>NC_080539.1:235809956-236140546 GCF_028640845.1 Ahaetulla prasina
TAGACTGTTTAGCTTGATTAGGCTGTTAGCTTTGGTAGTTCATTGATTGGGGTATTGTTTACTTCCTGATTGTTGGTGCAGTGTTAAACTTGGGGTTAATCTCTGCTTATCTGAGTGTTGATTGCTGGCCAGTGAACTTCTACTCACACCACAGTGTTATTTTTCCCTTCTCTATGAGCTCCTGATCTATTTCAAATGATTTCCCAAGTATTCAGAGATTTGTGCTCCAGGAGGAGTGAACCAGATGTTTCACAAGTAACATATTCCTCCAGTGGCATCTATTGCATTGGATGACCAAAAAAAAAGGGGGGGGCCCTACCATTATCTGTGTCCCATTAACCTTGTTGGCATTGACTCATAAATTGGCAGAGATAAAATCAGACTATTATCCTGTGAAAGCTCTGGTCTATCTGGAAACACCATTCCCTGATCAGGAAACTGATTTTCTTTAATCACTAGTTCATGAGCACTCCTCAACTTTATGATGATAATATACTTTGCATCTGTTCAGGGTCCTCGTATCATTTTTTTTTTTTACTTTATGCGCTGAAGGGCATTCGAAGCAGATGCCTTGGATAAAACTGGTGAGCATTGGCACATTTTGCAACCAATCGACAGAGAAATGACAAATGATGGATGGTGAGCTCTGCCTCTACACATACTAAGCAGTTACGGCCCGGAAGAAGGGACTTGCATATTGAGGCAAGCAGGACTCCATTGATAAAGAAACCAACAGGATCCTTATTAGAAGCCATTATTTAATCAGAAACTATTGTTCAAATAAATGCATCCCATTTGAAGATAATACAATTTGAACAGCAACTGGTAATTAGTTGGGACCCTTGAATGACAACAGGGAACCCAGTACAGTTTTTATAATGAAACTCCAAAATATTAGCTGTGGGCTCATTCTGGCCATCTGGCAGCTACAATATCTTACTGAGAGATTGTATGTTTCTTTAATAAAACACTGGAGTTTACAGCATTTCCCATAAATGGTCCTGACAGATTCTTGGATTTCAAATTTTCACACACAGCAGCATTTCATCGGAATATGTTTTAGAGTCTTGACATTTAACAGTGAATTTTCACTTTAATATGGGGGCAGATGTTCTTAATCTCTATCATAAATTCAACTGAACACACTTTACATTATGATTAACTCAAATATATTTCAACTGCTAGGAATATGAGTACACGAAAGAGATGGATTGCTTTCAATAAAATGAGTGTTTGTGCCTGCAGAAATTTCTATTTTCATCTCTTGACAGGAGACTTAATCTAAAACAGTAATTTCCAGCAAATTCTAAGTGTCTGCTTTGACTACATCATTGTACAAGCAGTATACTGTCAATGATGAAAATGTATATTTAGTTGTAGACATCAGGAGCAAAACTTTCTGTTTCTGAAAATAAAATATTCCTTTAAAATCAACCTACCGTGACAGCTGATTTCAGCATTCATTGGCAACTGCTACTCCAAAACGTGCAGTCCTATCTGCACTTCTCCATTAAAGTTCAGACCTCTGTAATTATTAACTAGACTTTTTTAAAAAAAACAGCAGGAGGAACTGATGAAGCAGGAAACAGCAGGGGAAGGGAAATACAGATGCCCTCCTGACTAAATCTCTCAGATTACTGCAATGTGTGTTCTACGTGGGTAACCTTGAGGAGTATTTGGAAACTACAACTGGTACAGAATATAGTGGCGTGGACAGTTCTGGAGTCCCATCGAGTGGCCCATGTTACATCACTGTTGCAGGAGCTATATTGGTTGCCAGTTTGCTTCTGGATCCAATCAAGGTGTTGGTTATTACCCATAAAGGCCTTTCTGGGATGAATCCAAGGTATATAGCAATAATACTTAGACTTATATACCATTTCATAGTGATTTACAGCACTCTCTAAGTGGTTTACCGAGTCATAATATTGCCCCCAACAATCTGGGTCTTCATTTTACCAACTTCAGAAGGATGGAAGGCTGAGGCAACCTTGAGCTAGTGAGAATCAAACTGTTGGTAGTTGGCATAATAATAATAATAATAATAATAATAATAATAATAATAATAATAATAATAATAATAATAATAATAATAATAATAATAATAATAATAATATTTTAATTTGTATACCGTCCTTCTCCCGAAGGACTCAGGGCGGTGAACAGGCAGATAAAATACAAACATACACAATAGCTAAAAACAACCCTTAAAAGAATGATTTAAATTTGCCCAAAAATTTAAAATAACAATACACCCCACAAAATTACAAAAATTCAAAAACCCATCAAATTCAATTAAAATTAAGAATAAAATCAAGCTAGTCCAGCCATACGACATAAATAGGTTTTAAGTTCGCGGCGAAAGGTCCTAAGGTCAGATAGTTGTCGAAGCCTGAGGGGAAGTTCGTTCCACAGGGTCGGAGCCCCCACAGAGAAGGCCCTCCCCCTGGGGGTCGCCAGTCGACACTGTTTGGCTGACGGCACCCTGAGGAGTCCCTCTCTGTGGGAACGCACCGGACGATGGGAGATAGAGGCCGGCAGTAGACGGTCCCGTAAATAGCCCGGCCCTAAGCCATGGAGCGCTTTAAAGGTGGTAACCAATACCTTGAAGCGCACCCGGAAGACAACAGGTAGCCAGTGCAGTCTGCGCAGGATAGGTGTTACGTGGGAGCTCCGAGCCGCTCCCTCAATAACCCGCGCAGCCGCATTCTGGACTAGCTGAAGTCTCCGGGTGCTCTTCAAGGGGAGCCCCATGTAGAGAGCATTGCAGTAGTCCAGGCGAGAAGTTACGAGAGCATGAGTGACCATGCATAAGGCATCCCGGTCCAGGAAGGGACGCAACTGGCGGATCAGGCGAACCTGATAAAAAGCTCTCCTGGAGATGGTCGCCAAATGGTCTTCAAAGGACAACCGACCATCCAGGAGCACGCCCAAGTTGCGTACCTTCTCCATCGGGGCCAGTGACTCACCCCCGACAGACAGCCGCATCTGCAGCTGACTGTACCGAGGTGCCGGCATCCACAGCCACTCCGTCTTGGAGGGATTAAGTTTGAGCCTGTTCCTCCCCATCCAGACCCGTACGGCTTCCAAACACCGGGCCAGTACTTCGACAGCTTCACTGGGGTGGCCCGGGGTGGAAAAGTACAGCTGAGTATCATCAGCGTACAGTTGGTATCTCACCCCAAAGCCACTGATGATCTCACCCAGTGGCTTCATATAGATGATCTCACCCAGTGGCTTCATATAGATGACCTCACTGATGATCTCACCCAGTGGCTTCATATAGATGTTGAACAGGAGGGGTGAGAGAATCGACCCCTGCGGCACCCCACACATGAGGCACCTCGGAGTCGATCTCTGCTCCCCTGTCAACACCGTCTGCGTCCGGTCAGAGAGGTAGGAGGAGAACCACCGAAAAACGGTGCCTCCCACTCCCAACCCCTCCAACCGGCGCAGCAGGATACCATGGTCGATGGTATCAAAAGCCGCTGAGAGGTCTAATAGGACCAGGGCAGAGGAGTAACCCTTATCCCTGGCCCTCCAGAGATCATCCACCAGTGCGACCAAAGCTGTCTCCGTACTGTACTGTACTCCGTACTGTATTCAGGCCGGAAGCCGGACTGGAACGGGTCTAGATAGACAACTTCATCCAGGTGCTGGGGTAGCTGACATGCCACCGCACTCTCTACAACCTTCGCCGTGAAGCGAAGATTGGAGACTGGCCGGTAATTCCCTAAAACAGCTGGGTCCAGGGAAGGCTTCTTGAGGAGAGGTCTCACCACCGCCTCTTTCAAGGCAGCGGGAAAGACCCCCTCCCGCAAAGAAGCATTTGTAATCCCCCGGAGCCAGCCTCGTGTCACCTCCTGAGTAGCCAGTACTAACCAGGAGGGGCACGGATCCAGTAAACATGTAGTGGCATTCAGCCTACCCAGCAACCTGTCCATGTCCTCAGGAGTCACAGGATCAAAGTCATCCCAAACCACCTCAACAAGACGGGTCTCGGAACCCTCGCCTGGATCTACCCAATTTTGATCCAATCCGTCCCGAAGCTGAACGATTTTATCGTATAGATAATTATCCTGCAATCTTGCATTCTAACCACTGTGCCACCATGGCTCCTATGAAAAGCCATCTCGCCCCAATGGGATTGGCCAGTCCCTTTTGCTCCAATTGAAGAGGCCTATTTAGAATCCTTATGCTAAAGAATTTCACCTGGTATGGTCACGGCAGAGCCTCTTCTGCTGTGGCCCTCATCTTTTAGAATATTATTTAGAATAATATTCTAAAAGAAAACTGGCTCCGCCAGTTGACCTTGGGCCCTAATAGTATTGAACCCATCTTTCAGCTTTGGATGTCTTCTGAGCAAAGCTCTCAACTCAAAAAGCCCAAAAGACAAAATGAGAAGTATAAGATTATTTCAGGGTCTGGAAAAATGTGAAATGTGAAAATCTTGCTGGGATTAGAAGGAAAAGGAAAACAAAGCAAAACAATTTAGTGACTGGAAGAAGAGGGAGAGATGCTAATTCTCTTTGCCTTCACTACTCTCTAGTTTTTTTTAAAGCTCAATGGCCTTTTTTTAGTTATCTCTATCCATGAAATGCTGAAACCAGGGTTCTTTTGTCCATTGCTTCTAAACTTATAATAAATTATTCATGTGTACATTAGCTCTAAAGCAGATCTCAACTTCTATATCATTTATAACATTATAAAACCTGGTGTGAAAATATCTGCAGAGCTTCTGTAATTAAGATAGAAAAAAGAAATAGAGATGGTATTTATAGAAAACTGTATATGAACATTTTTATGAGAATGACAGTTTTAGCATGTTCTATATTATGTGTACAAGGATGTACAAGTAAGTAGTCTTTTGAAGATACTCTGATGGTCTGTTCTCTGAATATATTAGCTATGTGCTGTTGTGCAATTTACTTCAGTTGGGGAAGTTTAGAATGGCTCCTGGTTCATCAAAGGACATAAAACTCCCTTCATGAAATTAAATAAATCCTGTATTGCCTGCAAATCAGTAGTGAAATTCATTTTTTTTTTTACTATCGGTTCTGTGGGCGTGGCTTGGTGGGCTTGGTGTGGCCTGGTGGGTGTGGCTTGGTGGGCATGGCAGGGGAAGGATACTGCAAAATCTCCATTCCCTCCCCACTCCAGGGGAAGGATACTGCAAAATCTCCATTCCTACTCACTCCAAGGGAAGGATACTGCAAAATCTCCATTCCCTCCCCACTCCTGGGGGAAGGATACTGCAAAATCTCCATTCCCTCCCCACTCCTGGGGGAAGGATACTGCAAAATCTCTATTCCCACCTCACTCCAGGGGAAGGATACTACAAAATCCCCATTTCCTCCTCACTCCTGGGGGAAGGATATTGCAAAATCTCTATTCCCACTCCACTTTGGGGCCAGCCAGAAGTGACATTTGCTGGTTCTCCAAGCTAATCAAAATTTCCTCTACCTGTTCTCCAGAACCTGTCAGAACCTGCTGGATTTCACCCCTGCTGCAAATATATATACTTATAACTTATACTTATAACTCATTACATTTCTGTTAATTTGTACATTAGTTTCATCATCATCTTTTCAAGTGACCAATAGATTTCTTAAAGTTAGGGAATGATCATTTACAGGAGTCAACATGCATGTCTTACAACAGATATAAAATCCTGCTTTTAGTGTGTTACTTGAAATCACAAGAAAAGTCAATTAACTTTATTTTAAAACGTTGAAAAGAACGTTAAAATATTAATTATTTAAGCATTCTGCAAGTTAATTTTTGGGAGGTTGGGGAGGAGATGGGGATACATTTCCTTTGATTTGGAATTCAGTCATGAAAGGAAAGAAATAACAAAGCAACAGCTGAGGGGCATTTTTTAACATTGGCATTGGCCATTTGCAGAGTGAGCAAGCTGGCATTATGGGAGCCTCATGGGTGGAGACCCTCATTCAGTGTCTCATAGCTTCAACAAAGGATAGATAGGCAAAGCTGTTGAATATATGGATCTGCCTTATAACTATATTTAAAGTAAAACTTCAGTTTATTAGACTGTTCAGGGATAAAGGGATTATTAAATCCAAATTTATATTAGTTTGCATCGTGACATTATGATTTGCAAGGATGTAACATGTCCTAAGGTCATGATGCAAACAGTAGAAACTGATAGAACTAACATAAAGTAACACCTGGAGTATTTTGGATGCAATATACTTCATTATTTCAAGGTGCTCACTGGATGAAAAATTGATCGGTGTTATCTGTAATCTCTAAATGGGAGACTGTTAAGGTTTTACCCCATTGAAATACAGTATATAAGCTTCAGGTTATGCAAAGTCATGTTTTGGAAAAGGGGCGGTGAAAAACATATGCATTTAAAAATGTGTGGAATATCTTTGAGTTAATTTGAGTTAATGCAGGGGGTTGGACTAGAAGACCTCCAAGGTCCGTTCCAACTCTTGTTGTTATTGTTGTTGTTGTTGTTGTTGTTGTTGTTATTATTATTATTTAATATTTGAAAGTATTTTGCAGCCAAAGTTCAGTGGTGCGTTCTAATTTTGCAACTAATATTCCTAAAATAATGCATAAAATGCATTCAGGATTTTAAAAAGCCCTGAATTTACTCAGTAAGGCAAAATGCATCCTCTTGTGATTTCTTATTTTTACCTTTCCAAATGCCAAGCAGCTTTTTTTTACTAATGAAGTGATAGTTTGATATTGCTTATTATTAGCTAAGCTTCATTCATGCCAATGAGCCATTTTGTAGTTTAATATGGAATAATAAGAGTGGCGTATTGCAAATTTTTGCTTTGTGGCAGATAATTTTGGAAATGAATTGGAAGTATTTGGTTCTCTCATAGTTTGAGGGACATTAAAAAAAAAGTAATTCAGTTGTTCAAAATAGATTTTCAAAGAATTTTTTTTGAAGATTTTCTAATATTGATCTTCTAAGCCAGGGCTATCAAACTCCCGGCCCACAGGCCGGATGCATCATGTGCTGGCCACGCCCATGCCCGGTTTAGCAAAGGGGGGGAAAGTCCCGATACATCACGTGATGCCACTGTGATGACATGAGTTTGACTCCCCTGTTCTAAGCAATCTTCACTTTAGCTGTTTATAGTCATAGCAGACGGCATTATCATCTTCATCATCATCACCATCATCAAATCTGTATAAAAGAATTAAGCCTATTAGTCAGAAAAAAGATAACAAAAAGTAAAGACATGTCACTAGTGAGAAAATATGATGGAACACACCATGATCTCTAGAATTTTGACACAAATGCATTTTGTAAATTATATATTTGAACATTTGTCTTTCATTAGAGTCCCTTTTCATAGTCTCCTGGTTTCCAGCCTCTTATCTTAACCACTTCAACAAAGTGGTTGGCTCTGACAATAAACAAGGAGACTGTTAAAAATTATTCCCTCTTGGTTTCAAATATACTAGGTTCACCACTGCTTTAATTGTTTTATCATTTTGTTTATATTGCATATATTATTGCTAGTTGCTTTGCAATTATGACATTTATGAGACAGAGAAAAAGAAGGAGTGAGCAGTAAGCGGTGAAAAAACTAATCTTTTGGTCATACAAAACCTTAGGAGTCAAAATATCAAACAGCATTTCTAAATAATCTCTACATACTGAGTGAATGGCCCATGAAATGACAAAGGCAATTCAGGGTATGAATTCATGCATATTTAAGTAAAAACTCAAGTTTTTACAACTGAAGGTATGTATGGCATTGCCAGGGATCTTGAAGTTATGGTGTATAGCTGAATGAAAATGCCAACCAAATGTATTACTAATGTTAAAAAATGAGTAGGCCTAGTGATACTTAGAAGAGAAAAAAATCAAAAACAAATAGTACTTAAACTGGTAATTATTAATTGAAATCCTATCTAACTTGAAGTTACATACTTCTGGGATCAAGCAATCTAGAATCACTCAGGCCTGCCATTTCCACTGCAGAAGGAAGAGCTGGTTTGACTCCAAAGAGACCTTCCAGGTTACATCTTAGTTGCCATTTTGTTCAATTAAATGGTGGAAAACTCTTTCATGATTAAAGTAATCCACACAATCTGCAACATTATTTCTGAAGTATAAACAGTGATACAGGTATGATTCTATCAGATATTATTTAAAGGCATCTGATATTAACCATTAATTTTCAATTTCTTTCTGAATGACCTAAATATAAAAGTTGCGATTTTCACAGTAGCCAACGTTTTCAGTGGTCTGTTCACCAGTTTTCCTAGATCCCGTTCTCTGCGATCTCCACCAGCATAGCTCCATATCGCAGACTAAATTTAGGGGTGCTTTTTTTGTGTCTCAATTTATATTACCTTGCCTTTTTTTTAATTTGCATTTATATCCCGCCCTTCTCCGAAGACTCAGGGCGGCTTACACTATGTCAAGCATAGTTACTTTTATTGAACATTTTTTGCCATTTTAACACCCATTTTTCCTTGTTTGATTTTTCCTTGTTTTATGGGATAGTGGGAGCCTTTCACTGTCCCCTTCTGTTAGAGATTTCTCAAACATAGGCCTTAATTTCAGGGCTGTGCATATGTGTGTTATGTATACTGAACTTCTACAAGTTTATTTTTAGACAATGAGTGGGGAAAAATGCAACAGATTAATATGTCCAATCACTTTACAAGACAAGGACTTTGAAAGGGAATGCAATCTTGGTAATTAAGCTATGAATAGCACTGCAGATACAATGGAAGAAGTAAGAGATTACGTATCCTTCACTCAGATCTCATTGAGTCCATACTGTATAATGTAGGCTTAGCTGTTTTCTAACCATTCAGGTGCTGATACCAACATAAGCACTCTTCTCAAGATAATTTGAATTAGTCACTTAAGCAAAACTCTAAAGCCCCTAATTACACTCCAGCACTTAAAAGCAAGAGGCCTGACTCAATGGCACTCTTTTGATTGGACTTTGGAAACTTCTAGTTGTACTGAAATGCAGCCGAACAAAAAAGCCCACCCTGAGCCAAGAGGTTTCTTCCTTCTGAAAATGTATATATGAAGCTGTTTCTTTGTCTTGTTGAAAATAAATGTTTTTTTTACCTTGAGATTTATCTTCACGCAGATAATGGAATAACATGCAAACCTAATGATTGAACTGAAGGCATGTTTTTAACTTTGCAGACAATAGAGCTACTCTTTGACTCAACTGTAACATTGTTATTTGTTACCGTTAAAGCCCACATCATTATCCACTTTTATTTATAGCCTGTGTCATTGATAAAAATAATCAGTTGCAACACCACACAGTAGAGAATCATTTTATTCAAAGGATTTGTGACTTATTATTGTAATTACAGTACTGAAATTATCAGAAGCTAGTTAAACAAGAATAATATTATAAACAGCAATATATGAAACAAAACCAAAGAAAAAGTTTATAGGAAGTTGTGGCTTATGAAGGCAGTGACTGGAATAGCGCATTGTAAACAATCTCCGTTTTGTTTTATTTTTTTTCTCTCTTATTGTTAAATAAGAATTTTTTTCAACAGAAACTTTAATTTTACAAGTTTAATATTCTAAGGAAATGGTCACCTCAGTTTTGCTTGATCTCTATAGAGTTACTATTTGTTTACAATAAGAATGTTTTATTGTAAGTTTGTGAATGGCCAAATGCAATATGTAGTTGCACCAAAAGTCAGGCCCCATAGAAAATTCATCATATAAATTGCATTAAGAATTCAGATTGGTTGTCGTTTTCTTTTTTACACGTTTGATGTAGACCTTTCAACATTCAATACAGTAACTTTTTTCCCTGTAAAAATATTAATAAAAATATTGTGATTTGACTCTAGAGACTGACTTTTGATACAACCTGACTTTTGATACAATCACTGAAAGGTGTTGAGATTTGAATATAATAGTTGACATAACTGCTGAGGTTTGAAGATGTGTCATGTTTTGCTTATGGAAAGATGTTCCAGAAAACTATATGGCATAAGCAGTCTTCTCTTGATTTATTTGCCATAAGATAAATAAATAATAATTTTGATTTGTTTAAGGACCAATGAAATAGCAAATAGACAATTGTCACAAAGATGTGCCACTAAATAGCTAAGAAAATTTAATGAAAGAGCATTAAACAACTCTATATTTTATTAAATCTCTACGAATTGAATGCCTGGATCAGATGAATGAAAAATGAAATTTCTTGACTGAGATGAACATTCTAGCTACCACAGATAATCTTTGGCCAACCACTCATTCAGATATTTTTATGTCTACTGTCTTTTAGCTGTTTAACATATTCATATATATTTCTGTAAAGAGAAAAATAAGAAAGCAATGGCAGTTTGAATGTGTTCAGTAATGGAGATTTAGAAATTGATATTTACATTTTAGTGAAAGGCTTAATGATAATAAATTAAAACGTCTTTGCTCTGTAAAGTGCATGGAAATTATGTTTTCTATCCATTTCAAAAAATCTCCTTTCATTCCTTCCTTATGGGTTTAAATTTATTGCCCAAATACTGTATTCTTCGGGAATATAATATGTTCATTTCAGCCTATACGTATAAAACATGGGTTTAATGGTATTTGTGTGAATTAATCTTTCTAGCTTAAGTATGGTGCTACTTTGCCTTAATTATAGTCATTAATCAAACATCATTATGTAACATTGCAGAGAGAGACCACGGGTGTTTTTGTTTGGATTCTGGTTGCTTTTCGATATTGTGTCAGGTATCTTGTGATGGGTTAGTTTTCTTCAAAAGCGCAAGTAGCTCTAAGAGCTTTACTCATGCTGTGATCTATCCTGAAGCATAACTGAGGTGGATATGTCATGCAGGGGTTAGCAGGTTGGTTTCTATATATAACTCTTGACTGGGACTAGCAGTGTGAAGCTGATAGTCACAGCAGTGTTACTGAAGCCTGCTTCTCCCTCCCTCCCTCCCTCCCTCCCTCCCTCCCTCCCTCTGGTGTGTGTGTGTGTGTGTGTGTGTGTGTGTGTGTGTGTGTGTGTGTGTAAAAGTTGATCCAGCCTTGTTGGTTTGGACATCTGTTGGGAGCTAACTCTTCCTCTGCTGCCAACCTGCTGTTTGGGAAAGAGAGACGAGGGTTTTAGAAAGAAAAGGTTAGCCAGAAGAAGACACTGCATTATATAAACTATATTGCTGAATCTGGAAACACTAAGATCAAACAAGATCATTTGATGTTATTTTCTTTTGTGCAGTTATCTGACATTCTTAATCCTTAATTTGACTTTAAGGTGCTATTGTAGGATGTGGTTGCCATCCATATATTCTTCTTTCTATTGTAGAAAATTTTTGAAAGTTTCAACAACCTACTTCATTGCTTTTCATCTCTTGACTTAATATCTGTATTTCATCTCTATTTTGTATCTCTCTTATTTTCCGAAACCTCTATTTTGTTTTGCAAGACATCCACCTTGACTTTAATTTTGTTTACTAGTCCATTCAGTCATCCTTATAGATTCTTCCAACTTATTTTCAAACTCAACTTTTTTTTCTTCATTGAAATCTTTTTTAAGCAATATGTTCACATAAGCAGATACTGTTGCTATTGTTATAGCTGTTCCTTGATCCTTTGAAATCTTTCAAATGTAATACCTTTTCTGTCATCTTGTAAGTGTCAACTTCAAAGCAAGATTTTGCTGTCATTTCATTGTTTTTCTAGTAATATCATTACATCAAGAACAAAAAGATTTTTTTTCCACCCTGTCTAGTCTTTATGACTTTGGTCTCCTGTAGAGCTCTGTTTTCTATCATCACATGGCCTGTTTCAAATTTCTTTTATTTCTTCGTTTTTCAAAATTAACCAATTGTGTCCTCACTTACACTCTAAAAAGTCTACATTCCTACAAAGGTATTATTTGATTTCTTTAATTAAAAAAAACACTTTACCAGAAGTCATAAGATTTCAAATTTAAACCTTTCTTTCTGACTTGCTGTTCAAAAGATCTATATTAGCATTAGAATAGTTTTAATTGAAAAGTGCTATAGAAAATAAGGTTTAGCAAACTCAATGTCCTTACATGCTCCACTGCAACTGGAACCTGTCATTGTTCCTGCATCTTTCAGATTCACAAATCAACCCTAATCCTGTGTTCTCCTTGCAAGAAGAATCTGGGGCATGTGGGCAATCTCTGGAGAGGCACATTTCCCAAACATTAGTCCACCTAATAGTATCTTCTCTTCTCCTTCGGAGAAGAGTTATTCTGCATAACCCAGAATATCCCCTGTAAATATTTTTAATTTGCTCTATGATGCCAGTTGATAATATTATATCCTACAATAAATATCAAATGGCTTGCAGACATAGAAGGTGATTTATGAGTTACAGTAATTCAAACAGTTAGTGGTCATTTTATCTGCAATTAATTTTTCTTCTATAACAGATTAATGTTTATAAACAGATATAGATGATATAGATATTATAGATATAGATAGATATAAACATTAATGTAGTTTTCTGCACACATTTTACACTTGAACCGAGAGCATGAGAAGTGGTCTAGAAAAAAAATCTTCATAATAATAATTTATGCTGCTTGCCAGGATTTGTCTAAAAAAACAAAACAATACACATTTCATTGTATGGATACCCAAAACTCATTCAGACCCATTCTAGATCTCAACCATTGTCTGGGAAAAATAGAATTAAAGCAATATTTTTATAAAGATCTTAAATAATGACCTTTAAATATTTTTAAAATGTCAGCGGCTATGTCTGTTTGTGTGTGGTGTTTGTGTGTAATAATGTCTGTTTGTTGAGATGGTTTTTTTTTCTCTTCTCTGAATTGTTGACTCACACTAATATTGGCTAATATTAGAGTCCCAAGCTCTTGTTGTAATTATATTGAAAAATAATAATTAAATAAAGTTTGCCACAATTTAATCACTGTTCTTAATTTTGCCAGATATATATTTCAGCTTCTTTAAACTTTAGGGAAAAGTAAGTCTGCCACAAAAGTGATAAATTGGGTAGTTTTAAAATAATCCTCTTTAAGCAGTTGATTTTCCTTTAATTATGTTAATCCTTATTAAGAAACTATAATTCTGCTAGTAATGCATAGAAAAGCTGCACAGCAGACTAATGCATAAAAAAGCTTGTAGCTAGCATAAAAGTGGAAACATTATGCAAATACATGATTGTACAGTATTTTCTTTACATTAGTAATCCTTATGTATCTGAACAGAATTAAACTGCTTATTAATTACCATTTTCTATTATTTTTAGGTCCTGAAAAAATAGAATTCAAGTGTCCCCTGAATCACATCAAATGTATTGGCTCAAACAGATGTATTCACATGTCTCAACTCTGCAATGGCGTTTATGATTGTCCTGATGAATATGATGAAGGAGTGCACTGTCGAGGTAAGTGACTTTGGGGATATGCAAAGAAAATGCCTGGATATTTTTCAAAAGAATGTCTTATATACGTATATGAGTCTACACCAAGCTAGAAACTCTCCTTTGCCTACTTTTCTTTGTACCACTTATAAACTGCCATCCTTGTCATATCACATTTCATAATTTCGATACCATCGACCATGGTATCCTGCTGCGCCGGCTGGAGGGATTGGGAGTGGGAGGCACCGTTTATCGGTGGTTCTCCTCCTATCTCTCCGACCGGTCGCAGTCGGTGTTGACAGGGGGGCAGAGGTCGACCCCGAGGCGCCTCACTTGTGGGGTGCCGCAGGGTCGATCCTCTCGCCTTCTGTTTAACATCTACATGAAGCCGCTGGGTGAGATCATCAGTGGTTTCGCGTGAGGTATCAGCTGTATGCGGATGACACCCAGCTGTACCTTTCACGCGGACCACCCCAACGAAGCTATCAAGTGCTGTCCCGGTGTCTGGAGGCTGTACGGGTCTGGATGGGGAGAAACAGGCTCAAGCTCAATCCTCCAAGACAGAGTGGCTGTGGATGCGGCATCCCGGTACAGTCAGCTAAATCCGCGGCTGACCATCGGTGGCGAGTCATTGGCCCCGATGGAGGGGGTGCGCAACTTAGGCGTCCTCCTGGATGAACGGCTGTCTTTGGAAGATCATTTGACGGCCGTCTCCAGGAGAGCGTTTTACCAGGTTCGCCTGGTGCGCCAGTTGTGCCCCTTTCTGGACCGGGATGCCCTGTGCACAGTCACCCACGCACTCGTGACGTCTCGCCTGGATTACTGCAATGCTCTCTACATGGGGCTCCCCTTGAAGAGCATCCGGAGGCTGCAGTTAGTCCAGAATGCGGCTGCGCGGGTGATAGAGGGAGCCCCTCGTGGCTCCCGTATAACACCTATCCTGCGCAGACTGCACTGGCTGCCTGTGGCCTTCGGTGCGCTTCAAGGTTTTGGTGACCACCTTTAAAGCGCCCATGGCATAGGGCCGGGTTATCACGGGACCGCCTGCTGCTACCGAATACCTCTCACCGACCCGTGCGCTCTCACAGAGAGGGACTCTCAGGGTGCCGTCAGCGAGGCAATGTCGTCTGGCGACGCCCAGGAAGGGCCTTCTCTGTGGGGCTCCCACCCACTGGAATGAACTGCCCCCAGGACTTCGTCAGCTTCCGGACCTTCGGACCTTCCGCCGCGAGCTTAAAACATATCTATTTAATTGCGCAGGACTGAGTTAGATTTTAGTTTATGGGTTTTATCTTGGGTTTTAATTTTTATATTTTTAATTAAGGCTTTGAATAAGTTTTTTAATTGTTTTTAGAATTGTATTTATTGTATTTCTTGCTTTTAAATGCCTGTAAACCGCCCTGAGTCCTTTGGGAGATAGGGCGGTATATAAATATAAACAATAAATAAATAAAATAAATAATTTCACTATATGAGTGTATGTGATGGAGTGTAGTAGGCTGGATCCCCAGGAGGGAGGAGACGTGCATTACAGAGTAATAAGAGACAGCTCAGTACAGTTATTTTGTGTGAAAGAGAGTCCCTCCCTTCTCAGAGTACATGGTAGATGCAGCAGTAGAGTGCTTCAATTTGGCAAGATTCTGTCTATAGATGTGGAACAATAAAGAAGTCATTTTAGAAGTATCACCACATATCTATCCTGATTTTTGGGCCTGCCCATCTAGTATTACACATCAATATAGCTCTCTGATTCCAGTAACTCTGAATTTTTATTTATTTTTTACCTTCAATTAGCAGTTGTCCACGCCAATCCAATCACAATATTTTGGGTTATTGTTTTTCCTGTAATTGCTTCCTTCTTCAATCCATAAACAATACCCTCTGGATTGACTCCATCTTGCTATGAGACTTCTGAAGTTATCATGTTCTACATCTTACGATCACTTCATCTGTTCTACTTAAGTCCTTCTCCAAGTTACCTATCATCTCTCATTTTCATGTGTACTGCAGTCAGCTCTGCCATTTTCTGTGTCTTCCCTTCTATATTAATCAGTGTATTTCTTCCTGCTCATTCTTTTATTCAGAATGTATGTATTAAATTACCATTTTTGTGTTTCTTATTCATGTGTCAAATTCATTTGTCAAGTCTCTATCTCTCACCTCAACATGTGTACCTTAAAAAAAAAAAAGCGATGTCATTGCAATTGTAACTGGCTATCATGATAAAATATTCTGTGTTGGAAAATGTATTGAAGTCATATTTTTCAGATGACCTTCCATGCCTAGAAGGTTAGCCTAATATGATGTGACAGAATGAATTGTATTATCGGCCTTGCAAGTTTAAAAATAAAACATGTTAGATATGAGAATAACTATACCCTGTACTGTTTTGTAGCGGTAGCAATATAATATTTCAATCTGTAAACTATTGCCCATCTTCCCTGAATAAGATCCTGAAATTATTTTAAAAATCATTTTATAGAATGTGTAAAACATCAGAAACAGGATTACTGC
The DNA here is from genome assembly GCF_028640845.1 of Ahaetulla prasina. Taxonomy (NCBI): domain Eukaryota; kingdom Metazoa; phylum Chordata; class Lepidosauria; order Squamata; family Colubridae; genus Ahaetulla; species Ahaetulla prasina. The sequence continues at coordinate 235,825,822 of NC_080539.1, forward strand.
CTTCTCACCGTGATTTTACGGAGGGTGGGGGAATCCATTTTCCTCAGGAAGCCACATGAAATAGAAGCCCACTTTCTTACCCTTTATAACATCCAGTTTACCAGCGTTTATTGTTATTACTGTAAAAGGGAACTGTTTCTTTTATTAACATTTGTAGGTGCAAAGATACTAAAGGGTAAAAAAAGCTAAAACCTCATTATAACATTAGATAATAATGTTTATTTGTTGTGCTAAACTTAAAGTCAAGGAGATAAATGTTGTTATAGAAAATAAAGTGTATGTAAATTATCATTTAGAAAGGAGAAGAGGACGGGGGGAAAAGGAAAAATTAAAATTAAAAGGAAAGTTTTGTTTAATACAACTTTATGCAAGATCTCTTCTTATATTCCTAAACTCTGTTTTCGTGCTTAGATGTATTTATTCTTCTTTCCTTCCCTCCCTCCCTTCTTTTCCCTCCCTCCCTTCCTTTCCTTTCCTTTCCTTTCCTTTCCTTTCCTTTCCTTTCCTTTCCTTTCCTTTCCTTGCCTGTTCCTCTCTTTTCTCTTCTCTTCTCTTCTCTTCTCTTCTCTTCTCTTCTCTTCTCTTCTCTTCTCTTCTCTTCTCTTCTCTTTCTTTTTTTGAAATAAGGTACATTATAATGAAACTGCTATTTTCATTATTTTCAATGATTTTTTTTTAAATGATGTTATTGATGAATCAAAGACATCCATCTCTTTCATCTTAATAAAAAAACATGGTTATTTTATTTTATTAAAGATCTTCAGTCTTAAGACTTGGTACCTGGTTATATTAATGTGTATATTTGTATGTGTTGGACATTGCCTATAAAATATTTGTAATTTGCTCATATTTACTTTTCATTATTGAACTGCATATTAGTATTTTTTTTGTTTAAATAGCAAGTGATATAATGAGCTGAGTTATTTCTTTATTTTTCAGTTTAATCATTATTAAAACATTATTCCTAGTTCTTACTGAATATATTCAAGTTAATGGATCAGCATTGATGACTGCTTTGAATTCACCAAGCACAGGAAACTACGACGAATATAGTGAAACATAACTGATTAGCTTATTTAATTGACACTTTCTATGTAATTTAGCCTGAAATAGCTAAACATTTAAGATTAGGCAGAAAAAGAAAAAAAATGAAATTTATATTCAAAATGGAAAATTCAGAAGATATTGAAGAAAATCTGATAATATTTAGAAAGAGCATATATAAAAAAGAAACACATGCACACTGTCGTATAAAACTATTTTACAGAAGCACAGAGATATAAAATCAAATGCCAACCATGCATTTATTCACAGTTTTAAATTCCGTTTGCCAAATTGCAATTACAAATTCATCTCTTGCACTATAAGAGGAATGCTCACCTGGGCAAGTATTTTAACCTTAGCTTTGTTCATGAAATGCTTTAAACAAGTAATCAATAATTTGAAGATTAACTTAACTATAAAATGATACTGCAACAGTCATTGTAATTGTAATAACAGTCACCCCTATATACTTGAAGGCAGCAAAACTATTGTAGAAAAACAATTTCAACTAAATACTTATTTCCCATTATCAGATAGAAAACATTTAAATACAGTTATCTATATGTGCGCAACAACACTTCTTCATCCATCTTAATTCCACATGAGGTTTCAAGACAGTGATTAAATGGAATTTCAGTTCTTTCTGTGTGCATTTATATATGAATAATACTTCAAAAAGGAAAAGTTAACATCTAGAACAGGGATGTCAGACTCAAGGCCCAGGGGCCAGATCCAGCCCGCAGAGTGCTTAGAACTGGCCTGCAGGGCTGTCCTGGAAACAGCAAAGGACTGGTTTCAGGTGCCTCTGCCAGTGAACACAGAGTTCGGGAGGGCCACAGGCAGCCCTCCTGAGCTCCATTTTCACCGGCAGAGGGTTGCAGGAGGCCATCACAGCCAAAAATGGAGCTTGGGAGCTCAGTTTCACTGGAAGAGCACTCAGGCCACTAGAGGCCTCCCCAACATGAGTAGCATTGAGCTGGCCATGCCCATCCTGGTCACACCCACCCCAGCCCCCCGCCCTCCCCGAAGTCAAATACAACCTTGATGTAGCCCTCAATGAAATCGAGTTTGACACCCCTAATCTAGAAGGAGTTTTGTTAGGAATGACAACAAGATTTTTCTTCAACACTTTGAAGAAAACTATGCCAGATCAAGAGCATTTAAAAGTCTCCTTAGATTCAGACAATGCAGTATGAAGCACCATTGGTTGAGAAACTTAAACTATCTTTGGATCCCAAGTATGATTTTTAGGTCACAGTCCTAAATACACTTTCCTGAGAGATTAACTTCACTGAACTTGGTAGAACATTTTTCTGAAAACACTACAGAGTTAATTAGTTCATTGTCTTCAATTTCATTTTCTTTCCCATTTTTTTTCTCCATATCTCTTCCAAATGATCCATCGTGGGTGAAGTAAATCTATGGAATAATTTGGTGTTTGTTCAGATTTATTATTGACTGCTTCGTTCTAAACCATACTTTAAAGGTTTGAAAGAAATTGTTATAAACCAAACAGTGAAACAAAGAAATATTGGGATATTGAAAGAAGTCTAAGACAAAGAAACACAACAAAAATCCCAATGACTTTTAAAGATCTGTCAAACTGCACATTAAAAGAAACTCTCTTTGTCCTAAGGGAGCCCGATAGAAATCTGGTCGGTTATTGTTCTTTAAAGTGTCAGTGGAGAGAAAAGAAAACTTCAAAAGGTTCAAAGATTTTAAAGGAAGTTGGGACGGGGGTCTCTAAGATTACTGTAACTTTTAGTGCCCTCTCCTTTTAAAATTTAATTCATCACAAGTCTGGCCTGCATTCCAAAAAGTTCTCTGTTATCAATCAACCAAGTTGAATATTCTTCATATTGGTTAAAGAAAGTTTATAAATACTGTAGAGACTAGGGATTGTTGAGATATCTTTCTGATGGTTGCAATGAACAATATTGCTGGAAGAAACAATATTGTTCTTCATTAACAGCAGAGATTCTGCCAGGTACTAACTACAGCTAGAGTGGTGAAGTTATTAAGATGTTCAATTAGGACAGTGGCGGGATAAAAAAAAATTACTACCGGTTCTGTGGGCGTGGCTTGGTGGGCATGGCATGGCATGACTTGGTGAGTGTGGCTTGGTGGGCATGGCAGGGGAAGGATACTGTAAAAACTCCATTCCCACCCCACTTCCAGGGGAAGGTTACTGCAAAATCCCCATTTCCTCCCAATCAGCTGAGACTCGGGAGGCAGACAATAGAAGTGGGCAGGGCCAGTCAGAGATGGTGTTTACTGGTTCTCCGAATTACTCATAGTTTCCGCTACTGGTTCTCCAGAACTGGTCAGAACCTGCTGAATACCACCTCTGGATTAGGACCAGAAAGATGCAGGTTTAAATCCACCCTCAGCCCAGAAGCTCAATGAGTGACCTTGATCCAGATATTCTTACTTAGTGCAACTTCCTTGACAGGAATGTTGTTGCATGGAAAAATTAGAATACAGCGTGCTATGCACCCTGCTCTAAAAAAACACACCAATATAATATAATCTATAGTGAAACATAGTATAGTAATAGTATATAATAATAGTAATATTATATTACATCTATTACATTGTATTTATTATTCTATATCAAGTGAACCTGAGAAGACTAAGGTAATTTTTATGATTCCATTTTTATAATGATATAATAAAAATGTATGAAGTGATTTTAAAAAATACTCCCAAAACATATTTGAGCTCCCATGAAACTCCTCACATTTCAAGCCAAATCAGATAGAAAGTTTGGAGGAGGCAGTGTTTCCTTCATTTATCATCAAAATCAGCTGCTGTGATGTTTTTCACATCTCAACGTTAAGCGGATAATGATCAGTCACCAAAAACATTTGGGAGGTGCACAGTAAGTTAAGCTCTTTGAAATACTGCATAGCTAAATGCTTCCCACAAGCTCTTTATACAGAAGGAACTTAGGTGTCAAACATGCATGTTAAATTATTTTTTCCTGATATTCTATCTTTCACAGAAAGGGAAATTTAGATACTGAAGAGGCATGCTGTCTCTCAAGTGTGCTCTAAACTGGGCACGCAGATTGGATAGTATCCTAATTAATATATCCTTTCTTTCCCCTCATAAACTACCACATGAAAAGTGAGCATTTATAAAGCAGCAAACTTTTCCTGATGGGAACATTCTGTCTATCACTTATTCCCTTCGTTCCAGTATGGTTAATTTTATAATTTTCACAGGGATAATTTTAATTAAATCCTTCTCTGGCCGAAAAGTGAGATACAAATGTCATGAAAAATGTAACATCTCTCTGTTGTTTTCCTAAATAACATAAGAATGCTAATCAAAGTTCAACAATAGTCTGTGAAAACTCCCTTTTATAGTTAAACCTCTGCATATTACAATAGACATTGGTTTTGTCAGGGGCATTCTTCAAACACACACAGATTCGCATATTCATGTTTGATGTTTGCAGAGCATAAAACCTTTGTGGCCACAGTCTGAAGTGATGTAGCATGGCTAATTCTTTGAAATTACTTGCAGAATTCATTATGTCTGAAGATATCAATCTTTTCCCTGTGAAATAATACAAAACAAAGAAAAAGAAAGGGAACTTATTAATTCTTATGTCTGAGTGCAACACAAGGGCAAAATAGACTGTGAAGGTAATCTACAAAATTGGTAACGTTAGTGATTAGCAAGATAAAATTGGATGAAAAAATTAAGTAAAACTTACAGAAAAGAGAAACAATTAAAGAAAGATAGGAAGGTGGAAATACACAGGGGAAATTTTGAGTGATTAATTATGAGAGAGTTGGATTTAAACACTGAAATTGGTTCCTGAAACATAGTTCTCCAAGTTAAGCTTAAGTGGCTTTCATGCAGACAAGTAGGGAGATTAATTCATCAAATTAGAAGCAGCATTAGAAGTCTCCTATAGAATTTTAGCAGAAACAAAAAAAAAATGGGACAAGGTTGAAAATAATTTTTCATCATAGATTTCTAGAGGTAGATTATTTGGGGGAGTTGCATTAATTAAGTGGTACAAAAGGAACTGTTCATCTGCCTTCGTGCCTCAGAATAATTTTAGGCAGAGGGTTCGCAGAGTGCACAAATGGAAGGAATTAAACTTGGGACAGGCAAATAGATCAGTGTTGGCAAACCTTTTCAGCACCGAGTGCCAAAGCGGGAGCACACGCACATAGGGGAGTGCCGGAAACCAGAGAGCAGCTCCCTCGTGTGCACGTGCGGGAGCGCCAGAAACTGGAAGAGCAGTTCCCTGACACACATGCGCGCACTGGGAAGCTTAGCTTCCAGTTTTCGGCATGCACATGCACACCGGTCCCCTGTTCTTCTGGTTTCTGGTGCACATGCATGTGCGAAGACCAGCTGGCTGGTGTGCATGTGTGTGCCGGAACCCGGAAGAGCAACGGGTGATGGCTGGCGTGCCTGGACAGATGGCCCTGCATGCCACGTCCGGCATGCGTATTATAGGTTCGCCATCATGGAAATCGATCATGCTTTTATACTTGTGTTTAGGTTAGATTTTGCATAAATCTCTAAGTTTTGAGATCTTTTCTATACAACATGAGCTTTGGCTGGCAGGGATGAGAAGATGGGCTTTTTCTATAGTGGCCCCACTCTTTGGAAAATCCTCCCTTTAGAAGACCCTAAAAACCTGCCTATGTTCCTGAGCCTGAGGTGCTGAATGTGTTAAGTGCCCTGTTTCCTGGCTGTATTCCTAACTAGCCATGAACAGGTAGTCCTCGATTTACAACCGTTCATTTAGTGACCATTCAAAGTTACAAGGGCACTGAGAAAGTGACTTACGACCGTTTTTCACACTTAAGACCATTGCAGCACCCCCATGGTCACGTGATCAAAATTTGGATGCTTAGCAACTGGTTCATATTTATGATGGTTGCAGTGTGCCAGGGCCATGGGATCCCCTTTTGCGACCTTCTGACAAGCAAAGTCAATGGGGAAGTCAGATTCACTTAACAACCGGGTTACTAGCTTCACCACTGCAGTGAATTACTTAACAACCATGGCAAGAAAAGTCATAAAATGTGGCAAAATTCACTTAACAAATATCTCACTTAGCAATAGACATTTTGGGCTCAATTGTGGTCACAAGTTGAAGACTACCTGTTTCTCGGCGACTATGCATATTTAATCTGGAGGTTTTTATTTTGTTGTTGTTGTTTTAATATGTTTTAGTGTTTTAATTGCAATATATTTTTTTAATTATAAGCCATCCAGAGTCACTGACTGAGATAAGTGGCTTTAGAAATTGAATAAATAAACAAGCAAACATATTATACATGCTAAATTGCTTGAGAAATTGTTTTAAATCAACAGGTAAAATTCTAGAAGCCTATAGCTTTCCTTAGCTGCCTGGCAGGAAGCCGATTTCTCAGTAATAGAGATAAATGCTCTTGTGTCTAAATAAAATACACCATTTACCTTTAGTGAAAAATTTAGGCTGAAATATATGAGATATATGAGGAATAGGAAAATAATAATAATGAAAAAAATGAAGTGTAATGATTGGTGGAACATTTTACAACCCCCTCCAACACACACACACACACACACACACACACACACACACACAAAAACACGGCATGATAAAAGCAAGCACTTGCCAGGAAAAGGAAGATGTTAATGTCCCAGGTTTAACATTTTAGAAGTTAAGGAGTTTTCGAAAGTGGCACATTCCAGAATTTATCTATAGCTACCCAGCCCCAGTTTAACCAGAATTTGAAGATATATTGTAAACCCCCCAGGCTTAGCATCATGGAAGCTCAATGTTTTAAGATCTCAGTTTGTTTTGAATCAATGCTGAAGCAACAGTGTTATAGAAACTGTATATCCTTTGTAGTATTGAAGCATTGACTATTGCTTCCTAGAGTCTGGGTTTTTTGCTATTCATTCTAACTGTGCTGTAACCTTGAACTGTTTTTTAGTTCATCACAACTGGCTAAAAACATCTCCACTCTGATTAAGCTGATATGATTTCTTACAAGTAGGTTTCACAATCTTATTCAGAATAAAGGGACCTGATGTTACATATTGTAGTTCCACTGGTTTTTTTCTCTGATGCTGCTACATTTATCTGCTTCATCTGAAAATATATTTGTTTTATCAGTTTTTCATCATCTCTCACAACACTTTCATTTCAGTCTCCATACTCTATTGTTAATTCAAAAAGGATCTGTGGAATTGCTTTATACATTATTTACATTTAGAGGACCATAAGTCCTGAAAGGTAATTTAGAAACTTTTAAGCTAATTAACCAGCAAAGAAATAAATAGGTTGCCAGAATATTTTATTCAGTAGCAAAATCCACTGGGACTGGCACTTCATCTAAAGCACCAACAACTAAATCTATGTGGTTACTAAGTCTAAACTGCATCTGTTTTACGATCTTTCCCCGGCTTGGCTTTGCAATTGTGAGGACTACCTGTAGTTGCAAAGATACTTTTTCATTATCATCGTAAATGCAAACAGTCACTGTACAATGCACTCACTGTTCAGCTGCTTTCTCCATTCTATATATTGTCCATAAACATATATATTTCCCAACTTTGAATAGAATAGAATAGAATAGAATTTTTATTGGCCAAGTGTGATTGGACACACAAGGAATTTGTCTTGGTGCATATGCTCTTAGTGTACATAAAAGAAAAGATACGTTCATCAAGATACAACATTTACAACACAATTGATGGTCAATATATCAATATAAATCATAAGGATTGCCAGCAACAAAGTTACAGTCATACAGTCATAAGTGGAAAGAGATTGGTGATGAAAACGATGAGAAGATTAATAGTAGTCCAGATTTAGTAAATAGTTTGACAGTGTGGAGGGAATTATTTGTTTAACAGAGTGATGGCCTTCGGGAAAAAACTGTTCTTTTGTCTAGTTGTTCTGGTGTGCAGTGCTCTATAGTGTCGTTTTGAGGGTAGGAGTTGAAACAGTTTATGTCCTGGATGTGAGGGATCTGTAAATATTTTCACGGCCCTCTTCTTGATTCGTGCAGTATACAGGTCCTCAATGGAAGGCAGGTTGCTAGCAATTATTTTTTCTGCAGTTCTAATTATCCTCTGAAGTCTGTGTCTTTCTTGTTGGGTTGCAGAACCAAACCAGACAGTTATAGAGGTGCAAACCAGACAGTTATAGAAGTGCTCAATAATAAAATAAAATAAAATATAATATAATAAATATAATAAAAATAAAATAATAAAATAATAAAAATAAATATTAATAAAAATAATAAATATAATAATAATAAAATAATAAAATAATAAAAATAAAGAGAGAAATCAATGACATTAAACCAATTAGCATTATTGCATAGGTGTTTTATTTAAATAATGCTTATTGATCCCCTTCAGAGAACCTCGTAACAATGTGCCCCCATTCAAATGTGTATAAAAACATGAACAAACCTGGTTGACTCCAGATAAAGTACCATTCTCTTGGGGAATAAGCAAAATGTTATAGAATTATATATTCTGTTATAATATCTGAGCTTAAATGGCTCAGAAGTGGGCATTTAGTCTGTTCAATCACCAAAAATGAAGGTAGGATTTTTTATTCAAAAATCTAGGGACTATCCTTGCTTGAAACTATATTTTCATTCAGGTTTATTCGCTACCATTTTTTTTTCCTTAGACATCTATTACACTCAGTTCCTTGGATAAAAATAAGCAGACAAGAGAAATCAATGTTATAATTAATGTTAGAGTATGAAAATTATTATACTGCATGTAACATCTGAGACTTTATATGACGCACCTATTTTTGTTACTGGAGAAGTGTATTTTACGTGAAGTGTGAACAATATCAGGATTCTACCACATTCACCACTAACACTGTATAACACAATATGTCAGAGGAATTTTCCAAAGCTTGAGTATGCCTGCACAGGATATTTTATTTACTTTTGGAATTTATATTAAAAAAATAGAAATTCATAAGGAAACTATGGCAGGTTCACTGTTGTTGAAAATAAAGGTAAAAACATTATGGAAATGAGCCACAATTCAGGTTTTTTTTGGATATTTGGCTGTCAAGAAGAAGGGGGAAAGTGACAAATCTACACCAATCTATCCAGTGGATTTTTTACACTACAGAGGCAAAAATTAATAAAGCATTCATGCTTTATTATATGCCTACATGCTACATTTTATATGCCTCCATTTTATACTTAATGGATCAGTGCTGCATCCAATGATGTATCCTACTGGAACTGTACACAACCTGTTAATTCATATTTAGTACAAAATTAAGTATAATAGCAGGTGATGTTGAAGGAGTCATAAACTCTTCCATGCAAGTCATGAGCAATTTGTATAATACTTCAAACTTGCAAAAGACCAGCAATGATAATATGTGGGTGCCTTATGTTTTCTCAAAAGAGAAGCTTTTATCATGTTAAAGGAGAAATTTCCAATATAAAATTCATCCATTTTCATAAAACTTTTCAAAATTATTGTACATGCGCCTATGAAATATTTTCCCCCTTTGTTTGTGCATGCTTATTGAAAACAAACCCAGCAATAGTAACTGGAATTTTTTATAACTTCAGTTGTTTCTAAATTTTTTTAAAAAATTAAAACCTTGTACTTTTAATAATTTTTAAAAGCTCTTCCACAACACCTCTAATTTTCTTGTCATGTTTTTGATGATAATTATAAATTGTTCCGACACATTTTGTTTTTAGAGTTGCAAAAAAGAATTAAGACAAACTGAAGTTCATTCAATTCCCCACTTGTTTTCTGCAGCATAGATAAAAGGATTCAAATTTATTTTTTTCTGGGATGCTGCTAAATGTTGAACATTTCTCAGCCATTTAAATGAAGGCTTACTGATAAATTAAGCATCCTTGAAAATGTCAACTCTAATGTATGGATTCTCTGTAAACGGTTTTTGTTTCAATATACTTGTAATATAACAGCCATAATGTTGTTTGGTTGTTTTATTTCATATCCCATTTGGAGATGGAGTGATATTTGCTTTCTCTAAATCACCTGAAGTAACATAGGAAAATGTAATGTGATTTCTTCTGGGTATGTCTAGTTTAATGAAAAGAAAGACTAGGGGAGACATGATAGCAGTGTTCCAATATCTCAGGGGCTGCCACAAAGAAGAGGGAGTCCGACTATTCTCCAAAGCACCTGAGGGTAGAACAAGAAGCAATGGGTTGAAACTAATCAAGGAGAGAAGCAACTTAGAACTAAGAAGAAATTTCCTGACAGAACAATTAACCAATGGAACAACTTGCTTCCAGAAGTTGTGAATGTTCCAACACTGGAAGTTTTTAAATGGTGTAGGGTTTTCTGCTTAAGCAGGGGGTTGGACTAGAAGACTTCCAAGGTTCCTTCCTTGGAATAGAATAACTCTGTTATTCTATTCTTTAGGATTTGCAAATCTGGGTGGGGGGAGTTATATTATTACTTGTGCCAGAAGAAAGCTGCTGCCAATCATCTTTGATTCAAGAAAAATTGAGGATGTTCTTACCCAGAGGAAATGTGTTGTAAATGCCACAACTGTGAGAAGAAAAGTTTTCAAAATGCCACTGGTGATTTTTTTTAGCACTGGAAAAATTTTCAGATCATTCTCTTACACTATTCTTATCACACTCCTGCTCTATATACCCAGATCTCTGAATAATTCTGATGCCAAAGCACTAGACTCTTGTCTGATTTTAATATGAAAGAATTAGCTATCAGGAAAGGTAATAGGTAGCAATATTAGGAAAAGGAACCTGTGCCATGGGGATAGGAAGACAGAGGTGTGTGTGTGTGTGTGTGTGTGTGTGTGTGTGTGTGTGTGTGTGTGTGTGTGTGTTTGTAAACTAAGATTGGAGAGAGTTCTACTCTAGAAAGTTGATCTAAACTGGAAAAGTTGGGTTTTGTCAGCTGTATGTTGCTAGGTCTGCTCCCTATGAATGCATTAATAACTTCTTCTGCTGAGAAGGGATTTTAGATGGTCATAGTTTCTATTCCTTTTGTTACTTTAGTAGAGTGCCATTTTCCCTATCCACAGGTTACTTCTGGGTGCTGTGAGACTCAGCAGCATCCCTGCTTTGAGCACTATTCAGGTGGGAACTGTAAGGTTTCTGAGGTGAATTTCACAAGGTTTCTTTCCTTTGTTAGCCCTACTGATAGTCACAGAAAAAGGAGAAGGCTTCCGGGTGAAATCAGTGGTATCTTCCCCAATGCTGAGGAAGGTGAAAATACATTCAGGGAATTTGCCAATCCATGGGTTTCGATCAATATCCAGTCATGAGAACAACGTTGTTTCTCAGGCTTGTTACTGAACTAGATTGCAACTTGGCTATTTGGATGTGGCTTATGCTAATGTATTGTCTGCCCACCCAAAGAGTTGAGGAATGAAGCTATGAAGAAGAACTCCTATCCTTTCATAAGGTCCTAAAGACCTGGCTCTGCCAGTTACTTTGAAGATCCCAGTGGGACAACAGCACAATGGAGGTAATTGATCAAGTAACAACAGATCCATCTCCCCTACTCTTCCCCCCACCCTCCCCACGTTTCCTCAGTTTTTAATGTTTGCTTTTAATTTATTTAGGTTTTAATGTGTATACATGTTGTGGTCCACCAGCAGCCTGCGGAGCTGACAGCAGAGTCAGACAGTGAGAAGATTGGGGAGGAACATGGGCCAGTCCTGGAGTCTGGGGAAGGCTCAAAGGAAGGCTCTCATCTGAGGCAGAGAGGGAGCCAGGACCATCTGGGAGTTATGTGGTGCCTCCGGAGCCTCCAGAGTCGGACATTAGCGGGGCAGAGGAACAGGGGAAGCCTATTCCCAGTGCGTACGTGTGTGGATCTGCCAGAAGGCAAGAACAGTTAAAACAAAAGGGACAACTTGGGAGTAGGGCTTGGAGATAATTGTCCCCTCCCATAAGACATAAAGGAGGAGCAAAGGCACGTGAGCCTTTGCAGGAAGCAACTTTGTTCATGCTGGTCGGTTTAAATTCTGAAGCTCCGTTTTGACTGTGCTCTGTGTGGCCTTGCAAAACTAATTGCCAATTAGGTCTTTGGCAGCATGTCAAGAGAGATAAAGATGGGTGCTTATCAGCCTTATCCCGAAGGACTGTGGCAAACTTCTTTCAGATTCTTTACCAACTCTTTGTGACTCATTATGGGCTGTGAATGAACAATAATAAATAAATAAATAAAAAGGGTTTTTTTGGGACTAATTGTGTGCTTTTTACTATCTCAGGAAGCCTAGGTCAGAACAATACAGTGTATCTTTTTTACTGTTAGCCACCCAGAGTTACTTTATGGTAAGATAGGCAGCCAATAAATTTTATAAATCAATAAACTCATACTGATCTTTCCATACTATTCTATGGATTTTTTTAAAAAAAAATTCTTATCACTGAAAATAAAAAACAGAAATTATATTTTGACTAGCTCATGTCTGAGGGAGATATTCAGAGTCCTTCTTCCCCCCTGCTTCTGTGGCTTCTGGGACTTTGTGAGCTTATGATTTCAGATCTTGGAAAGGAGAAAGAAACAAGCAAGAAAGGATGAGCTGGTATCACAGTTGGAGCCTGGTCTGTTGCTTGGAATGAGAAGCTGCTCAGTCCTAAAAGAAAAGCAACTTAATAGCCCTATCCTAAGTAAAAGGTTATATGTAAACATAATGTTGCTTATCTGGTTCAACAAATACAGCTTAATGATGTTAAAGAAAAGGAAATTATTGTACATTTTACAAGAGAAGCCATAAAAAAATAATAGCACAACATGTATCTTTAGATTGACTCCAAAATAAGCATAACAGAGCTCAATTGAGCTTTCTGTAAGATATATGGGCAGCTTAGCAACAAATCCACTCAAAGGATGAGTAGCATTTGCTACCTTTCATTGTTTGATCAATTCATGTTAACAAGAATTAATGTTCACCTTTTACGGTTCACATGACAACTTCTTCCATGAGAATGAGGTATTGGCCTGTGGTTGCTTCTTGTCAAGTGAAATGCTTTGTCCACTTAGGCTGATAAAGAGCCATAGACAATTTGCCGTAGTTTATGAGTTACTTCTTTTCCATCCATCTTTCAACCGTGGCAAAGTGGCACTTCTTTTTCCCCTTAGTCATAAAGTAAACTTTGGAGAGGAAATGTCAGTCACAAGAAAGCAGTGATTACTGCCATATGATCATTTTATTGGCAGGGACTTTAAAAGGCTACTGTCTAACTGCATTATGTTAAAGTAGTGGCATTCCACTCTGGGAGCATGATCACTTTGAAGAAGTAGTGAAAGCATCTGCCGTACAGGCATTTGAAGTCTACAGGATGACAGTGAAATTCAAACATATCATACTTCTAGGCAAGTTACAAATCTAACAACTTTGTTTTAAGTTTCCAGAGCAAAGCCTGCAGTTTAGTGCTCTACCAATAGTCAACTCATAACTTCAAACTCCGGGTCAGATTTGTTGCAGGGTTTTGTTCATATAGAACTGTTCTGATGTGCAGGGATTTTCACATTCACCATATCCAGAGTTGGATCAAAACACAGTGTACGGATATATTATCTTTTAATTCCTCTCTTCCATTCCACTCACAACCCAGGCTACATTCTTCAAGGGTGTGAACTGTATTGACAAAAAAAAAACAACACAAAAAAAACCCAACGCTTTTTCGGAACAATATTTGGCAATGCAGGTTGTAGACTTGGGAGGCTGAGATTCATATTGGATTTGTAGCACAATTAAAATTATTAATTCTCTGCAAACTTTTTAATTCTTTCTTCTTGTATTAAAATTCCAATCTATATAGGACCTTCTTGCTTACAATTCATGAAAAATAACTCTGCCTTCAAAGGGACAGTATGTATTATATAATCCTTTGGGATTTTTCATAACTAAGTGAGGAATTCAGCTTTGGCTATCCCCTTAATCTGAATTTGGGTTACAACCTGATCTGTAGTTGTTGTATGTTATATTACATTATATCAGATGATCTTCCATTAGCTAAAAGTTAGCTAAGATGATGCCATTGTTCATTAATAGGGATGTATTCTACAGAAGACAGTCATCTAGAAAAGAAACATTAAATTACTATCTACTCTATTTCCCATTTTTAATTCTTTCTCAGAGAGACAGCAATAGAATTAACATATGACTTGAATCACCATTCAGTCTTTTTAATGAGCAGCTTGATCATAATAAAGCTGAGAGTATTTTGATTGACAAAAAGAACAAAACACCACTAAGCAAATCACTGCATAGAACAAAGAACATAAACTGTTGTTAAGATTTTAAATGTTGATTACTTTACAAATTTAATAATTTATTATTATTATTTTAAAAAATAGTTTTATTCAGCTAGGCTAATTATGATAGTAAGAGTACATTTTCCAGTTTAGCTTTTAATTTGTCGCAGTGGTAGCATTTTTTAAAAAATTTTTTAAAAAAATGCATGCTCATTCAGGTTGATATTTGTGTGAAACTTTATTTTTTAAGTGCTACATTTTCAAATCATCAACAAACAGTCTGGTCCTTTAAGATGATGTTGCATATGTAGCAATGACTCCTGCTGTTGAAAAAATTGAGGTCTCATTCTGTTGCATTTTACATGTGGAGGTGTATTTCTTCTTTAATAGTTTTCCCAGTTGTTGCAATAAATATAATTTATCAATATGTGTCCTTCAACTACAACACTAGTAATGGGGGGTGGGGTGTAGTCTTCACTGGACTACATCAATTGAAAGAAATCCCAGTATCACTTTGGCTGGTTGTTTTCATTATTGAACTGGTCTTACTAGTAATAATTGTTGTTTTTGTTTCTTTACATTCCATCTGAATCTGCCTGCCTGTATCTTAAATCCGTTATTTGGGGCCCTTAGAACAACATAAAGCAGGCAGACATTCTTCTGAGTTACAAGTTTTCAGGTATTGGGATGGCTTTGGATAGTAAGGTGAGTGGCAAATTAGTTAAATAAATAAATATTTAAACTTGCTATCAGAGCTCCCCTCGCCCTTCCCTTTTCAAGGTTAAACATTAGCAACAGTACCCAATCTCATCCCTGATCATAGTCATTACCCTTCTCTGAATCTGTTCTAGTGTGTTGGAGTTGGGTATGTCTAGTTTAATGAAGAGAAGGATTAGGGATGACATGATAGCAGTTTTCAAATATTTGAGGGGCTTACACAAAGAAGAGGGGGTCAACCTATTGTTCAAAGCTACTGAAGGCAGGACAAGAAGCAGCGGATGGAAGCTTATCAAAGAAAGATCCAACCTAGAAGTAAGGAGAAATTTCCTAATAGTGAGAACAATTAATTAGTGGAATGGCTTACCTCCAGAAATTGTAGGTGCTCCATCATTGGAGGCTTTTAAGAAGAGATTGGATACTTATTTATCCAGAATGCTATAGGGTCTCCTGCTTGAGCAAGGGGATAGACTAGAAGACCTCAAAATTCCCTTCCAATTCTGTAATTCTATACTTCTGTAATTCCCTGAAGTGTGGTACCCAGAACTGAAAATCATACTTGAGATCAAACGTGAACAACTTTGAGAATAAGGTTTAAATGCTAGATTTGTCTGTAGTACCTTTCTTTCTTTTACTTTCAGCATATTTTTTAGCTCTTGAAGATCATTTTATTTGAGGGTTCTAGAACATTAGCTATCCACCCCCATTTTGTGGCCTTCGCTGATCCAATCATTGTTCTTGTCATTTGTATATATATCCAAATGATTAATAAAAATGTTGAACAGCAGATTCCATAAGACTGAACATTTTGGCATTTCACTCACCACCTCACTCCAGTTTGATGAAGTGCTGTTGATGAGCATTCCTTGACTACAATTTTCAAGCCAGCTATTTAGTTAATTGTCATGCCATGTAGCCCATGCTTAATTAGTTTGCTAATCAAAATGTCACGGGGTATTTTGTCAAATCTTTTCTGCAATGAAGATAGATTATCTTCAGCATCCCTACAATCTATTAAGAAAGCTCAATAAAAAATGAAATAAGAACAAGAGTCGTTCTTAACAAATCTGTGCTGACTTTTGATAGTTACTTCATTATTTTCAGGGTGCCTTCAGATCAATCTCTTAATCATCTTCTCTACCTAATTCCCAAGTATCAATGTCAGACCGACTAATTTATATCTCTTTGGGTCCTTCTTGCTGAAGATAGCACATTTGCCATCTTCTAGCATTTCACCAGTTTTCTCAGATGATATTAGAAAGTTTTGGCCAAGCAATCAACAAATTGCTTCTGTATTTCACAATGAAATTTACCTGATCCTGGAAATTAAACTCATTAAAAGCAATTAGTATTCTCCAAGTATGTTTCTATCAGTCTCAGACTTCAATCCTTCCCGTTCTCTTTGCTCATCACAGTTGGATGACTAAAATGGGAACTGAGAAGCTGAGTTGTTTCTTTATTACCTATTAACATTTTGTCATCTTCATTGAGCAGCTGGTACACTAATTCTCTTCCCTTCCTTTTCTTTTGAAAGTTTCTGAAAAGACCCTTGTTGTAGTTCTTAGCATTCCTTGCCAATTGCAGGGAAATCTTGTTAGTTTTCCTTGTACCAGCGCCAGTCTATTTATGTATATCACTTTCTAGGTGACTTATTACTTTTTACACCTTCTATTTGTAGATTTATGCTTTTTTTTTTTTTTGGCCAGACCTTCTGGCATCTTCTACTCCATCTTTCTCTCCCCCCTCCCCACTTTTCACAATTGAGATTTTCACATCCCATTATTCTAACCAATCCTGAACTCTTTTTCTCAATACTTCTCTTGTTATAGAAGCTTATTTATTATTCCTTTGTGTTAATTAAAATATTTTTAAAGAACAAGGTATATTGTTTGCATTACATTAAGTTTTATATTTTCCTTAAATAACATAATGTTTGAAAACCTTTCAGGATGACATGGTGACTTTCCTGCATCTTTCAAATTTGATTAAGTTGTCCCTCTTCAGTATCATATCAGATTTTCTAGTGTCTACATCAACCTCTTAAAAGGGAAAATATGACCAAGCAAGACAGGAAGAAACACACTTTTAAAAGTTTGCTCCTAGCAGATGTTGAGATAGTTAAAGTCCTCATGATTATTACCTATAATTAAATCTGCAGGATGGTAGTAGGAAGCTCTGCTTACCTATTATCCTTAGTTCATTGGGTAGGAAGTAGAACTCAGCCCCAGTATTAATCTTATTCATGTATTCACCTTGTTAGCCCAGATGTTCTTTATATTACTGCCAAATTAATTTATTGGATATGCAGTGCAAGTCTTCCTTTCAGTTGATTCTGTTTCTTTTTACTAACTTGTATTCCTTAATTACTACATCTTAGTAATGTTAGTAATTATTTACATCTTAGTCATGGAAGTCGTTCCACGAAATCTTTTTTATGTCTCCTAAATCATATTTTTCATATTTCTCATTCATTCATTCATTCATGTAATTTGCCACCTCTTTCACTGTTGAAGCAACTCTTGAGTGACTTATAAAAGGATAAAAAGAATTAATATGAGCATAATTAGATAGAAACTAAGAACCAAGACGATGGGTGGGATGGGGTGGGACTTCTCTATATCCCGTCAATGACCCCCAGTGTAAAGCATCCCATCAGAACCTCAGAGCCAGGTTTTAAGGTCCTTCCAGAAGGCCAAGAGGGTGAGGGATGGATCTGACCTTTGGTAACAGAGTATTCCAAAGGGAAAACTTATATTAAGTATTCAAGCTTATTTTGTTTCCCTTCACCCCATATTCTAAGTGTTACTTTTAGATAAGGAGGGCCACAGACCTATGAACCATGTCTTCTTTCTGTTGGTTTTTTTTTTTAATTAAATATTTTAAAGCTACAACTTTTAATCTCTTTCTTCTGCAACATACATCTTTACCTAAGATGGTGGGTTGCTACTGGTTTGCCCTGGATCAGGCGAACCGGTAGCGGCAGTGGAAGCAGCAGCGGTGGGAGGCTCCGCCCACCCACCTGGATCCTTCTGCGCATGCGTAGAAGCATTGAACGCATGCAGAAGTGTTGCACATGCACACAAGCAAACCAGTAGCAAACTAAATTGAAACCCACTATTGCCTAAGATGTTTACATCTTCCAATCCCTACAAGATCCAATTCGCCATGTTTACTAGTGTGCTTTGGTACAACCTATCTTGTACCAGGATTTCAGAGTCAAATCAGTCATGTTATTGCATCAGTCATTATGGAACATAGTGTGAGGTGCAAGTGGCTCAGTGGCTTAATGATGCTGGAGATGGTCTTTGCTCTAGTGGTTCAAGTCCCACCACCATGTGGTAGGGTGAACTCCCGTCACTTGCCTCAGCTTCTGCTCACCTAGCAGCTTGAAAGTATGTTATATGTGAGTAGATAAATGGGTACCACTTTGATGGGAAGATGAGCCAGTGCTTCATGGGGACGGTCAGAACCTTGACGGTGTTGGACCTTCTCAGATGTGATGCCCATTTGTGAGACAACATCGGTAAAGGGAGAAAGCCCTAGATGATGCTGGAGGATGCTGTTCATCTTTTTTTTCTGGTACGGAGCTAGCTTGCCCCCTGTGGTGCACCATCGATAGCATACAAACATGAACTGAATGGGCTAGTAAGTCTTAAGGCAACCAAATAAATATTCTGTGTTACCAATGTAGTCTTCTGGCTAATACAACATTGCTATGTAATAAATAAATAAATCATCCATAGTGTCCAATTGGATTTGGCCTGTTTTCATATTCAGTCCTCCTTTTGGCTTCTCATACAATAATATATTTGTCCTACTCTTTCAGAGAGTTATTCCACCAACAGAGAAAATCCTCACATTTTTCTCTGTTGGCGGAAGGAATAAAAAATGAAAATTGGGGACAGAGAGATGATAGACCCATCGACTTTGAAGTTAGATCACCAACTGAATTTCCTGCTTCATGCAAAACTAAAATAATAATAACGAAGTAGTTCTGACAGATGTCTCTCTACTTGAAGATATCTGGAGAAGCGGATCTAAGCTCTCACTGGGTCATCGTTTCCACTTTTGATCTGCTCTTAATGTTAGGAACTTTTGCTCTAATGACAATTAGAATTTTCCTTCCTCTAAATTAAATCCCTTATTCTGTATCCTGAAGTCTGAGGTGATAAAGATTAGGCTGTGGATTTTCTCTATCTAACGTATTTTCAGGTATTGTATTTTTCAGAGTATAAGACGCATCGGAGTATAAGACATACCTGAGTTTTTGGGGAGGAAAATAAGAAAAAAGCTGATTGGCAGGTGGATTGGCCTCCCGGAATACCCCCAATCAGCTGTTCCCAGAAGTGAATTTTAGCAACAGGTTCCTTGGTTGTGAGCTCCGTGCCTTGCTTTTTTTGGCTTTTTTTTTTCCTGCTTCTGAAACTCAGTTTCAGAAAAAACTTTTTTTCTGCCTCTGAAAGCCTCCAAAACAGAACTTCAGAAAAAAAGCCTCTGAAGCTCTGTTTGGGAGATTCTTTTCTGAAGCTCCGTTTGGGGCTTTTTTTCTGAAGCTCCGTTTGGGGCTTTTTTTCTGAAGCTCCATTTCTGATGCTTTTTTCAGCCTCTGAAACCTCTGTTTGAAAAGCTAGGTGGGGCTACATTCGGAGTATAAGACGCACCCAGATTTTCACCCTCTTTTTTTGGGGGGAAAGGTGTGTCTTATATTCTGAAAAGTATGGTAATTCAGGAATGCTATGCTATCATTTTCTTTTTTCAAACATAAACATGTCTGGCTCCTTCAGCCTTTCTTCATGTGGAGAATCTACAGACCTAAGCTAATTTCCATAGTGATTTGATAGAAATGGAGAATTTTGAAACCTCAAATTTAGTAAGAGATTATATGAGGGGAGAGTCTGGGTAACATGATTTGAAAAACTCATTGGGGGAGTCATATTGTTGCAGCAGTGATTCTTTTTATCTTTCCTCTCATTTCTTTGAAAGAAACAGATAACTGGCAGTTGTTCCTATAATAGTTATAGCAGAAACTGTTTTAACTATCATTAGCTACTGATTGCCATTTTTGAACTCACATTACTAATCATTGATTTTCAGTCTCGGTTAAAATCTTTATTTTTAAATCCCTGAAAATATCTTAGGGCCTGCTTTCTCCTCCTCCCCTTGGTTAAAGAATAATGCATGTCTAACAGATATTCTCTTGGTTTGATATTGACTTTATGGACTGTTCTTAATGGAAGTTTTTTGATGCCTCCACTGATATCTGTAGACATCGAACAAAACCTAAACATCTTCGGATAAAGGCTTGTAGTTGATTAGTTGTTACAAGAATACATATTGCTTTGGGTTTGTCAGCAGGACTTGGTGAAACCCAGTTTCTCTAAACATTTCTCCCCACAGCAATCACATTTGTTCCTGAAAATGTTACATGCAGTAGGAGGTCAGTAAACAGCTGGATGACCATCCATGGTGTAAGATCATAGGTGGAAATTTTATTTCTTTGTAAGATTTTTATCTGCTTTTAGGGCTTTATAAATAATTCAAGGCAGCAAAGAAACGTAATACTTCTTCATCCTCCTATTTTCCCCACAAAAATAATCCTGTGAAGTGAATTGTTCTGAGAGAAAATGACTGGCCCAAAGTCACCCAGCTAGCTTGCATTCCTGAGGTGGGGCTACAACTCACAATCTCCTGGTCTTCAAACCAGCTATGCCAATAGCAGGTTTCTTAACCACTAATCACCACACCAATAGCAGCTTTCTAAAACCAGGCCCAAACCACTGCAAATGAGGATCAGACCAATTGGGGTTTTTTTTCTGCATGCATGTCATAGACTTACGGTACTGAAGCAGATTAATTAATTAATTAATTAATTAATTTAATATTAATTATTAAAACATTAATAATCTACCTTAATGTTTTCATTTTCTTATCTCCTTCTTTTTCACCATATATTTGTTCTTCACTCTGTCCTTTCCCTTTTATAATTTACTAAAAGAAGAAATTAGAAGCCCTGGTGGCACAGTGGTTAGAATGCAGTATTTCAGGCAAACTCTGCCCACTGCCTGGAATGTGATCCTGACAGGGCTCAAGGTTAACTCAACCTTCCATCCTTCCAAGGTCAATAAAATGAGGACCCAGCTTGTTGGGGGCAATATGCTAACATTGTAAACCACCCAGAGAGTTTTCAGCAACTTTAGCAATGACTAAAGTTCAGGGTCTCTTATTGGTGAGTCAAATGCTTAAGTTTATTCTATATGATGATGTAATATACTGTATGAAGTAGTATGTGGATGTAATGGAAGCATAGATGATTTGTAAGGACAGAAAGGTATGGAACAATATAGTGAATGATTCTGTATGTGCCTTTTCCTTTATCTCAGACCTTTTATTTCTCCTTCTTCTCCTTCTCCTTCTCCTTCTCCTTCTTCTTCTTCTTCTTCTTCTTCTTCTTCTTCTTCTTCTTCTTCTTCTTCTTCTTCTTCTTCTTCTTCTCCTTCTCCTTCTCCTTCTCCTTCTCCTTCTTCTTCTTCTTCTTCTTCTTCTTCCCTGGTACTGTGCACAATTCTTATCCTGAAAGGGCCTGGAACAATTGGTGTGTACAATATATGTATGCATCTCTGCTATATTATTTTTGTACAGATTCTCCCTCTGCAGAGACCTGCAGGAGTGTTCAGTAACCTCACAAAAGCATGAAGTTACTGGACTGCTCAAAACCCATTTTCCACTATATCCTCTGGGAAAGGAGGTACCACTTCACAATATTGTGTGATGTCAACATATAAGCTGTAGCAGCTGGCTCTTTGGATTTGAAAAGAATGACCACTAGCTGAGAACCTGTTTATCTGATCACCCATCCTCCTGTGGATCTTTACCTCACAGTGTGTTACAGAGGAAATGATTGTGCAGGGCAGGGTAATTCATTTTCTGAAGACATTTTATTGCTCCAAAATATACTATGGACCATTAGAGGTCAAAATTAACACCTATATTGAATAAAGTGATAGTTGTCTTTATTACAAATCATTAGATTCAACTCCAGGAGGGACTAAGTCCATGCTTTCTCTCTTTGTTACAAAAGGAGTAATATTTGCTTGAACAACAGATTAAAAAAAATAGAATTACTTGATAAAGGCCAGAGACTTTCAATGCAAAGAGTTATGGGAACAAAATCATGACTTTGCAGATTATTCAGTTCAACATAATTTTCAGTAAGGGAAAAAGAATACTTGGAAAATTCCTATTGTAGCACTTTCTGTACATTTATAATCAATTGACAGATTTTGACATTTTACTTACATACCTATTTATTTATTTTCTCTTGCAAGAGTACTATCCTTGCAGAGGTGCTATAGATTAGATTATCTTTCTTCTCTATGATGATAATCATGTCAATTATGTAAAACAAATCACAATTGCAGTGTGATTATTAGGGCCACACAAGCAGAGGTAGCACAACATTTTAAGATATTTTGGGATGTGCTACCCAGTTAAAATTCCAGGACACACAAAGTCCTTTATAGAAATTGCTCACTTTCTCTTGCAAATAGCCATGCCCAGTGCCAGGATTTCAGGACTGATTCCATTAGGGATATTTAATCTCAGCCACAGAGCGATAGAGTCCCTTACTATGAATGACTTCCCTGTACATAATCTCTATGTGAAAAAGGCTAATCTCTTAATACTTGAGTCGCTTGCAGTTTATCTCCTTTGAATGTGCTAGCAAGTATTGGATGCCTGGAGGAATCGCACAAAAACATCAAGGCCTAGTAAATAAATGCCACAGATGATACAGAGTGAGTGACAAAACAATGAGTGAAAAACACCTTGTATAGGCATGTTCCTTCCATTCTTCCCCCCTCCCCCCACTTCCTTTTGTGAACATCCACCATTAGAACCTTCCTGAGTTGAATGTAATCTGGTGGCCACAGTCTTTAACTAGTGGTGGTGTATTCTATATGAAATCTTTAGAGGTTAGAATTTGATTATTCTTCTTTTGTTTCTTAAGCTAAAGTTGAAAAGAAATAGCTGAGGATAAATACCTTGGACACCATGTCTGAGCCAAGAGATACAGATTCTATTCTATGTCATATGGGTAGCTAAAGTCAGATCCTTAAGACACTGAAGAGAAAAGAACTGAGCAGATGATACAGACCTCCTTAGTGGCACGCATGGTCCTCCTTTGCCCTGTGCACTAAAAAATTGTGACAACAGTTGAACAGCAATGATTTGTTCAAATCAAAGGCTCAGCACTGCTCTAGTGTTAAAGTTAACTTTTATAATAACTTTTATAAACTGACACTTCATTTACAATGATATCAAAACAGACTTAACGGTAGTCCTCATTTAGTGACTGCCTTGTTTACCAAGCATTCGCAGGTTCATAAGGGATGAGAAAGTAACTCTGAAATCAATTCTCACATTTACATCCTTTGTGGTCTGTAAGTCCGAGGAAACTGAAGTGAAATCGTAAAATTATGGTGTTTCATTTAGTGACTGCTTCACCTAACAACCAAGTTACCAGTACTAATTTTGTTTGCTAAAGGAGAACTATTTGCACGTGCTTCAGAAAGAATCAAGTCTGAACATAAGTAGCAGGTCATCTTCTCATGTTATGATTTAGATTGTTTTACCGTGATTATGTTATATGCATAAGAAAGTCAGAATAATAATTGCATATTATTATTATTATTCCACTACCAGGGAAGTTGCTTTTAGTATAATTTCTTTCCAGTAAAGTGTATATAATATTGTAGCCTTCATCTTTTAATTTACTTGCCAGTGGGTGCAATTTATACACGTTTATTTTGGAAAAAAGCTCCACTGAACATAAATTTCAGCTGAATTGATCTGCATAGAATAGGTTGAATTTTTTTTTTATTTTTATATAGACCCAATAAATCATTTCACAGCTTCTACTACATATGGTGGCTGTGCAATTTCTTTGAAAGAGAACCTTACAAGTACATACAAAACACTCTTTTTCAAATAATTAAAGCTACTGCATCTTTTCCCCATGACTGGTTGAGAAAGTGACCTCAAAGGAAAGTGCACAAACATAAAATGACAGCCAGGAACAGCTTAGAAAACATGGAGGGGGTGAACCTGAAAAAAGATTGTTTGCTTTAAATATCTGGACAGAGGCCTTTTGTGTGTACTTTTGTGAATTGCAAAGCAGCTAGCCCTAATACAAAAAAAAAAATGACACTCATAACTTAACAGTCCTTTATATAATCAGACATAATAAATCACTGTATATAACTGCTCTGCAAACTTAAACAATAAGTTAACGTATACCAATGCATTAAATGACAATAATTTGTGTTCCTTCCAAGTGGCCTTCTACCCAATCACATGATACATTAGCAATTCACATTCCATTAGTCCATTAAAATGTATTTTGAGAGCTCCTTGTTGGATCCTAAACATTACAATATTTAAGTACAATATTTATGGATTAGGTGAGGTTCAGTCCTGATCTTTTCATGGACATATATTGTTGGCAACAGTACAAAAGTTATTCACTGTTGCCTTCTTCTAGGATGTTTTTTCAACCTCAGTGTCTCAACTAGTGTTTCTCAATCTCAGCAACTTTAAGATGCATGGACTTCAACTCCCAGAATTCCCCACCCAGCATACCAATGGCCTTCCATTCAAGTCCTAACCAGGTCTCATCCTTCTTAGGTTCTTGGGATATGCCAAGATTGACTGGGTATGGCTGTAACCCAACCAAGAAGCTTGCATAGAATGTTTTCCCCTTATATTGCAGCCCAATACTTTATACAATTCCCCCACTCCATCCCCATCTCCTTTCACAAGAAAAGTTCAATATTTTATCACTGGGTCAATAGAAAATATTTTCTCAAGAGGTTGGGAGACTTTATGAAGCAGCTGAACAGGTGATTCTGTTAGCCTAACTGCATCAGAGAAGTTACATTGTGAAGCTGTGTATGTCTCTGTGTGTCTGTGTATATGCAGACATACACACACAAAAGCACAAACACATCAAGTCTGTTGGAAGGAAACTTGGAGGTCTTCTAGTCCAATATCTTGTACTATTCCAGATAAATGTTTGTCCAATCTCTTCTTAGAAACCTTCAGTGACAGAGCTTCTGAAGGCAAGCTGTTCTTCTAATTAGTTGTTTTCACTCTCAGGAAATTTCTTATTTCTAGGTTGATTACACATATACACACATTCTCCTACATTATAGCACTTAGCAATAGCAATAGCAGTTATATACTACTCCATAGTGCTTTACAGCACTCTCTGGGCAGTTACAAGTCACCACATTGCCCCCAACAATTTTGCTGACCTTGGAAGGATGGTAGGCTGAGTCAACTTTGAGCCACTCAGCTTTGAACTCCTAGCTCTGGGCAGAGTTAACCTGCAATACTGCATTCTAACCGCAGTTCCACCAGGGCCCTTATAGATAGGGCCTTTTTCAAGATTTATAACTATTGTCCCAAATTCATGAGTATCTCTTTTAAAATGTTTGGTTTTAGACTACCCCAACTAAAACTAATTGTAAATAATTTTTACTAATGTAATTTGCAAGAAAATGGAATGAGACAATACTTTGAGCAACCTGATTAATATTAACTCTTCCAGAAATTTAGCATGAATTTATATAAAGTATTGTTATTACAATGGTTTCCATAATACTGTTATACTTAATTACAGTCAGAAACTGAAAATTAATTGCTTCCATCTGCAACAAACATCCCAAAACCTTGGTGTATTATTAGAGTTATCCTAGCCTCTTTTCTACTTAAAAAAAAGGGGTGGGGGCAAGCTGTTCTATAAGTCTACATTGAAGTTACAAAAAAGCTTCTTCAATCTACTTTCGCTGTATTGTCACTGAAGATCAGTTCTGTCAAGGTGTTAATTTAAGAGCTGACCAGCTGATGCAATGAGGGGAATGAGTCAGCAGGGTCTTTGGCTGTTATCCCTTTAAGAGCCTGTGTAATAAGAGGAGGCCCTGTTCAATTCTTCGTTGGTTCATTGAGTTTCTTCCCTGCTGTAATTGCTATTTGTTGAGATACTACTTGTAGTATGTGTATGTATAGTATTCCTATATTCCTAATGTAGATAAAAAACACTATTTGATACAAACCACTGTTGGCTATATTTGTTCCTGGGTTGATAATCTGTGCACACTCTGACAAATTCTCTCCTTCCAACAATGCTTGAAATCCAGTTTTCTATATGGAAGCATAAAACTATGCCTTTTCTCTGGTCTTTCAGAGTAACATATGCAGCATGCATGATCCTGAAATGCAATCGAAAGAATCACATTATTCCTAAATAAATAGAAATGCAAATGAATCAAGTAGTCAATATTGTTTAGAAAGGAGGAAGATTCTTTTCTGAATCACCTGAATATTTTGTATTCTTAGCACATTTGGTAGTGCCCCTGCTGCAGATACTAATGCAATTAACTGTTAGGTTAATTCTAAATTTAGTTTTGCTGGCCTGTCCAAACCATAAAACCACAATAGCCATATTGTATTAAGGTCATCAATAAAGGATGGCAAAGACATCATATTTGCTAGCCTTATGAATTAATTATTAAAATTGCCATCAAGGTACCCATAAAATTACATAATGTAAGTGACTGAAATCTTGGTCAGGCTCCCATTTTTCTTTCATTCTGTACTATACAGTGGATGCTAAACAGTAATTGCAAAATAATTAGAGATCTTAAAGTTTAATATTCTCTCTCTTTCCCTTTCTCTTTTTTTCTCTTTCTCTCTTTCTCTCTGAGAGAGAGGGAGAGAGAGAGGGAGAGAGAGAGGGAGAGAGAGAGAGGGAGAGAGAGAGAGGCACACAAAATTTAATAATAAATAAGCAACACTAAGCAAGAGCTACCTAAGGGACAAAAAGTAAAGCCAAGATAAACTTGCAAATCTCAAATGCGAGATTACAAAGCTACATATTAACCTGGTGCTGAAAGGAAGATAGTGTTGGTGCCAATTGCGCAAAAACCTTCTTTCTAGTAAATTTCCCGTACTTCTTTATGAAAACCACAAAACCAGCTAACAATTAACACAAAGTTTAAATTTACCTTAAAGCAATGGTATAAGATATTAAGATGAAAATTTTTTAAATTATTTATTTATCTGTTACATTCATAGGCTTCTACAATCCCAAGGGACTCTCGGTGGTTTCCAAAGATAAAAAAACACAATAAACAATTAAAATACATAATTAAAACGTCCACAATCCATTTATGTAACCCTACAATAGAAATTATATAGACAAAATAATCCTGTTTGTAAAACTGGCCAAGATGATAATCGTATCTCCAATGCCCTCAAAAGTTATCTGTTTTGATAGATACTTGTTATCTATTAAAGTTATTTGTTTTTGCTCCTGGAAAGCAAATTAATTTATGAAAGCAGCAGATCTGTCAGTCAAATCCTAGCTTAAAAGGAATAGCAACAGCCTGAGAAAATTTGTTAGAATAAAGATGTCTTTGCTGTCCACAATTTCACAACCTCTTGGGGTCTTTTCAATTTCTGGCTGCCACAAAATTGGATGTGTAACATTCATGTTTTGTATATCTAATATAAGAAAAAGTTCAGAGAACAGGTCCAGAGCAAAAGTATTGTTATTAGATAACTTTCTATGGCAGGAGCAATTCAGGCTATTATAGTTTTTAAAGATTAAAACTAGATCCCTGAGATAGGAGGTATGCTACCAAAACTCAAATCTAGATACATTAATCTTTTCCTTAAACAGATCCTGCAGCTCAGGATTGCCTAATTGTTTTCCCCCAAAGTCTCATTAACCTTTTAAATTGCTAGCTACCCTTACAGTAGCACCAGGATTTTTTCGTACAAGTAGTGCTTGACTTACGACTACAATTGAGTGTTTGTTGGTAATTGAGACAGTTGTTAAATGAGTTTTGCCCATTTTATATCTTTCTTGCCACTGTTGTTAACTGAATCACTGCAATTGTTAAGTTAGGAACAGCATTGTTAAATGAATCTGCCTTCCCCATTGACTTTGCTTGTCAGAAGGTCACAAAAGGTGATCACATCAGAGGTGGTATTCAGCTGGTTCAGACAGGTTCAAGCGAACTGGTAGGGGCAACTATGTGTGGGCCCGTCCACCCGCCTGGACATAATGCTGTCCTATTTAGCCACGTTTTTGAGGCCGGGTGCATGCATGGAAGGCGCGTGCACGAGCAAAGCACATGCATGAAAGACTGGGGGCATGCGCGGAAGGCATGTGTGTGTGCAGCAAGCATGCGGAAGGCCAGGTGCATGCGCAGAAGGCATGCGTGAGGCGAGCCAGTGGCAACAACAATATGTGAAATGGTCATAAATATGAATCATTGCCAAGCATCCAAATTTTGATCATGGGATCCTTCAATGGTCATAAGTGTGAAAAACAGTCATAAGTCACTTTGTCCAGTGCCGTTGTAATTTGAAATGGTTACTAAGTGATATTTTATAAGTTGAGAGGCTTTCTCTTTTTGTGATGTTTCTTGAAAGGAACGATTTGTATTTCTTTTCTAATTTTCTCATGAAATCTGGTTTTCGTTTACCTGGCCTTTCAAAACTTGCTGTCCAAAACCCAATTATGGCCATTTCAAACTATGGAATAATGGTTACATCACAACGCCTAATTAAATATTTTACCTTAACCCTGCGCCTCATTCCAGAAGCATTCAGTTAAAAAGATAGATAAAGATACCACCCAAAAGATTGTATTAATATCATCATACCTCAAAAGACTGAAGCCGAGTATGTGTAACCTTTTCCGAAGCAATATAATGCTAGTTTTGTTACATTTCAAAAATATATATTCCATAATTGTGGCGTATTTGCTGCAATCAATCATATTTATCAGGTGGTAATAATCAAAGACACTGTGTGTGTAACTACTTCTAATCTGATTATCTGCATCATCCTGCCACGAGCTAGCAAGAATTTGATCGTATGTAGGCACAATACAGTAATTAAGGCTGTGCAAGACTCCAGATTCAAATCCAAAAGAAGCTTCGTCAGCTTTCCTCTCAAGGCAGGTGTGAACTTCGCTGAAGCTTCCAAATGACTCGAAATAACACACCTAGGGCTAAATTTTAATGTAACTCTGGGACGACAGCCATTATATGGCAGTCACTAAGTCACAACTCTAAATCAGACAAGTATGTTCTCTAAATTAGTCCTCACTTTTCCCATGTTTCCCTTTGAGTAATGAACTTCCTACCTTATATGCTTTGCACTTAGTCATTAATGACAGCCGCCTGCTTACCCTCTCTGAGAAGATCTTGTTATTAGAGACTCCTGGCAGCCTGGAGGATGAATGTAACATCTGTTGGCAATGTCTCATAAAAGAAGTGCCTTTTCCCAGAATATTGCAGCAGCTGTATGACATTTATTATATTCATACTCTCGTATAGTTCCAAACACCTTTTGGAGATTTTAATCTAAGGAGCTGCATAGTCCTTATGGTAATACAATCTACCATCTAACTAGATGCACCCATCGATAGAATCCCATAGTCACCAAATAAAATGGCAATTTTCTTGCCCACTAAAATAATCTCAATAGATAAGAATACTTGTTACTTGTTTTCCCAAGTAACAGTATACAAGGAAAAAACCAGTTCTAAAGAAGTTTATATGGGTTAATCATGATTATCATCAAATGTTACAACAGAAGACATTTTGGGAAGTTTTCCTTTCTCTTCAATTTGCGAACGCGCAAAGCTGTGACACTCAGTTGTTGTCTATCAACCTTTTTGGATGATACGATTATTTCTGACACGGTGTCTCTGTGTAAGTGAAGCTCTGACTGGAAAATGCTTCCTTCCTAAGCACAAAATACTTATTTTTATCTTGAAACAATACAGATGGTCCTCGACATACGACCACAATTGAGTTCAACATTTATGTGGCTAAGTGAGACAGTTAAGTGAATTTTGCCCCATTTTATGACCTTTCTTGCCATAGTTGTTAAGTGAATCACTGCAGTTGTTAAGTTAGTAACTTGGTTGTTAAGTGAATCTGGCTTCCCCTTTGACTTTGCTTATCAGAATGACGCAGAAGGGGATCACATGATCCAGTAACACTGCAACTGTCATTAATACATGTCAGTTGCCAATCATCTGAATTTTGATCACGGGATCACAGGATGCTGCAATGGTTGTAAGTGTATAAAATAGTCATGTCACTGTTTTCAGTGCCATTGTAACTTTGAATAACCACTAAATGAACTGTTGGAAGTCAAGGACTACCTGAAGTTTATAACTGGTTGCTTTCACTATTCTAGAAAAAAAAATCGAACTTGAAATGAGCCCATTTCAAACTTAGAATATCTATTTCAAACTTTTTCTCACTTACCGGAAGTCAGAACACTCCTGGAAAGGTCAGAAGAATTCCTTTTGAATTCTGAATTTAAATAAAGAAAAAAAATATTCTTTTATCCATTTCATCAGATCCATAGAGATGACTTTCTTGTTAAGTTCTGATTTGGTAAGCTTGCATGAAAGATTCATTAAACCCCCTTTTTCTGGGCTTTTGGGGAATTGTAAAGTTCAGGGAAGCCAGAATAAAAGGTTGTTGGGTTGTATTATATTAGATAAATTATAAATGATGCAGGTCTGAATTGCACATAATTTGTGGCAGATTATCACTGATTAAGTAATTTGTCCACGTTGATTACATGGATGCAATTTTAATTGAAACATTAGAAAAATCAACAGATATTGAACTGGGATTATTGAAAACTTTTTAAAACTGTTTTTTCTCCCTTTAATTAAAAAAAAAAGTACCAATCCCTAATGGAAAGACTGAAATCCTTTGACAATTTACTGTCTGATATTTATTTATTGGTTGCACTCCCACAGAAATCTTGTCTTAATATCTCTCTATTCAGGTGATAAATATATTCCAAATTCAACTACACTGTTTATCATTTTAAAGAAAATAGTAGGGTTTATATTCATCCCTGTCTTTCTGTATTGTTGCTTCACTCTGAAAAAGTGTATGATGTATTATTACATATTAAGTAAAAGAAAACTGCTTTTGTATCAATTATACTGCTATAATAGATCTCCAGAGTAAAAGATTATAGGATTTGTTTTTTGAGCAAACAACATTCTGGGTAGACATTTCTTTACTATCACTTGAATAGACAAACATTGAAAGGAAATTCTTTTGGATAAGTATTTATCTGCGTGCATTTGTAAATGTGTAAATTTATGTTGAACGGTTGTTTTATCTGTATCTTTGGTTTCAGGTTCAACTTTTCTTAGGTGCACATGACAGATTTATTATATGGATATTCTTATACTTGTTATACTTCTGACTTAACATCTTTGCCTCACGTAGCTTATTTCATTTATTCTTTGGGCACTTACATATGAAAATTCTGCGTCAGTCTGAATGCAATTTTGGACTCTGCATTCTAGAGGCAGTGCTCCACAGCTTAAGGTATTCTTCCATAATGTTCCCCGCTGTTTCTGGGACCAAATTCAGAAATTCCAGTTCAGATTAAAGTAGGTTGGCATTAGGGTCCATACAGAGGTGGGTTTCAGCAGGTTCTGACCAGTTCTGGAGAACCAGTAGAGGAAATTTTGAGTAGTTTGGAGAACCGGTAGTAAAAATTCTGACTGCCCCTGCCCCCATCTATTCTCTGCCTCCCGAGTCTCAGCTGATTGGGAGGAAATGGGGATTTTGCAGTACCCTTCCCCTGGATTGGGGTGAGAATGGAGATTTTACAGTATCCTTCCCCTGCCACGCCCACCAAGCCACGCCCACCAAGCAATGTCACACCCAGCAAGTCACACCCACAGAACCGGTAGTAAAAAAAATTGAAACCCACCACTTGGTCTATAGGCTGTTTTGTTGTCTCTATGGTTAGTTAGTTAGTTAGTTAGTTAGTTTGTTTATTTATTTATTTATTTATTTATTTATTTATTTATTTATTTATTTATTTATTTATTTATTTATTTATTTATTTATTTAGTCAAGCATGTATTTTATGACAGATACAAGTGTAAACATAATTATAAATACATGAAAAGGATACAAATAAAAGAAAACATTAGGACAGGGATGGTAGGCCTTTACCAATTCCTGTAGGGTTTGATGGCTTTCATAAGAACTGGTCTATACATGTTTTCCCTTTCCTTTTTAGAAATTATTCCTTTCTCATCAGTCCCAGGCCTTACCTCTGCTTTTCAGATATTTGCCCACAGATGTTTGCCTTCACAAACACTGCCTTTTCGCTTTATCGCATTTGATGTTAAAAATATTTTTTTCCCAAATTTTCCTCTTATTATATAGTTTCATTGCCACAATTGCTCAAACAACAAATTAGAGCATAGCAAAGTACCTTTTCATCAGAGTGATGAATGGGCAAAAAACATGGCAGAGAGTGAAACATGAATATTAGTTAGCGGTGTGTTCCTTAACTTAAACAAAGCAATGAGCAGTACTTCAAGCCATTTTAATTGGATTTACATATACAATTTTCCTAACAGAAGTTTAATTTCCCTTTTGGGACATTCCACCTGCTGAGCAAGCATAATTGCCCTCAAGCTCTCTTAGATTGGCTCTACACTGGAAAGCTTTCTCCCCCACAGAGGTAACAGATCCCTTGTGCTTCCATAGAGCACCTGTTGCATAGTGTATTCTGAAGGCATTCTTAGAAGGAGTGGAAATATTAACTCTTAAATGTTCAATGATTTGGAAGCCCATAGCAGAGCAATCCATTTGGCAGCTTGTGCACTTAGGCTTTTAGGCAAAAGTCCTGCCTTTAACACCTCTGCCTTGGTGATGACAGCATATCCTATAGATCAGGGGTCTCAAACTCATATTAGTCATGGTGTCATCACATGACCTACCTGGACTTTTTTTTCCCCTTTCGCTAAACCGGGCATGGGTGTGGCCAGCACGTGACACACCCGGCCCACAGGCCAGAAGTTTGTCAGCTCTGCTATGATTTTTTCTGAGCCTTTATATTTGAAGATTCATGTCTAAAAATGTTAGGCCCAATTTACTTCCTACCTTGACCACTTTTTTTAGTTTCCTCAGAGGAGAAACTCCATTTGAATTTTTTAAACAAAGGCGAGTAGCCCAGGATCAATTAAATACATGCCTTGGTTTTTCCCAACTGACGTTTCCAACCATTGCTCATTTGGGCTGATCGTTAAAACTGGCAATGTTAAAGAATTGATTTCTAGGTCATTTACCTTTAGGTTGGTCTTTGAGTCATTGTGATCCTTGCAGTTGCAATTGAATTATTTATCCATAGGTATTCCATTCCAGAAGGATAGCATGGTTGATGGTATTGAAAACCTCCAAGGGATCAAGTAGAGGAGAACACAGTGGCACTGCCCCATCCCAGTCCTTCCGGAGCTCATCAAAAGGCATAACCAATGCCGTTTCCATCCCACATCTGTCCTGAACCCCAATTCTTTATTCATCTCACTATTCCGAAATGAACTTTAGGGCATTAATAAATTAAATATAGAAGCCAAATGTACCTATTCTGCATACTTTGTATTAAGTGCCAGACACATTTCTTAAGTAATGAATAATTAAAGGAGCACAAAATAATTAGATTTGTTCTATTAAAAAGGACCGCTTTGAGTAAGTCGAAAGTATCACATTCAGTCAATTTCAAAGTCAACTGAAAGTCTCCTAGTGGCTTCAATTACCTGGATAAGGCCTAGAATAAATTGAATCAATTAGTGGAGTCCATCAGCCTTTGACTGGGCCTTCTTTGTGTCAGTTCTGTGTGTCTTCACAGATTGAATGGAACCGCCAGCTGCTCTAGTTGTTCAGGTATTCTGAAAATGAAACCCAAAAGCTTCAGAATGGTTATGAACACCAAGCAGTTTAATTATCTTTTATATGCAGAATCTCCATTCAACAATGCTTGAATTAGTAACGTTCCTACAATGAATAGTTTGTGAAAGAACTGCAGTGAGCTGATAAAGGTCAGAAGTAATATCCCTACAGAGGAATAAAAACGGACTATGCAAATAGTAATAAGACCACAAAACTTAATATGCTTTAAGTATAAGTCAAACAAAATAATTTAAAGTGAACAAAAGTATATGACTATACACGTAAGGGGGAGGAGGCATGACTTTGCATTTTCAGCTATGTGAAATTATGTACTTGGATTCAGTAGATGCATCGTATGCAGGTCACATTGATTTGAAAAATTAAACTGTTCCGTAAAAAAATCCTTAAGACATATTAAGGGCCCTCAAGGTATACCATATTTTTCGAAGTATAAGACGCACCTTTTTCCCCGAAAACAGAGGGTGAAAATCTGGGTGCGTCTTATACTCCAAATGTAGCCCCGCCCAGCTTCTCAAATGGAGGTTTCAGAGGCTGCAAAAAGCATCAGAAATGAAGCTTCAGAAAAGAAGCCCCCAAACAGAACTTCAGAGGCTTTTTTTCTGAAGCTGTTTCAGAGGCTTTCAGAGGCAGAAATAAAAGTGTTTTGTGAAAGAGTTTCAGAAGTTTCAGAGGCAGGGGGGAAAAAAAAGCAAGACACAGAGATCACAACCAAGGAACTTGTTGCTAAAATTCATTTCAGGGGACAGCTGATTGGGGGTATTCCGGGAGGCCAATCCACCTGCCAATCAGCTTTTTTCTTATTTTCTTCCCCAAAAACTAAAGTGCGTCTTATACTCCGAAAAATACGGTATATACTATTCATGATATAATAGGCAATCTATATGTTGATAAAGCATAACAAACATTGACCACTGTCCTTTTCATATGATTCTTCAATATATGTGTTAGGGCCAAAACTGGGACTGTTTCCTTTGAGATCAACACAATAAAGTCTAAGAATTAAGGGAGGCGCTGGGAAGCAGCTGTATTTGGAGGAAACAGAAGCATGTTAAATATACAGTCCTTCCCCCCCACCCCCCACCCCGCATGTTCAAAGTTCAAAAGATTCATGTTGTTAAGCATCTAATGGAACATTACTCACTTATGTACATAAAATATATTTTGCAAGGTTCTCTGTATTTTCATTGAAGCTCATTATTTTCAGATGTGTAAAACTAGTTGAGCAGCAGTCTTAGTGGAATATATGGGTTGCCCATGAAAAACATGGATTGCCCATAAACACAGCTACTCTTCCTACACAAGATGCATCCACATTAATTAGCACACTTTTTATGGACAGAGAGACAACGGAACAGAGAAAGAGAGGTTCAGCTTTAAATGGCTTTATTTTCCTCAATATACAACACATATAACATTTCCGCTTTGTACCTCAGTTTGGCACACCATTATATTAGGTGAGTTTAGCAAAGATATAAGAGGCTTGCTAGCTCCAGTATTTTGCTGCTTTGTAAGAAATCTCCTAGATAGTTGCATTTAAAAATAAAACCAAAAACAAATATATCATTCCTATTTATTTTGATCTTCACTACAAATCCAGGTAAACAGATTAAATAGCTTAGTGATTGTGGAAGACCGGCATATCTGAATCTTTTGCTCCAGGGTTCTTTGCAATCCAGGAATAATCTCTGCACATAGTCCTAAATGTTAATCCTTGGTAAAATGAAATATCTCTGCCTTGCAGCTTAGAGTAGATAGGTTCTAG
The DNA here is from genome assembly GCF_028640845.1 of Ahaetulla prasina. Lineage (NCBI taxonomy): Eukaryota > Metazoa > Chordata > Lepidosauria > Squamata > Colubridae > Ahaetulla > Ahaetulla prasina. The sequence goes on from NC_080539.1 coordinate 235,861,408, forward strand.
ATAAACAAAAGGGGGGATATTTAAGCAAGTTTTAATGCTATTCCTTGATCTCTGTAGGACTGTATTCCAGTTAGCAAATCCAATAAAGTCACAAGCTTTAAATAAACAGGACAGAATTTTTTCCCTATTCAAAATAATTTGAATCACCTTGGTTTAGTTAAAAGGGAGAATTGTATATTTTTTGAGAGCTTTTGCTCAATAGTGTCAGTATGCTGAACACCCATACATAAAGGGATCAGATCTTATTCATTTAGTAAAGTTTAGTTTCTGTTTAAGAAATGATTAGCTAGTTTAAGAAAGATGCATAAGACATCTGTGGATATATGAATGCCATTGCTCACATCAATTGACTTGATCACAAAGAAGACCATTATGATGAAACATGGGAGTATTCTTTGCAAATGCACCTTCTCACAGCGTGCCCATAGCTAGGATAAAGGCAGCTGTGATTGACTGAAATCTACTTGATTTGAAGAATTATATTAAAAAAGCTTTTATTACAATAACATTTTTCTTTAAAAATCCATTCTAATATTTTCTACGATGATTCAATTCAACTGACATTGTGGCCTCCACTTAGAAAACTTTTTAAAAAAAGAACACGAGAATGCATCTTGAGATCTTTTTGTAAAAGTTTGTTTGCTTTGTTTTTACAATATACAATAGAGATTATTTATATTCTACAGATCCATAATTACATTTTTGACTTGCCCTATTTACTTAATAAAAAAAGAAAAAATGTGAGAAGGCCCATATTTTGTCTCTAGATAGGTGGCCCATTTTTTAAAATATGAAAGACTAACAGGGCAACGTGAGGAAACGAGGTCATCAGCACAAAAAAACGCATTAAACTAAAGTCCTGTTCTCGGATTTTCATCATGCCAATTTTCAATAGAAATGCAAATAGGCTATCTGCTGTCTGAATTAATGCTGGTTTCCAATTAGGTCCACTGTCACACAGAGGTGAAATGTCTGATATATGTAGAGGCCAAGAAATTGGAAAAAAGTAAAATCAAGTTTCGGTTCTACCTCCTCTAACCGCTGCAATAACATGACAAATGTCTTCTGTTTGTCACGAATGTGATAGAATATAGAATTAATAATCTGATATCATTTCTGGATTAGTTCAGTGAGACATGCTGCATAACATATTTTAACAAAATGAGAACTGCAGATATGATTTTCCAGACACTACGCTGAGACTCTATTGGGTCACAATTCATCAGTTGTCCATAGCAAATAGCAGAAAAAATAGGGAAGGGAAAAGTGAGGAAAAGAAGGGGAAAAAGAAAGAAAAGGTATTGACTTCTGACTCTCTTATATTTGCTGATGGCAGAAAGACTATTCTATGCACAGAAATGGAAGGACATTTCGATCCTCACAATGGACTAATGGCTGCAAAAATTGATGGAGTTAGCAGAGATGGTTAAATTGACTGCTTTGATCAGAGAGGAAAAGAACAAACACTTTTATTTCTTCCTGGAAACTGCTTCTGGACTTTGTGCTTGAGGTAGAAAAGAATGAAACTTTGATTTTGGGTTTTACCGGTTAAAGAACCGGTTGTTAAAGAAATGGCTAGTTTAAACTATTATGTAAAAGTAAAAAGTTAAGGTTTGATATTAATGCCTTATTCTACTGTACCAAAGAGAGTCGGAAGTCATAGCTCTAGTTTTTCCAACCTTGATTTCCAACCATAATTTAGAGGCCGTTTCTAGTTACTGATCATTATAAGTGACCAGATTCAGATGTCATAGTAAACCATAATACAAACTTAAAACAGAGGAACAGAATTTCTATTCACAACAGATGAAAAAGATAAAATAAGAGCTTAAAGTCTCTTACTACTTACTGGTTCTTTATATATAAAAAAACACTAGGTTTGAATCTGAATTGTTGTCTACCTCTATTGCTTTGTAAAACATTTAATTTCTGTGAATGAATTACACAGTAATTCCTCTCTCCCAAGACTTGTGAGATTGTAAAAGATCGTAAGATGGTAAAAGAAAGCTGTAAGTGGGCAAGACAATGTCAGATATTTTGAAGCTGGACACGTTTATAAATACTGACTAAGATCTGTAAATGTGGAAGCATAGGAAAGTAATTAGCTGGTCAGGAAAAACTACTATATATACAGCTATATAGCCAGTGGTGGGATTCAAATAATTTAACAACCGGTTCTCTGCCCTAATGACCAGCTGGGTGGGCGTGGCCATTGTGGGTGTGGCCAGTGGGCCTGACAAGTAGCACTCGGCCTCCTGCACCCCCTTGGGAGCAAAAACGGGCCATGGAGGGAAATTCCTCCCCATGCCCCATTTTGGGCCTAGTAGGCCTCCCTGAACTTACCTGGGAGTCAAACTGGGGTGTGTGGGAACTCCTGGAAAGGGTGGGGAGGGGAGAGGCCAGCCAGCAATTTAACTACCAGTTTGCCCAAACCAGCCCAAACTGGCTGAATCCCACCACTGTATATAGCTTCTAATCCATATTCAACTCATATCATCGTAGAATCATAGGATTAAAGTAGACTTCAGAGGTTTTTTAGTCCAATTTCTTGTCCAGAACAGAAATTCTCAGATCATTGCTGACAAATGGCTGTCCAGCTTTTGTTTTAAAACCTCCAGTTGATGGAGCAGCCATGATTTTCAGAAGTAGATTGTTCTATTCCTTAATTATTCTCATAGTCAGGAAATACTGCCTTATTTCTGATTTGAATCTCTTTCTATAAATGTCCGCTCTTAGTTTTTCCTTCTTAAGGGCATAGTTAGTGCTTTTAACTATTCTTTCTTGGATATAGCCTCCAAGTCCTTTATCATCTTTGTCACTCTTCATTGCCCTCTTTGCAGTTCTTTAGCCTCCTTCTATTGTAGTTTCCAAAACTAGACATAATATTCCAGTGCAGTCCAATCAATATGGATTTGAATTATTACTTCCTGTGATCTTGACATTATACCTGTTTTGATGCAGCTCAATATTGCATTGACTGTTTTGTCAGCTTCAGCATACAGCAGGCTCACATTTAATCTATGATCTACCAGTTTCTACTTTCACAATATTTTCTCAGATAGCACCACTGAATCTATCTTGTATCAGTACATCTGCTTTTTTTCCCCTTTTCTTATTGAAGCCTAAATGTACTACATCCACAGCAGTCCCTTGTTCTACTAATTTAGTTATTTTGTCAAAAAAACAAACAAACACAATTTTTTGTCATGACACATTTTTAACAAATCCATTTTATTGCTTCTAATAATTGCTTTGTTCTTCCCTTTGTGTTTTCAAGTTTAATAATCTTTTCTAGATCGGTCTATAGTTTCATGAGTCTACTTTTTCCTCCTCTTTTAAAGATTGGAGAAACGTTAGGTTTTCTCCAATATTCTGGCGCTTCCTCTATAATCCAGAAATTCTCAGAGATTGCAGTCAATATGATTCTGACATCACACCCATCAGTTCCTTTAAGATCCATCCAGCTCTAGTGACTTGAATTGATTCAAAACTGTAGATGTACTCACACAACTTCTTTACATTTTGACCTACATTTCTCCTTTGCCTCCACTGTGCAGCTTCTGAGAGGTTGGGGCACTCTTTCTTTTTGCATCACATTTTCCCAAATTAAGAGAGATTTTTTTTACTATGCTTCTAAAGCCTGAACCCTGAGAAAATAACATCCCTACATGCATACAAATAAGATATAAAATTGACATTAACATATTAAAATTAATTTAAAATATTTTTAATTATATACTTATATTAGATAATTAACTGACTGACTGTAGTTTGGGTATGACGTTCCACCATAAATGTGAATATATGGCCTTGAAAACATAAAATAATGATTATACAAGATTGAAAAAGTGATTTTTCTAAAAAAAATATTAATATACAAAGGTGGACTGGAAATTATTTATTTAAGACAAACATGACAGTTGTCTTGTCCCTGGTAGAAGGGAGATGTGAAATTATTAATTAGTTAAATTAATTAGATTGGATTCATTAATTAATTAGAACAAAGAGAGATTCAACCTGGAAACAAGGATATTTTTTTTTTGACAGTGAGAGCAATCAACCAATGGAACAGCTTGCTTTCAGAAGTTGTGGCAGCTTCATCACTGGAAGCTTTCAAGAGACTGGATTGCCATCTGTCAGAAATGGTGTAGGGTCTGCTTGGGTGGGGGGTTGGACTAGATGACCTACAAGGTCCTTTCCAACTCTGTTAATCTGTAATTATCTAGTTTATAGCTAATTATTAATATTAATTATCGGAGTATCTCATCTTTCCTCAATTTATTTATTTATTTATGTATTTATTTTATTCGATTTTTATACCGCCCTTCTCCCGAAGGACTCAGGGCGGTGTACAGCCAAATAAAAAACCACAATATACACTTTAAAACAAGACTAAAACAAAACATATTACAAGATGGCCAAAATTTAAAATAGTTTAAAATCCTAAAATATAAATAGCCCCAGTTAAAATTTAGTAAAACTTCTAAGCCAGTCCCGCTTGAATAAATAGGTGCGTTTTCAGTTCACGGCGAAAAGTCCGAAGATCAGGCACTTGACGTAAACCAGAGGGAAGTTCATTCCAAAGCGTAGGAGCTCCAACAGAGAAAGCCCTACCCCTGGGGGCCGCCAGCCGACATTGTCTGGCGGACGGCACCCTGAGAAGGCCCTCTCTGTGTGAGCGTACGGGTCGGTGGGAGGCATAGGGTAACAGCAGGCGGTCCCGTAAGTACCCGGGCCCTAAGCCATGGAGCGCTTTAAAGGTGGTAACCAGAATCTTAAAGCGCACCCGAAAGACCACAGGAAGCCAGTGCAAACTGCGTAGGATTGGTGTTACATGGGAGCAACTCGTTGCTCCCACTATTACCCGCGCAGCTGCATTCTGGACTAGCTGCAGCCTCCGGGTGCACTTCAAGGGCAGCCCCATGTAGAGAGCATTGCAATAATCCAAACGGGAAGTGACAAGAGCATGAGTGACCGTGCATAAGGCATCCCAGTCAAGGAAGGGGTGCAACTGGCGAACCAAGCGGACTTGGTAAAAAGCCCTCTTGGAGACCGCCGCCAAATGATTGTCAAACAACAGCCGCCCATCCAAGAGGACACCCAAGTTGCGCACCCTTTCCATTGGGGCCAATAACTCGCCACCAACAGTCAGCTGTGGCTGCAGCTGACTGAATCGGGATGCCGGCATCCACAGCCACTCCGTCTTGGAGGGATTGAGCTTGAGCCTGTTTCTCCCCATCCAGACCCGTACAGCTTCCAGACACCGGGATAGCACTTCGACAGCTTCGTTGTGGTGGTCCGGGGTGGAGAAGTACAGCTGCGTATCGTCAGCGTACAGATGGTAACTCACCCCAAGCACTCATACCACTCTTTTCTCCATTTCCCCCCTAACCATCTTCTTGTGAGTTAGATTGGTCTAAGGGTGAATGACTGCCCAAAGTCTCCCACTGAGCTTTCAAGGCTGAGGGTGGACTTGAACTTGGGTGTTCTCAGTCTCACAGCTTATCCCTTACCTCACATTCTCTGCCTTTCAGTTTGTCTCCAATCACTTTTAGTGCCCTAATGCATTCACTTTGAAGACCTAGGGAGACAACTATCTTGAAGAAAGGGAAAAAAGGGGATCCCTGCTACTATTACAAAAATAGTGATGAGGATGTATCATGATGGTTTAGGTAATTAAAAAAATGGTTTTCTTTCGTTGCATGAACTTTCAAGCTAGGAAGCCATCATAACTCTTAGTGAAGGAAAACACTAGATCTTGAGGCATGTTTTTTGAAGCATTGTTTCTATATATCTTGCCTCAATCTCGGCACTCACAGTCACAGTATCTCAGAGTAAAAACAACAGAATTGAAACAAAATACACTCCAAAACAGGGGTCTCCAACCTTAGTAACTTTAAGGTTTGTGGACTTCAACTTGCAGTTCTTCAGCCAGCAAAGCTTTAAGTTTCCTTAAAGTTACTAAGGTTGGAGACTCCTGCTCCAAAACACAAAAAGGGAACCAAAATAGGAGAAAGAAAAAAGTAAGAACAGGAAAAGTTGAGGTAATGTTACTGAAAGGTATTTGAAAAAGTTCAGATTTTAATAACTGCCTAAAAGGACTGGGCCAGGTGAAGAGAGCTCAGAGCAATGGGCACTGCCATGGAGAAGCTTTGGTTGCCCTTGAATCCCATAAATGAAACTTCTGAGAAATGGGTTAACCCATAGGTTAACTCATTCAACTGACTTCTCTTCATTTTAGTGGAAAGCAAAGAGCAGTGAATAATTATACCTTCAAACTTTTTAAAATCCTTGAGAACTGATTTTCCTCAGATGCCCTTCCACAATACATAATGGTGAAAAAAAAATGAAGGAAGGTGCCTCATATAATGATGCAAACTGGACTTTCTATTTGCACCCCAATATCAGATTGAAATACATGAGTCATAGGATTGTCTTTGTGATAGTGCAATGCTTCTTCCTTTGTCAGATATCTTGTGAATTGTGAAAAACTCCTGAACTTTACTTCCCTTCTTTATGCATACCAAGGCACTGGAATTAGTATATTATAGGAGCCAGAAATTAATGACCTATCTGCTATGATTTATTTCTTGCTGATTTATTTCTTATTCTTTTGCACATTTCTCCACATTATCTTTAGTTCCTTTCATTTATTATCTGGGGTTCTAATGGAAACCTAATTAGAGAAATCAGGGATTTTTTAAAAAATAGATTGTCTCAAGAAACGCCTGTGGTTTCTTTAAATGCATTTGCGAAGAGTGACTATAATTTATGTGTCGGTCAACACAAGACTGAATAAAATTTAGAAAAAGCAACAGGGTAGCGTTCAATGTCTGACAAAGCAAAATATTTTGCTAAATTTAGCACTAATTCTTGCACGTGTTTTTTTTTTCCTCAGTTATATACAGATTCCAACAGGTATGACTAATGCCTTGTTCAGCAGTGAATGTTGAACCATTCTAGCCATTTGATGTCTTGGTGTTACTGTTTGTTGCTGACCTATCTATCTGTTGATTACCCAGAATTGTTCTCCTACTACCCCGCCATCTTCACCTGCCTGAAAAGTCTACCACCATCCTCCTCCTTTCTTCTTCTCTAGAACTTCTTATAACCACAAAATCTATCTTTCACAATATATTCTGTTTCCACTTATAATTTCATACCTTTCGGCCTTACAGCAGAGTATTTGCACTAATTTCTCCCCTGCCTTTTGCTGAAGACCAGGTTTACATATTATTTGCATCATTTGATCAATCACAAGATTTGCAGTTATTAAAATCATATTTAAAACTTTATTTTCATGTAGCAAAATTATAGACAAATCTGATTACAACATATAAACTTTTCTATTTAATTTTTCAGTATTTTAAAGTTAGCAGATTATTCTAAATTTTAACATTCCATTTTTTTTTTAAAAATGGAAAGAGCAACTTTTGCTATGATATAACAGCACTGTCAACAGCAATTTTGCAAGGAAATAAAGCTAAAATTTTATTCATGCAACTCTAGGCGTAAGCCAAAAGGAACCTCTGAATTAACTTAGGAAGCTAGTGTAATATTGGTTCCTTTGAAGGATGAAATGAAGGCAACCTCATGTGAGACATCAAAAAGGAGATGATTCCTTGGCATATTCATATTGCATTTAAGTGCAGATGGAGAACAGCCCTAAATATGGCCTCAGCAACAAGATTCTACATAAACAGGAGTTCAGAGAAAAGGTGTCTGGAAGTAGACTGAAAGTAGGAAAGCAACAACCACTTCTACAGGCTGGCAAAAATGGTGGGTGAAAATCTTGGACCAGTCCTGCTAAAGAAATGCAGGAAATGTACATATAAACCTACTGGACAAATTTTATTTATTACTGTAAAAACATTTTTACACTTTAGCTGCAGAAATCCTGAGAGGTATTCATGAATAAGATACTGCAGATTAATAGATGCATATGAAAGGATTTGAGTAGCTTTTTCCGCTCATTGGAATGTTACGTTTTGCTAAGGCTGAGCCACATCTCATGGATTTTTTTTTTAAAAAAAGGAAAGATCACTGTGTGAGAAATGCTTATTTCTGAAACGTGTAAAAAGCAATCATCAGAAAAAGAGAACAATCATCACGAACACAATGATAGGATGACAGACAACTTTTAAATTGCTAGATCAATAATGGATTAGATGTAAAGACAGCAAATTGAATGGTATTTCAACAAAGCCTCATCTTAATTCACAAACTTTTATTCTCCGATCTTACTGATGACTTGCACTCCGGGGCTGTGCAAAGCATTCCAAAGAGGCACTTTGTGAAGTGTATTAATGTAAGCACATTTCTTCAGAAAAGTTAAAGCAGCTGTGTCCTTGGTATTCTCATATTGATGCTTTGAAATTTGTCCCCACTTGCTGGATGCTATCTATCCACAAACAGTGCTTCCACTGAGATCATCTACAACGTAGGTGTGGATACACATTTGTGGGAAGGAAGACATGATGTTAGAGACCTCACACACCCACTTCACAGTCTGTTTCTGTTGCTCCCCTTTGGGAAGAGTTTCTAGCAGGACTACCAGATTCTGTAACAGCTTTGTTCCCTATGCCATCTGTCTGATAACCTCGCACAATTCATTTCTCTCGCTATGTACACGTATATGTCCGCACTAGACTGTGTTATTTCTCTATATCATATAATATAGGTGGCAATAGCGGGATTCAAATCCTGTCGCTACTGGTTCGCTTGTGGTCGCAAGGGTGTGTTCTTGCTTATGCGTGCGTACAACATTTCTGCACATGCTCAGAGACATCCGAGGCAAACCGGTAGCAACCCACCACTGATATGTGGATATATACATAATTTTGTATTTATTTATGATTGATTTTGCCATGTTTATGTAGTGTATCTTGGAGGTGGAGACCCTTTGAGAGCTGTATGCGATGAAATTTCATGTCAATGTATGACAATTAGTGTACATTCAAAGTGACAATAAAGTTATTCTAGGTCTAAGGATCAACTTTTCAAACAATCATCCCAGTAAGGGGTCCTTGATGCTCTCTCTGGTTGGTAGTTTTTATGCAAATATTTCATTACCAAACAAGGTAACATCATCAGTGCTAGTAAGGGGTGGGTTTGCTCTCACTTTATATTCCAGTGGCTTCCACTGTCAGTGTTAGTGGGACTTGCAGGTTATACTTTTTTTTTTCTCTCTCTATCAGGTCCAGAGGTTATGGGGGGAGAGCGTGTTCCTATTTGTGAGGGTGGTTCTATCAACACGGTAAGTGGGAGAGGCAGGTATGGCGGAAGCGAGGGGTCATACCAAGTTTCGGGAGCGCGTGCTCGATGTTTGAAAGCGATCACGCGCTCCGACCCCTTGGACTTCTCCCGTTCCCCGGATGGTCAGGATCCTCAGAGCTTGGGCCTCCGGCTGATGTTGTGCAATGCCCGGTCCGTGGTGAACAAAGCCCCCCTTGTCTGTGATCTTATACAGGGGGGTTCCGCGGACCTTATGGGCATTACGGAGACCTGGTTGGGCACTGAAGGGGGCGTGCCCCTGGTTGAGTTGTGCCCGCCGGGTTTCCGTGCATTCCATCAGCCGAGGGCCCAGGGTAGGGGTGGGGGTGGCGGTTGTGATTAGAGAGAGTCTAGAGCCGAGGGAGACCACTGTACCTCAGATTGCCGGGTGCGAATCCCTTTGTGAGATGGGGTCATAGGTGTCAGATGGGTATGCTGATCACGTACCTGGCTCCTTGCTGCGTGACAGCTGCCCTGCCCGAGCTCCTGGAGGTGCTGGCTGGGGTGGCAGTTGAGACCCCCAGACTTTTAGTCATGGGGACTTTAACTGCCATCGTCCGCTCGTCATCGACGGCAGCTCAGGAGTTCACGGCTTCCATGACGGCCTTGGACATGACCCAAGTAGTTGATGGCCCTACTCACATTGGGGGTGGCACTCTGGACCTAATTTTTCTCTCTGGTCAGTGGTTGAGAGATCTGGACTTAAAGGAATTAGTCATTGAACCTTTGTCATGGTCAGATCACTCTCTTCTTCGCCTGGACTTTCTGACCGCCATTCACCACCGCAGGGAGACGGAGCCGACACGTTGGTTCCCTCCCAGGCGCCTGATGGACCCGGATGGGTTCCGGACGGAGCTTGGGCCATTTCCTGAGGGTCTGGCTCACGGCTCGACTGAGGAACTTGTTGCGGCCTGGGAACAGGCCGCGGCGGGGGCCTTAGACCGTGTCGTGCCTTTGCGGCCTCTGACCCGGCGCAGGTCCCAACCGGCTCCTTGGTTCTCCGAGGAACTGAGAGGGATGAAGCGCCGGAGAAGACGCCTGGAGAGTCTCTGGAGGTCTAGCCGTTCGGAAGCTGATCGGACACTAGTGAAGTCCTATACCAGGACTTACCTAGTGGCATTGAGGGAAGCGAGGCGTAGCTACGCCTCCTCCCTCATTGCATCGGCAGATAACCGCCCAGCCGCCCTGTTTCGGGTGACTCGCTCCCTCCTACACCAGGGGGAGCGGGATGACCCGTTGCAGGGATGCGCTGAGGAGTTTAACGGTTATCTATACGATAAAATCGTTCAGCTTCGGGATGGTCTGGACCAAGATTGCAGTGACGCGGGTGAGATGCTCGAGGGTGGTCTTGGTGACATTGTTTGGGATGAGTTTGACCCTGTGGCTCCCGAGGACATGGACAGGTTGTTGGGTAGGTTGAATGCCACCACGTGTTTACTGGACCCGTGCCCCTCTTGGCTGGTGCTGGCCACTCGAGAGGTGACACGAGGCTGGCTCCAGGCGATTACGACCGCTTCTTTGGTGGAGGGTGTCTTCCCGGCCGCCTTGAAAGAGGCGGTGGTGAGGCCCCTCCTTAAGAAGCCGTCCTTGGACCCGGCTGTTTTAGGTAATTATCGTCCGGTCTCCAACCTTCGCTTCGCGGCGAAGGTTGTAGAGAGTATGGTGGCATATCAATTTCCCTTGCACCTGGATGAAACTGTCTATCTAGGAGGCTCCAGTGACGTCACCCTCCTGCTGGGTGCTCTAACAGAGCACTCCGTGTTAGAAGATTGTAAAAGTCAGTGAAACAGAAAATAAATCACTGTTCACTGAGCTTAGCATAATCTCTGGGTGAAAGAGGTTATCAGAATTGTGGAAGAGTGGCAGGTCTGACAGGGGGTTTGCTCTCAAGAGCGAATTTTCCTGGATTTATGACCCCACCGAATTCCACTCCTTCCAACTTCAGCACGCTCCTGTTTTTATCAGGGAAAAGGAGAGGAATGTCGCTTCTGCTCTAGAGGACTTATTAAATTGATTGATATTCCAAGCAGACGGGAATTTCACAAGCGTTCGATCTTTGATGCAGAATCAGCACGGCAAGTACCGACTCCCTTTTTGAAACTTGAAACCTTTCTTTGTCTTTGATTAATTGACTTTTAAAATGGCGTCTAAAAGTGAAAGTAAAAATTTTTTAGTACGATGAAGCAGCGTTACTTGTGGATTGTTACAAACGGAGTTTTTTTATACTGAAAGGAGGGAAGGAGAGTTATTAAGTTTCAATTCCTGATTCTTTTGAAGACAGAATGGCAGCTAAACCTTTAAAGCCTTCTGGAAGAAGGGGATCTGAACCAAGTCTTGAGGAAATATTGAAAGAACAATTAAAACTTTCTGAAGATAGGCAAAAAGAGATGATGGAGAATTTTAATGCAAAAATAAGAGAAGATATTATTATGGCAGTTCAAGGACTGAGTAAAAAAATTGAAGGATTGGAAGTGGAAATGCAACAGATCTCTCAGTCAAATAAGCATTTAGAAGACGAAATGAAAGGTGTTCAGAAAAAAGTGGATCAAAATGAAGATCAGGTTGTGATATTACAATATAAACTTATGGAAGGAGCTCTTAGAATTCGTGGTATGCGAGAAGAGCGTGGAGAAGACTTAAGAAAAATTATATCAGAAGCATTGGCTGAATTTATTGAAGCGGACCCCCAAGAGGTAGCTTACCAAATTGATAAAATATATAGAGTTAATTCTTGGATTGCAAGACAGAGAAAGCTTCCTCGGAACATTGTGGTTTATTTTGTGAAAAGGACTATGAGAAATCAAATTCTGCAAGTTTCATATCAGACAACTTTAAAAATTGGAGAACAGGAGTTGAAGGTGTTGAAAGAGATTCCTTCAAAGATGTTAAGAGACAGGAAGGAATTTGCTTTTTTTACACAAGAACTTAAAAAACATCAGATTCAATTCAGATGGGAGGTGCCAGTTGGACTGACACTATTCTATCAAGGAAGGAGATATAGAATTGACACTGTTTTAAAGGCAAAGGATTTTCTTTCTACAGTTTTGAAAGTCGAAATAGAAGTGATAGAAAACTTCAAGAGACTCAAGAAGGCGTGGTGACCCAAGAGCCTTTATTGCTGCCAGTATTAGAGGAACCACAAGAGCAAAGGGTGACAAGAGGAGCCCTTAAGCGTAAAGAAGAGCAACAGTCTCAAAGTAAAAGTCAGGATCCCATTATGGAAGCTGTGGGAGGAGCTAGACGGAAGATACCGGAGGAGGAGCTTCCGTTGTCTGCTTCAAAGCTTCAGGAGGCCAGTAATGGCAAATAGAATCTTGTCATGGAATGTTAATGGCTTGAATTCAGCTCAGAAAAGAAGGAAAATATTTCACTACTTGAAACAATTAAAATGATGTGATTTGTTTGCAAGAGACACATATAAAATTATCAGACCAAAAATATTTAATTAATTCAAAATTGGGTAACCATTTTGTTGCATCAGCTTTGGAAAAGAAGCATGGAATTGTTGTATATATCAGGAAGGATTTACCAGCTAAGCTAATTGAGGCAGATATTCAAGGAAGATTTATTGCTATTGAACTGGTGATAGATGCAAAAGACTTTGTTGATAGGTATTTATGCACCTAATCAGCAACAAGAAAAGTTTTACAAAATGTTACATGAGAGGTTGACCCTCTGGGATTATAGTTCGTTTATTTTATTAGGAGACTGGAATGGAGTAATTGATACAAGAAGGATAAGAGAACCTCCTCCAAGAAGTTACCAATACATGCAAAATTACCGAAATCCTTTTTGAAATGATGGAAGACTTTGAGTTTAGAGATATATGGAGGTTACGGAATCCAGATGAGAGAGATTTTACTTTTTTTTCTGATAGGCATCAATCTTTTTCACGCATTGATTTTATTTTAATTTCTAATGACTTGCTTTCTAGGGTGAAGAAAACAAAGATATTTCCGAGGTGTTTAACTGACCATAGCCCAGTATGGATGGAATTATTACAAGGGAAAAAAGGTGGTAGAACATGGAGGTTGAATGAAAATCTGTTTAGATATGAGGATAATGTAACTTATTGTAAGAAACAGTTAAAATAATTTTTTGATTTTAATATGTACAAAGGGACACCTATAGGAACTGTGTGGGAAGCGAGCAAAGCGTTTATTAGAGGGATATTGATTTACTTGGACAACAGGCAAAGGAATAATAAACAAAGGCAGCGTAGATATTTGGAAGAAGAAATTCAAAGGAAGCAACAGTTATTAATTCAAAACCCACAAGATCATAAACTTAAAGAGGCTATAAAAATATTACAGAGTCAATTTAATATGTTAATGGCAGACCAGGTGGCAACGAATATACAATATGCTAAACATAATACCTTTTGTAATGCAAATAAACCTGGGAGATGGTTGGCATATAATTTAAGGAAGAAACAGAAAGCACGTGTCATACAAAAAATAGAATATAAAGGTAAAGAGATATACCAACAGGATAAAATTAAAAGGCATTCTCAGAATTTTATACTGCACTATATGCAAAAGACAAAATATTGATAGGGACATTTATGATTATTTGAAAGATTATAAGGTGAATATTCTAACATTAGAACAGAGGAGGAGCTGAACCGGCCGATAGCTACTGGAGAAATAGTGGAGGCAATTAAACAATTAAAATGGGAAAACCCTGGTACAGATGGTCTTACAGCAACTTATTATAAAAAACACAGGATGAAATATTAGGCCCACTTAAAGAATTATTTAATCAGATACAATTAGGAGTGGAATACCCCCGTCATGGAAAACATCTTTTATTTCACTGATACCGAAAGAGGAGCAAGACTGCTCTAAACCTGGTAACTATAGGCCGATTTCACTTTTAAATAATGATTATAAGATTTTTGTAAAAATAATAGCAAATAGATTAATGTTAGTTTTACAACAAAGAATTCATACTGATCAATCTGGTTTTATAAAAGGGAGGCAGATGAGGAATAATGTTAGACAGATTATTAATATATTGGAATATTTGGAAAAGAAGAATACTTCAGCGGCACTTATTTTTTTGGATGCAGAGAAAGCCTTTGATCGATTGCATTGGGATTTTTTATTTAAATTAATAGAAAATGCAATTTGGAGACTGTTTTATTAGAATAATTAAAGCGATTTATGGAGAGCAAACAGCACAGATTATAGTAAATGGTAGTTTGACAGAAGTTATTAAGATTGCGAAAGGAACAAGACAGGGATGTCCTTATCACCATTATTGTTTGTTTTGACTCTGGAACCATTATTAGATAAAATACGAATTAATGAAAATAGAGGAATTAAGATTAGACAATATGAGTACAAAGTTAGAGCTTTTGCAGATGATGTAGTGGTTACGTTAACGAATCCTATAAATTCAAGTAGATTTTTGTTGGAAGTAATTGATAAATATGGAAAGGTATCAGGATTTAAAATAAATCAGAATAAAACAAAAGTGATAATTAAAAATATGTCTATACAACAGAAACAAAAACTAGAGGAAATGACAGGATTTGAGGTAGTAAAAAAGGTTAAATATTTAGGGTCTATATTAGCTCATCGAACAAGAAACTTTATAAGAATAATTATGACTTGCTATGGCAAAAAGTTCAGAATGATATGAGTGGCTGGAAGAAATTGCAGTTATCCCTATTGGGAAGGATTGCGGCTATTAAAATGAATGTGTTACCTAGATTTTTGTTTCTGTTCCAGATGATACCTATAATTAAAAAGGATAAAAATTTGGAAGATTGGCAGAGTGGGATTAATAAATTTATATGGCAGGGTAAAAAGGCGAGGTTAAAATGAAAATAATACAGGATTCACGGGAAAGAGGTGGTTTAAGAATGCCTAACTTTAAACTATATTATGAAGCAGTAACCCTTTCAGTAATAAGTGACTGGTTTAACTTAACAGAGGAAAGAATTTTGAATATAGAAGGTTATGACTTGTTATATGGATGGCATGCGTACTTATTTTATGGAAAAAGTGGATAGGGCTTTTAAGAATCATGTGTTGAGAAGTGCTCTTTATGGTCTGGAATAAATATTCCTATAAATTAGAATACAAGATTCCTAAATGGGCGAGCCCTAGACATGCAATAGAGAATATAAATATAGAACAAAAACAGGAAATGATTACATATAAAGAACTTTTGTATGCTGAAGGAGGTAGATTGCAATTAAAATCATTACAGGTATTAAAATGAAGAAGGAGGAATTATACTTGGTTTCAATATGGGCAAATAAGTGCTAGATGGAAAGAAGATCAAAAATTGGTATAATGCAAAGGAGGAAAATTTAATAAAGCAAATTAGAAATCAGACCCAGGAGCATATAAAGAGATTGTATAATGTGTTGCTTGAAATAGATTCGAAAAGGATTTGGTAAAGGATTGTATGATAAAATGGGCACAGAATATTCAGGAACCAATAATGTTGGAAACATGGGAGAAAATCTGGGTTAGAAATGTTAAGTTTACACAAGCACAGAATTTAAGGAAAATTTTTATAAGATGTTTTATAGATGGCATTTAGATCCCAAAAAATTATCATGTATGTATCCTAATATCCAAGCGAAATGTTGGAGGTGTGATTGTGATGATGCTACATATTTTCATATTTGGTGGACTTGCAAGAAAATTAAGGTCTTTTGGATAAGAATTTGGTGGATTATTCAAAATGTACTGAAGAAGAAGATAAAGTTCCTGCCACAATTTTTCCTTTTGGGAATTATAATGGATTGTACAGGGATTGAGACTAAATTGATTTTGAACTTAATAACAGCAGCAAGACTGTTGATTGGACAATACTGGAAGAAAGAAGAGATACCTACAATAGAAGAATGGATATTGAAAGTTATTAATTTGGCTGAGATGGCTAAAATCTCAGCGCTTTTAAAAGACAATATGCAGGAAAGATATTTAATTGAATGGAAAAATGGATTGATTATCTACAAAATAGATATCAGATTAAGAAATATCAGATTGCCTTTGAATAATTAGAGAGTTCTTTTATGTAATGGGGAGGGGGTTGGGAGACGAAAAGCTTTGGATGTGGTTATTTGGATTGGAAGGGAAAATTTTATTCTATGTTTGGTTTATGTATAACTTTACCTTGTGATTGACCCGGGAAGCCGGGGGGTGGGGGAGGGAGGGGGGTGTTTTGTTTTGTTTTTGGGAGGGAGGGGGAAAAAAGGGGGAAAAATGTTTTTGTTTTTTTAAAAACTCTTTCAATAAAAAAAAAAAAAAAAGAAACTGTCTATCTAGACCCGTTCCAGTCCGGTTTTCGGCCCGGTTACAGTACGGAGACGGCTTTGGTCGCGTTGGTGGATGATCTCTGGAGGGCCAGGGATAGGGGTTGCTCCTCTGCCCTGGTCCTATTAGACCTCTCAGCGGCCTTCGATACCATCGACCATGGTATCCTGCTGCGCCGGTTGGAGGGATTGGGAGTGGGAGGCACCGTTTATCGGTGGTTCTCCTCCTATCTCTCCGACCGGTCGCAGTCGGTGTTGACGGGGGGGCAGAGGTCGGCCCCGAGGCGCCTCACTTGTGGGGTGCCGCAGGGTCGATCCTCTCGCCTTCTGTTTAACATCTACATGAAGCCGCTGGGTGAGATCATCAGTGGTTTCGTGTGAAGTACCAGCTGTATGCGGATGACACCCAGCTGTACTTTTCTACACCGGACCACCCCAACGGTTATCAAGTGCTGTCCCGGTGCCTGGAGGCCGTACGGGTCTGGATGGGGAGAAATAGGCTCAAGCTCAATCCCTCCAAGACAGAGTGGCTGTGGATGCCGGCATCCCGGTACAGTCAGCTAAATCCGCGGCTGACCATCGGTGGCGAGTCATTGGCCCCAATGGAAAGGGTCCGCAACTTAGGCGTCCTCCTGGATGAACGTCTGTCTCTAGAAGATCATCTGACAGCCGTCTCCAGGAGAGCGTTCTACCAGGTTCGCCTGGTACGCCAGTTGCGCCCCTTTCTGGACCGGGATGCCCTATGCACGGTCACTCACGCACTCGTGATGTCTCGCCTGGATTACTGCAATGCTCTCTACATGGGGCTCCCCTTGAAGGGCATCCGGAGGCTGCAGTTAGTCCAGAATGCGGCTGCTGGTGATAGATGGAGCCCCGTGGCTCCCGTATAACACCCATCCTGCGCAGGCTGCACTGGCTACCTGTGGCTTTCCGGGTGCGCTTCAAGGTTCTGGTGACCACCTTTAAAGCGCTCCATGGCATTGGGCCGGGTTACTTACGGGACCGCCTACTGCTACCGAATATCTCTCACCGACCCGTGCGCTCTCACAGAGAGGGTCTCCTCAGGGTGCCGTCAGCGCGGCAATGTCGTCTGGCGACACCCAGGGGAAGTGCCTTCTCTGTGGGGGCCCCCACCCTCTGGAATGAACTACCCCCCGGACTTCGTCAGCTTTCGGACCTCCGGACCTTCTGCCGCGGGCTTAAAACATATTTATTTAACTGTGCAGGAATGGGCTAGATTTTAAATTATCGGTTTTAAATTGGGTTTTATTCTATATTTTTAATTCTAAATTAACGGGCTTTTTAGAATAAGTTTTTTAATTGTTTTTTATATTGTATTTATATGTTTTTAAATGCCTGTACACCGCCCTGAGTCCTTCGGGAGATAGGGCGGTATATAAATTTGATTAAATAATAAATAATAATAATAATAATACTGCTCCAAAGGTAGTTGGTTGGGACATGTATTGGTAGCTTGATTGACATTTTCTTGATTAGGATATTGTTTGCTTCTTGATTGATTGTCTGATCTCAGAGAGATCAGGTTCAGAGAGCAGCAAGGACCCTCCTTTCAACCCCAAAATGCAAATATTCTCCTTCATCAGAATCATCTTAATGTAAAAGATGTGACTTTGTTTCACATGCTAACATGGACCTCCTCCACATGCTTCAGTTTGTTTGAGACATGTATGTTATTTTGTTAACCTTCAGAAAGTGGTAAGAGGCAGATTCAGAATTTATTAACAGATCCAGGAAGGCCCTTGTCTTCCTGCAAAACCCTCCCCCCACTACTGTCAAGATAGGAGGAATATTTTTTTAAGACATTCCTACCCAGATGGGAACATATAACCTTTAGAACATCTAGTCCCAAGATTTGTAGAGCTGTAGGGGTCATAATCAATACCTTGAATTCTACAAAAACAACAACAACAAACTAATGCTTGCCAAAGCTGTTATAAGAAGGAAATAATGTCTAAAAGAAGGGAATCAATAATTTAGACAACTACTGCTAGGAGTTCAGGCACAAAATAAAATCTACTGGATTTGAACAGCTAATAAATTTAAAATAATAATATTAATCTTTTATGAGATTGATCAGTCTCCTCACAGATGAAAAATGAAGGAGCTGATTTTCCTATCTCCACACACCTCAACACTACAGGGACAGGATATGGCATTATATAATTCTTTGCCAGTAAGAGACATTGTGTGTCCCTTACACAATGGGGACACATTAATTTTTGTCATACCGCAGAGTTAGAAAGGAAGCAATCATACAAAGCAGTGGTGGGTTTCAAATTTTTTTACAACTTGTGGGTGTGGCTTGGTGGGTGTGGCAGGGGAAGGATACTGTAAAATCCCCATTCCCTCCCCACTCCAGGGGAAGGTTACTGCAAAATCCCCATTTCCTCCCGATCAGCTGGGACTTGGGAGGCAGAGAATAGATGGGGGCGGTGCCAGTTAGAATTTTTACTACCAATTCTCCGAACTGCTCAAAATTTCCACTACCGGTTCTCCAGAACTGGTCAGAACCTGCTGAAACCCACCTCTGATACAAAGGGATCCCTGGAAAGACAAATGATAGTGGAGCAGGAAGCAGAGTTGTGCTCTTTATAAATGTCTCAATTTCTGCTCCAACATAAAATCAGGAAATTATTAAACCAAAAATTCATAAAGGTACTGTAATGTATCTTTAAATATTTTGGCGGGAAACAAGCACGTTGCTGATTGGTTGAAGCCGCCGGTTAGACTGTATATAAGGAGAGGTTTTTCCCCAGCTTGGTTGCTGGGTTCACCATATATTAAAGAGCTGTTGTCACTACCCTGGTCTCCAGCCTCGTTACTTCCCGAACTTAACACTGGCGACGAAGGTGGGATCTCGAGGCTAAAGAGCACCAGGAACGGGCTGAACGCACGGAAGAACCGAACCCAGCAAACTCAGGGCAGAAACGCGGAGATGGCCAGCTACACTCCGCCCGCGCCGTTTGACCCAGCCAGGGAGAAATGGGGAACGTACATGACCCGTTTGAGCTTCCTAGAGGCAAACGAACTGCAAGGAGTTCAGACAACCGCAAAGGGCATATTTCCTGAGCCACTGCGGTCCCGAGGTCATCGACATCGCGGAAGCCCTGGCAGAGCCAACGCCGTACAATCGGTATCGTGGCAAACTCTGCAAAATCTATTGAAGAACCATTTCGCCAACACCGTCCTAAATACGCACGGCGCTTTGAATTTGGAGAGCGCAGACAGCAAGAGGCGAATCCATCAGCGATTACATGGCCGCCCTGAGGAAAGCCTCCAAGGACTGTGGGTACCGAGACTTGGATGAGGAGCTGTTAGAGCAACTCATCCGTGGGGTCAGAGACATTCGTTATGGAGGCGGCTGCTATCAAAAAGCAATCTAACGCTGGCAAACGCTCTGGACGAAGCCAGAGCTCATGAGATGTCCACCCAAGTGGCGGAAACCCTACAAAAGCCACTCACGCCAACGGCGAGCGCAAGCGCGAAATCAACCCCGGTCCACAATGAAGAAATCCAGACCGAATCAGACGGCGAGGATGAGGAAGGAGTTTGCCTCACCGAGAGAAGGGGCAAAGAAGACCGGGATGAATGCGGAAGTTGCGGAGGGCAACACCAGCGTCAACGATGCAAGTTCAAGGACGCTACATGTCGGTGCGAGAAGAAGGGGCACCTGGCTCAAGTCTGTCGAGCACCCCAACCTTCCCGCCGAAAATTCAAACCAACCAATCAGAGCGCAGGATCGGCAAGGCGACCCGCGATTGGTCAAAACAAAAAGGGCGTGAATTCAAATCGAACGACCGTGATAATAGGCCGTGCAGCAACCCGCGTCGAGAAGAAAATCTTCACTAAACCGAAAATCGAAGGAGTGCCGTGCCGACTAGAAGTGGACACCGGGTCAGCGATCACAATCATGTCCTGGGACACTTTTGCGAAAGCTTTGCCGAGAATCGCCAAACGCAAACTGCAAACACTGCGGCTACGAGTTCACGACTACCAAGGGAATCGCATCCCTGTTCGAGGGACCACCTCCGTCCGCGTCGAGTACGGACCACACAAGAAGACCCTGCCCATCACGATCGTCGAGGGGACCCTGCCAAGTTTGTTGGGACTGGACTGGTTCCGTGCATTGGGCATGGGAGTGACTGGCATCTACAGAAGTGACTTTAACCTAAGAGACACACTCATGGACGAATTCGAAGATGTGTTCAAGGACTGCCTGGGCAAGTACAAGGGAACCCCTATTTCCTTTAATTTAGACCCCCAGGTAGCCCCCATACGGTTAAAAGCAAGGAGGGTCCCTTTTGCCCTTAAACCCAAGATCGACAGGGAGATAGACAAGCTCATCAGTCAGGGGATACTGGTGCCAGTCGATCATGCAAAGTGGGAGACGCCAATCGTCACCCCAGTGAAACCAGATGGGTCAATTAGAATATGCGCTGATTACAAGGCAACGTTAAACAAAGCCTTGCAAAAAAGCGCCTACCCGGTCCCCGTGGTGCAACACTTGCTGCACTCGCTAGGGCAAGGGCACGTTTTTGCCAAATTAGATTTGGCCCAAGCCTATCAACAACTGCCCGTAGACGCCAACACAGCCGAAGCCCAGACAATTGTGACTCACAGAGGTGCTTTCAAGTGTACCCGGTTACAGTTTGGGGTGAGTGTGGCACCTGGTCTATTCAAAATTTAATGGGCGACTTCTGCAAGGGCTCCGGGTAGTCCCTATTTCGATGATGTATTGGTATCAGCTGAAAATTTAGAAGAATTGGGGGAACGATTGAGAAAAGTTCTGGGCATTTTCCGGTCAGCCGGTCTAAAGGTTAAAGTAAACAAATGCCAAATAGGGGTAGAATCCGTAGAGTTCTTGGGTTACAGAATAGACAAGGAAGGGATCCACCCCACTGAGAGCAAGGTCAAGGCAATAAGAAAGGCTCCAGCGCCCAAAAACAAAACAGAGCTACAGGCATTCCTGGGTCTAGTGAACTTTTACGCGGTCTTTTTGAAAAATAAGGCAACCGTCGCCGAGCCGCTACATAAGTTACTGGGAAAGAATACTGCTTGGTCTTGGGGAAAGACGGAAGCTAGGGCTTTCGAAGCAGTAAAAAACCTACTCTCGAGCGATAGCTTACTAATTCAGTATCATAACACAATGCCATTGGTATTAGTTTGCGATGCTTCCCCTTATGGAGTGGGGGCTGTGCTCAGCCACAGGCTTCCAAATGGCACAGAAGCCCCAATAGCCTTCTACTCCAGAACGATGTCCTCAACAGAGAGGAACTATAGTCAGTTAGATAAGGAAGCTCTAGCTATAGTGTCAGGGGTAAAAAAGTTTCACGAATATGTTTTTGGTAGAAACTTTGAAATTGTCACAGACCATAGACCATTGTTAGGGTTACTGGCTGGCGACCGCCCAACGCCTGTGGCACTTTCGCCCCGATTGACCCGATGGACTATCTTTTTGGCCGCCTACTCCTACAACTTGCGGCATCGCCCAGGAAAAGAATTGGGACATGCGGACGCATTAAGCAGATGCCCACTACCAGGGGCGATCGAGGACCCCACTCCGGGGATGCCTGTACTATTAATAGACTCCCTGGACTCTGGCCCAGTCACGTCTAAGGAGGTGGCTAGGGCGACATACCGGGACATTATTTTGAGAACTGTACTTGGTTGGGTACAAAGAGGGTGGCCCGCTGCGCCGGGCGAGCGTTTTAAAGAGTTTGTAAAGAAACGTGGGGAACTTTCGGCTCAAGGGGGGTGCCTGCTATGGGGGGATCGAGTGGTGATCCCAGAGAAATTGAGGAAAAGGGTGTTGGATCTCCTCCACGAGGGTCACCCAGGGATCGTAAGGATGAAGGGTCTAGCAAGAAGCTATGTGTGGTGGCCCTTAATGGACTCGGAAATTGCTGAAAGGGTAGGGAAATGCCAGGCCTGCCAAGAGTCCAGACCGCTACCCCCAACGGCCCCGGTTCGGGAATGGGAGAGACCCCAAGGGCCCTGGTCGAGAATCCACATTGATTTTGCCGGCCCCTTCCACGGCCAAACCTTCCTGGTAGTAGTCGATGCCTACTCCAAATGGCTGGAAATCATTCTCATGAGATCCATGACAGCCGAGGCCGTGATCTCAGTTCTCAGGCACCTATTTGTAACCCATGGGTTGCCCGACACACTAGTTTCCGATAATGGCCCGCAATTCACGGCAACCCAATTTGAGGAATACTTGGCAGAAGAGGGCATCCGACATGCCCTCTCGGCGCCTTTCCACCCTGCGACGAATGGCCTTGCAGAGCGTTTCATCCGGAGCGCAAAAGAGGCATTGTCCAGAATCAAGCCAGGCGACTGGCAAACAAAAATCGATGTTTTCCTGGCCGTCCAACACAGAACCCCCTGTGTCACAACCGGCAGAAGCCCAGCAGAATTATTAATGGGCCGAAAACTCAGGTGCCCACTAGACCGGTTAAATCCAAACTATACACCGGAGGAGTACAAGGGGGGACTTGAAAAAACTAGAGGGATGGAAATAGGCGACCAAGTGTGGGCACACAACTATGGTGAAGGCCCAATCTGGGTAGCAGGACAAATCTTAAACATAACAGGTCCAAAATCATACTTGGTGGAGTTAAGGGACGGCCGAGTATGGAGGCACCACATAGACCAAATACGAAAACGCATAGCCGAGCAATCCGATCTAGACGAAACAGGCCCTGACTATACAATGTTTGAATCCACAGCTGACTCAAACCCGGGAAAGTCGCAGGACTTATCTGAGTTCCGGGAGGTCCAGCGACGCCAACAGGTTCCATTAGAAAACAGCAGGGACGACTCTGCAAATAATCCAGGGCCGGATGGCCTAGAGGAGGAGCTGAGAGGAGCAAACAGCCCCTCCGGTCAGCTCGACCCACTCCCAGGGAATGAACTGCGCAGGTCCGAAAGAGTCAGGAGACGCCCAGCCTATTTGCGTGATTACGTTGAAAAATAATATGTAAATACCATGTAAATAGGAGTAAAGTGTTTTCTGGGAGGGAAGGAGTGTAATGTATCTTTAAATATTTTGGCGGGAAACAAGCACGTTGCTGATTGGTTGAAGCCGCCGGTTAGACTGTATATAAGGAGAGGTTTTTCCCCAGCTTGGTTGCTGGGTTCACCATATATTAAAGAGCTGTTGTCACTACCCTGGTCTCCAGCCTCGTTACTTCCCGAACTTAACAGGTACTATGAAAATTATACGGGGGGTGCCTTTTAAGGGTTTTGGATTGTATCCATATAAAAGTTCTTCTAGGATAGATTGTACTGAGTATGCAATTTTTTCAGTTGTTCTCCAAAAGACACTTTGGATCAAGGTTCATTAATAGCACCACACTCTCTTCTTACATGTGCTGAAATGTAAGAGTTGAAGATTTCTATAGTTTTTGGTCAACTTTACATTTTCCAGTTGCATTTACTAAATAACATCTTGCTATGTAAGAGAATATGGAATATATTTTTTCCATAATGCTTTGTTTTCCTTTTTTAAATTTTTTTAATTTTTTCTTTTCTTATACACATATTGTAAATGTACATTTTCTTATTCATAGATAACCATACGTATTCTCTCTAAAGAAAGCACAAAAATAAAACATTTTAATTGCATTTGGAATTGCTCTTCTACCCTTTCTTTACCTCCATTTTACAACAAATCTTCTCCTCCTCTTTTCCCTCCCTCCTTCCTCTCCTTTCCTACCTCCTTCCCCTTCCTCTCCCCCTCTCCTCTCCTCTTTTCCCTCCCTCCTTCCTCTCCTTTCCTACCTCCTTCCCCTTCCTCTCCCCCTCTCCTCTCCTCTTTCCCTCCTTTCTCACCTTCTCTCCTACTCTTATCCCCTACTTTATCTTCCTCTCCTTCTCCTTTCCTTCATCCTTCTCTCTCCCTCACCTCCTCTTTCTTACCCTCTATTCCTCTCTTCTTTCTTTCTTCTTTGTTGTATGATATTTCCCTTGTTCGGTAACTGAGCAACTCCAATCTTCTGATATTATATACTTTATTACAATATCTTTTCTGTTTTACCCAATCTATCATTTCATAATTGTACATTTATATTTATAATCTTCTCTCCTTCTTCCCCCATCCCCCCTTTCCATTTACTCTGGCGATATCTGGATTTCTGTTTTTTCATTGTCATTTCCTTCATTTAGTTTCCATTTATTAACATTGTTTATCTATCTATCGTCTTTTATTTCTATTTCTTTTCTAGCCATACATAGAAAGTTTCCCATGTCTTGAAATACACTGATTCCTCTTTGTCTTTTATTTTTAAAATTAATCTATTCATTTCCGCACAGTCAAAAATCTTTTCAATACTTCACCTTCTGATGGGATTCTCTCTTACTTTCAATTTTGTGCAAATACAATTCTTCCTGCTGTTATTACATGTATAATTAAATACATTTCTTCTTTGCTATATCTTTCTGGCAAAATACCCAATAAGAAAATCTCTGGCTTTAATTCTATAGATTTTTGTAGCATTTCCTTTAACCATGTCTGTATTCTAACCCAATAGTTTTTATTTCTGTACATATCCACCACGTATGATCCCGGCAAGTGCAAGCATTTCCAACATTTAGCTGATTTATCTTTAAACATTTTTGCTAACCTTTCTAGTGGCATGTGCCATCTATAAAACATTTTATATAAATTTTCTTTATATGCAGTTGCCATTGTCAATTTATAATCCCTTTCCCATAATTGTTGCCGTTTCTCTAATTCTATTGCATAACCAAAGTTTTTCGCCCATGTTATCATTGTCTCTTTTACTTTTTCATCTTCTAATCTAACTTGCAATAAATAATTATACAATCTTTTAATCATTTTTTCATCCTTTCCAGCCAATATCTGATCCAACTCTGATTCCCCCAAATTAAAACCATATTGTTTCAAGTCTTTATCATATCTTGATTGTATTTGCAATCTTGCATACCAATCAATCTCAATCCCTTGTTTTTCTAAGTCTTGCTTCTGTTTTAACCCTCCCTTCTCAGTTAAAATGTCTTTATAACGTACAATATTATTCATGTTGATCATATTCAGATGTTTCAACGCTTTTGTTGTTGAAACCACATTGGTATTTCCATATAATGTTTTTATTTCACTCTCTCCCATATTGTTAACAAGCCATTCCTACACAATGTCTCTGGAAATATCCATGTATCTTATTTTTTGCCATACCATAAGAAAGCGTGCCAACCTAGTTGCAAATCATGTCCTTTCAATTCAATAGTCTTGTATTTCTCAATAAAATCCATTCTTTAACCCTGGTTAACATTGCCGCTTGGTGATAAAGTTCCCAGCTTGGTAGTCCAAAATCTCCTCTTGTTTTAGAGTCTTGAAGCAATTTAATATGAATTCTTGCTTTTTTCCCTTACCAAATGTATTTCCACATCATTTTGTTCAAATTCTCAAAATATTTCTTCTCCAATTTTATCAGAATTGTTTGAAAGACAAACAAAAGTCTTGGCAATACATTCATTTTAATTAGAATAGAATAGAATAGAATAGAATTTTTATTGGCCAAGTGTGATTGGACACACAAGGAATTTGTCTTGGTGCATATGCTCTCAGTGTACATAAAAGAAAAGATACGTTCATCAAGGTACAACATTTACAACACAATTGATGATCAATATATCAATATAAATCATAAGGATTGCCAGCAACAACTTATAGTCATACAGTCATAAGTGGAAAGAGATTGAAGATATGAAACGATTAATAGTAGTGCAGATTCAGTAAATAGTCTGACAGTGTTGAGGGAATTATTTGTTTAGCAGAGTGATGCTAAATTAATGCTATTCTTCCCATTAATGACAATTGCAGATTTTTCCATTTTTCCAAATCTATTTCAATTTGGTCCCTCAGTTTGTAGTAGTTATCTTCCTTCAATGTAATGCATCTTGACATTAGTTGAATGCCCAAATACCTCTTTATGTTTTCCAATGGGGTGCTGAATGCTCACTTTTGCAACTTGGATGCAAGCATTTTGTAGTGATAATAGATAAAATATTAATTAGCTAATGCTCAAAGGAAGATAAATGTTCATTCCATAACAATAGCTCTTTTATGAATATTCTAAATACAGAGTTAGGCTCTGCTCACAGTCACTCATGCCCTAGTCACCTCCAGATTGGACTACTGTAATGTGCTGTACATGGGGCTACCCATAAGAGTATTTGGAAGGTTCAGCTAGTACAGAATGCAGTAGAAGGAATGGTTTTATGTGCTTCTAGGATAGCAGTAGCACTCACACTTATATACCACTTCATAGTGCTTTACAGCCCTCTCTAAGCAGTTTACAGAGTCAGCATATTGGCTCTAACAATCTGGGCCTCATTTTACCCACCTCGGAAGGATGGAAGGCTGAGTCAACCTTGAGCCTGGTGAGATTCGAACTTGCAAATTGCAAGCAGCTGTCAGTCAGCAGTACTGCCCTCTAACCACTGCTCCACCGCAGTGAATGTTACATCTCTGCTTCATAATCAAGCATCAATTTGCTTCTGGGTCCAATTCAAGTTGCTGATTTTAACCTTTAAAGCCCTTCATGGCCTGGGACAATAAATATTGTTTGATTTTTTTTTAAAAAAAATTCTAAGCAATGCATTCATTTTTTTAAACACAGAAATTCTCGCAATGACAGATTTCTCCTATCTTAGCATGCCCTTCTCAATTTCAATCCACATCTTAATATGATTGTTCTGAAATAACATATATTTCCATGTTAGTCACAGTAATACCATTTGTTCAGATTGTGTTTTTAAAATCTAAGATTAGCCCCAAGTATAATTATTTGTTTGTACAGATTTGGAAACAAGATTCTTATTTGTATTACATGAGCCAAATGAATGAAGTGAAGAATAACAAACAACCTCTCCTAAGTTATTGTGATTTTTTTGATGCTCAAACATGAAAGCATGATAGAATAAAATAAACTTTGGAAATTTTTTAGATATGATTCCCACTCATCCCTTTTCCACATATAATACCAAAGATGTATATTTTGTATTATTCCCATAATTTTTCATGCCTTGGCATTCTGCTTATAAAGTTCTCTGTGTTACACAAAACTAGATAGTGATTTTGTACTCTCCCTGTCCTCCCAGTGTTCAAAGGCACAGCCTGTTTATGCTTTTGAAGGGACAAAAGGTGGTTTCAGGCTAATTGGCGTAGAAGGGAACCTGAAGGAACTTGAGCACTCAAGTAGCCTTTAATGACTGAAGAGAGCATTGATTTTTGTTCCAGGCTTCCCAAACGCTTGGTTCTAAAGGCCTTTTTCTGGTGGTAGTAGATATGCCTCAGGCATACATAGCTCCAAGAAGAAATCTTATAAAAGGAAAAAAAAATATCAGTTGCTTAGAAACAGCACTGGAGACATAAGAGGACACATCAGATTCTCCCTGCCTCCCATATCTTTCTTTTTCATATCTTTATTTTTTAGGAAACAAAAGAATAAGGGATATATTTCTGATCCAGGCGTATCAGTATTCACAGTTCTAATTTACTAGTGGGCTTGTAGGTAGCACACACCCTGTGTGTTTGGCTTTTATTTTGGTTGTTTTCTATGAATGTTCACTGCTTTGGGTCAAAAAAAAAAAAGATTTTAAAAAACACTACCCAGGAATCTGATGGGACTTTATAATAAAATAGATAACACTAATACTAGGTGATTAAAAGTTATTGTACTGCTTATCTCTGGGCCGCTGCAAACAAAATAGTCGCCTCCAGTTTGAATAGTTCCTGTCATAACCCATGGATATTGTATGAAGCATGATTTGAAAAGGCTAAAAAACAAAATTCTGTGTTCATCATGCCAGTAGAGCATTTATGTACATTTCTATAATATCAATCTGATTAAATCAGACTTTTATATGTTTAGTTATTAATAGGTCTGGCAAGCAGTGGGGACAATTGAAAATGCCGACTCTGTTAAAAACATTTTTAATGTAACAAATCTTAGTCCCTATGTGCAAAAAAATAAATTCTTTGAACAATACAAATCCTGAAGATTTCTAAAAGAGAGAGGGGGGAGGAAATTAAGGCAGTGGATGCAGAGAGACATATGTTCTCTTTTGAATCTTATATTCATAATAGTAGAGAATTATTGGATAATCTGTGACCTGAGAAATTATATTTTGTTCACTTCCTCCTGAATAATCTTTTTGAAAAGAACACAGTTTTAAGAGAGAAGTGAAATAGCTTGCAAAGCTTTGAAAAGTTCAAGAACAATAGCAGTGCCTTTACACTTCGTGTCCTCGCTAACATTTTATCATTTTGTATCATAAAATAAAAGCCTTTTAAAGGTTGAAAACCTCTATATGTTGTTTGATCGGAATGTCAATATTGTAACCATGCAACCTTTCTGTTTTGTTTTGCAATTTATATGCTGCCCAATTTTAAAAAGGTTCTGAGTGATTTGCAATAATACAAAAGCAAAACTGAATTACAATATAATCAACAAGCCGAACCCTGGGAAGCACTATTCCAAAGAGCACCTACAGTATATTAGGAGTGAGATTTGTACAGTATTTTTTCTTTCTTTGTTTTCTCCATTTCATTCTATACCATGTCAGTTATGACACTTGCAATAGTTTATTTTAGTTAAAGAAAAAAAAAATGTTTCCTGCATTTCTGCAAACTGTTGAGTTTTTCCAAGTCTGCTAATGCCTTTTTTAATGTGGATTATTCTCTTTGACCAAAACAAGATCGTGAAGAATTAATATTAATGTTGGTTCCTGTTAGCGGTAGTTCACATGTTTCATGCTGGCAACCATATGTCCTGTATCTACCCTTCCTGGGTACCTATAATAGTCCGTTAGCTTCAAAACATGAAGATGAAATAGAATGCTGAAAAGTAAGATCGGATGAATTTGATAATGATCCAATCTTTGGTTAAATTCATCCCTGAGGTGCTTCCCTCCAGGGCTACGAGAGGGAGGGAGGGAGGGAGGGAGGGAGGGAGGGAGGGAGGGAGGGAGGAAGGAAGGAAGGAAGGAAGGAAGGAAGGAAGGAAGGAAGGAAGGAAGGAAGGAAGGAAGGAAGGTGTCAGAGTAATGATGATTTAATAGCTGACCAGCTGCTGTAAGGCTGTAAACTGAAATAATGATGCAATTTTTTTTTTATTTGCATTTATATCTCCCCTTCTCCGAAGACTCAGGGCGGCTTACACTGTGTTAAGCAATAGTCTTCATCCATTTGTATATTATATACAAAGTCAACTTATTGCCCCCAACAATCTGGGTCCTCATTTTACCTACTTTATAAAGGATGGAAGGCTGAGTCAACCTTGGGCCTGGTGGGACTCGAACTTGCAGTAATTGCAAGCAGCTGTGTTAATAACAGACTGCATTAGTCTGTTGAGCCACCAGAGGCTCAAATGAAATCAGCAAGGTTATCACTTTAAGAGGCTGAGGGCATCTCTGTGTGTGTGTGTGTGTGTGTGTGTGTGTGTGTGTGTGTGTGCTTCCGTGCTATAGTTGGTGATTGGTTGCCTTTGCCTGGTACATATATGTATATATTCCTTGTAGATAAACCACTATTTGAAAGATAAACCTCTGTTTACTGTATTTTAACTCCTGGATTGTCTCAAAATAGTCACACTGTGCACACTCTGGCAGAAGGAAGGAAAGGAAAAAGGGAGGAAGGAATTCATATCAGAATTCATAAATACTGCTGTAGTCTATGGTTGTTCTGGTATAAAGTTCTTGGCTTCCAGGGTCAGTTTTATAGCATTTTTTTTCAACTCACTGTCAGAAAGGAGATGACCAGATCTATTTTTTGTCATTACAAAGTCCACTTGTTACTCCTTGAAATAGAGCAAATAGAGAATTTTATTGGTAACTGTGAATTGTAGTTTCTCAGAGAAATGGTGAGAATGTGCTTTCTAACCATTATTTTCTCAGTTAGGGTATCCTTCGCTTCTATTGAAAGTGGACAAGGGATGGGTCAGAGTTATTTTTGATGAGTTACATTTTCCAATCTGGTCACATTTCCACTTTTTTCTGAAGATCAAAAGAAGAATGCAACAGCTGCTGCTCCCTGTCTCTCCTAAAAGGTCTTTTAGATTATTTGTTTCATTCAATAGAAATGAAAAAGAAAAAGATTTTTATCTCTGAATGCTGCAATCACTCTGTTGTAATAAATTATGGGTTTGTACCAGTCTTCTATTTCATGAGTGGTTTTTGTTACTTTATTACCACATATTCTAATCTGAGGCTTTCAGTGTTTTGTATTTCCCATGCATTCCTCCAAGTTTTTAATTTTATGTGTCTTTCTATCACCCTCCCTCTGTATTATTTCCACATTATTATAATTTTCTTGCTTATTCCTTTTAATAGTAAGCTTATAAAGACTATTTATATCTTTATATATAGAAAAGCATTTGCAAACCAAGAAAAATGATAAACCACAAATTCATTTGCAGTTTTGACCAGAAATAGATTACTGAAAAACTGGTGTTGGCTTGTTGATATTTAAGCTGCAAATAATAGTTGTTATAAAATGGTTTTAATGGGTTTGGGACAGAAAAGTCATGTTGTGTAATAATTATGATTTTCCTGCTTAGGATAAAATAATGTGAAGCTACTGTTTTTTCCAAATCTCTCCAGTATATTTATTCATTTGGGAAATATATATGACTGCCCAAAGCAAAAATGTTTGGGTGGCCAACAATACAAAACAATAACAACAAAAGTACAGTTCAAACATATATAATAAATAGAGGTTACAAAATATAAAACATCTTATCCTCACCTACAGACTTATCTAAAGTGGGCTCAGCAAACAACCTGTCCCTAACACCTGCTTGATTAGGTAGACCAGACTAGGAAATCAACTCCATATGAAAATTAAAATGATTTTCATGGTAATTGCCTATAATAGCAAGAAGTCTGATTGTAGTAGACTTCTTCATCTTTCTTATAGGTCGATGAGTTAGAGATGCATCTGCCTGAACTGCTTCCAAATGTTACCTTGTAGTTCTGGGCTTTAAAAAAGTGCTTCAGATTCTTTGCCTAGGAAACAGTTTATGCGTATCTCCATCAAAGTTATCTTTCTTACCCTCTACAGCAGGGGTGTCAAACTCAAGGCCCGGGGGGCGGATCTGGCCCATGGCGTGCTTAGATCTGGCCCTTGGGGCTGCCCTGGAAACACTGAAGGACCGGCCTGTGGTGCCTCTGCCAGCAAAAACGGAACTTTGGAGGGCTACACACGGGTCTTCCCGAGCTCCATTTTCACTGGCAGAGGGTTGCAGGAAGCCATCACAGCTGAAAACGGAGTTCACGAGGGCTGCGGGCGGCACTCCCAAGTCCCGTTTTTGCTGACAGAAGATTGCAGGAGGCTGTCAGAGCTGAAAGAGAGCTCAGGAGCCTGTTTTCGTTTGCAGAGCATTTGGGCAGCCACAGGCGCCCCCGACACAAGGCCACACCCACCCTGTCCACACCCATACCAGCCCCCCAAGGTCAAACACAACCCTGAAGTGGGCCTCAATGAAATTGAGTTTGATACCCCTGCTCTAGAGGAACAGATCCAGAACCAGGAAGCTGTTCAGCCATATTAGGATTGAGTCACAACCTCCTCTACATCCCATTTAAACCTTCACAAGGCATTAGATAAACACCTCTATAATGTAATTTATACAACCCAGGATAGAGATGTACAACTGGGTATCATTAGTAGATTGATGTTACTTCACCCTCTGCCTCCATTCAATGACTTCCTGTAGAGTAAAAAACACTACACTACTAACCAGAACATATAAAACATTTGCTAGGCCAATTCTAGAATACAGCTCGCCTGTCTGGAACCCTCACCACATCTCTGACATCAATACAATTGAACGTGTCCAGAAATATTTTACAAGAAGAGTTCTTCACTCCTCTGAAAACAATGAAATACCTTATCCCACCAGACTTGAAATCCTAGGCTTAGAAAACTTAGAACTCCATCGCCTTTGACAAGACCTAAGTTTAACTCATAGAATCATCTATTGTAATGTCCTTCCTGTTAAAGACTACTTCAGCTTTAATTGCAATAATACAAGAGCAACCAACAGATTTAAACTTAATGTTAACCGCTTTAATCTAGATTGCAGAAAATATGACTTCTGTAACAGAATCATCAGTGCTTCGAACACTTTACCTGACTCTGTGGTCTCTTCCCATAATCCCAAAAGCTTTAACCAAAAATTTTCTACTATTGACCTCACCCCATTCCTAAGAGGACCATAAGGGGCATGCATAAGAGCACAAATGTGCCTACCGTTCCTGTCCTATTGTTTTTTCTTTTTTTCTTCTTCTTATATATATATACATGCTTATACCTCCTAATATTTCCTCATATATATGTTTATATACTATATAATCTTTTTGTGTGATGCTTATATATATTGTTGTGACAAAATAAATAAATAAATAAATAAATAAGTGTAGAAAGGCGAGGCACCCCATAAAGCAAAGGATTTACAGTCCAATCTCTCCCCATCCTGCCAATTGAAAGAAAACCATTGCAGAACTGTGCCTGCTAGAAAAGGTTGAGCTGACATTATTTGTGAATTGGAAGTCTATAGTGAGTACAGGTAGCCCTCAACTTACAACCACAAATGGGATCAGAATTTCCAGTGCTAAGCAAGGTGTGTGCTAAATGAGTTGTGTTGGATTTTACAACCTCTTTTGTAATGGTTGTTAATGATATCACTGCAGTTGGGGCAGTGGGGGCATTACTTTGTGCTGAACCCTCATGCTACATATTTAGATGCCTATTTCCCCCAGTAATACAATGAATGAACAAACAAACACAAAAGCAATATGTGTCAGAAAAACACTGATATTAGCTGGAAAAAAACCATGATGTGTTTTATTCAAATGTAAAAAAAAGATAAAATATTCAATAGATATATTCTATTTTTTGCTACTTCTTCCCTAATTCATGAATCAGAGTTTTCTCTCTCCAGAATTTCCTTTCCTTTCCTTTGTATATTACCACATTTACTGTTTAAGTTGGTTTTTTTATACCTGAAGATTCGCCCATTGATCATCTAAACTACTGTATAACAGTATTAGGTTATTATACTGATGGAATTTGAGAGTATTGAGGAATGATCATGAGTTTGTAGAATTTTAGAACTTTTTTCACCATGACACCACCCAAGGAGGCAGTGAGCACTTACAAGAAAAATCAAACAGATGTCCACTCTTTCACTCCCCTTTCTAAACATGATTGATCTATTGCTTTGGGGGATTATGGTCTGGGTTAGTTTGAATAGTAGGTCAAATCGGTCCTGTAGCCCATTTGTTGCTGATTTCTCCTCTAATATCATTATCTTTGGGTTTTTTTCTAATTGGACAAGGTTGTCATTTTTGTTAGACCAAATAAGTGCTTGTTTGTACAGGTCAGGGGTGTCAAACTCAAGGCCCTGGGGTCAGATCTGGCCCACAGGGTGCTTAGATCTGACCCGTCGGACCACTCTGGAAACAGTGAAGGACTGGCCTGCAGTGCCCCTGCCAATGAAAATGGAGCTCAGGAGGGCCGCACACGGGTCTACCGAGCTCCTTTTCCACTGGGAGCGGGTTGCAGCCATTGCAGCTGAACACAGAGCTGAGGAGCCTGTTTTCTCTGGCAGAGCACTCAGGCCTCCACAGGCACCCTTGACACAAGTGATGTCGAGGTGGCCATGCCCACACTGGCCATGCCCCCCCCCCAAGTTCAAACACAACCCTGATGTGGCCCTCAATGAAATCGAGTTTGACACCCCTGGTATAAGTACGTAGACATATCTACACAAAGACACACTTACTTTTGTTGCCCATTATACAAAATTAAAAATACTTAGGGTTTTTTCCCCCTAAAGGCCTTTTATAAATTACATTTTACAAGTAAAAGTTGCTTTTGCAAGTAAAAAATCTTGAAATCTGCAATTTAGTGTGTTAGGAGATTAAAATGATTTTATGATACGTTGACTTGTTCTGAATTCTGATGTCAATGGGGTGTTCAGTATTTAGTTTGGGCAACACACAATCTTGAAAGGCTTTGCTGGCAATCTGTGGAATATACAGTATATTTGGAGGAAGAATATATGAAGACACCATTATTCCTGTGTGTGAAGTTGTTGGGGGTCTGTAATTGTGATGTTGGTGTATATGTGGGAGCAAGCTCGACTTTTTGCAGTCTTTGGTTCCCAATTTAGCATCAATGTTGTGTTGTTTCTTATTATTAGTGAGAATCTGTTTCAGATTGGATGGCTATCAGTGTTATATGCAATTGTGGTTCTGCAATTCAGACAAACATATAATAGTGTATATATGATATTCAAATAGAATCATCTTAAATATTTCCAGTGCTGTTCATAATTCAGGTTGCTATTAATGCATCTGGGTCAAACTGTGAAATCAGTTTTCCCTTCGATGTAATGATTTAAAGATTCAATTGGCAAAAAGCTAGCTCTACTATTAATATCCTTGTCCGTGATTATACTCATACATACAAACCAACACACACAGAAAGAAAAATATTTGCTTGGAGCTTTCAAATGGGGCTATCTCAGCTTTTAAATCTATCATTACAAACAAAGGCTAAAAAATATGCTTCCATCTGAAAATCAACCAAATGTGCCTTGAGGTGTTTAATGTAGAAGCACAGGGAAGCATTCATGAAAATGGACTCCAGCCATCACCATGTCAGAAGTCACATATGCTCTTTCTCTAATTAAGCCCACTGTGTTCTTTTGAGTTGGTGGTCTCCATAGAGAAGTAGATGCCAATGATGAAGCTGAAATTCAGGAAAGTTAAAACCTCCATCACCATGGTAGCCACCAAGCTTGTTCTTGTCATAGAATAGTTTATCTAAGACTAAAATATCAGTGATTTAATGCCTGAATTATCTCATAGGTATGAGTGATAATGTGGGAATGCCTCAAAGAAAATATACAAGTAATGTTCATTTTCCCTTTTGACTTTTTTCATCAACCTGACAGGATTTTACCATCCATTTGCCACCATCTTGATCTGAATTAAGATATTTGTGAGGGTGCTTGTAACATTTTAAATTTAATTTTGTTTTTATTTATTTATTTATTTATTTATTTATTTATTTATTATTCGTATTTTTATACCGCCCTTCTCCGAAGACTCAGGGCGGTGTACAGCAAAAATAAAACATAAATATCGGGAAAAAATTTAAAATACAATAAACCAATTAAAAATCTAATTCAATAAGCTGAAAATTAAAAATTTTGAATAAAAATAGTAAATAAAATTAATCCCCTTAAAATCCCATTAAAACAGTCAATTTAAAATTATATCAGGCCAGCCCTGCTTGGTGAAAGAAGAAGGTTTTGAGCTCGCACTTAAAGGTCCGAAGATCAGGGAGAAGGCGTAGCCCAACGGGTAGTTCATTCCACATGGCCGGAGCTCCCACAGAGAACGCTCTCCCCCTGGGGGTCGCCAGCCAACATTGTCTGGCCGACGGCACCCTGAGGAGGCCCTCTTTGTGGGAGCGCACAGGTCGATGGGAGGTTACTGACGGCAGTAGGCGGTCCCATAAGTACTTTTTAACTCTGTTTGAACTCTATTCATACTTACTTTGTATGTTTTTTATTGCAAACTGCCCAGTCATCCAGGTGAGATCGGCAGTGTAGAAATGTGATAAATAAAATAAATAAATAAAAATATTTGATATATTTACTTAAAAAAAAAAAATAACAAAAGTTCTTTGGCATACTTATTCCTAAATGATGAAAAGAATTCAAGCAACGCACAAAACCCCAATTTTATCAATTTTCATAGCAACATAATGTACCTTACTTACTCCACTTAATTGTATAACCTGATAAATAATCAAACTGTAGTATATTTTATCTGCTGCTCTGTCATATTACATTATGCACTCCTATATGTATAGTTTTAATTGTGCTTTCTCCTCCTCCCCAAACTATAATTTCATTAAACGTTTTACATTCAGAGAAACTTCAGTGGATTAGTAGGAGTTGAACATTTTTCATATACAGTATGATGGATTGCTTACCTTTTCACTATTAGTAGATGTTAGCAAAAATCCTTGAGATTAATGGGCATGGTACTATTGTTTTCAGGAAGCTTTGTGACATTCTCAGAGGTGTCACCTTCCTTAAGCTATTTATGGCACTGATGTTTCAGCAAAAAAATTTAAGGGTACCAGCAGGTATATTCTCTGTGGATCACCTTCATAATCCTTTGGACATTTTCAAATCTATTTAATAGATAAAAACTAAGTTCTTGACATGCTTCAAATAACTTGTATAACTAAATTTAGGATCAATATCAAGCAAAGCTTTGAAAGTTAAATATAAATTATATTGTTACATCTTAAATTAAGTGAATTTTATTCAGCCTAGCAAAAATAATCAGAAAAAACACATGATAAATAAATATTCAGAAGCTAGAAGAAAAGCTTATGTAGCTAAATAAGATAAATGGTTGTATGCTTCTTTTCTTGATTATTATTTTTTGGAAAGCAGGTACTGGCACTGAATTTTGATTAAATGTAGTTCCTAACAAATATTTTTCATAAAAGTATTGCAACATATTTCCTGGAAAAAAATACGTTGCAGAATATTTTATAGTTTTCTGTGACCATTGTCTCAGTTTATTGCAAATGTCATTGAAACATTTAGGGGAATCATGAGACTTGAATAGTTCAGACAATCACAAATAATTAAAAGCCAATACTGAATTCTTCTTTTGATTTTACAGTATGTAACAACATTCCATTTTAGTGGTATAATTCAGAAAAGTGTTTAAATGCATTTGTTATTTTATAAATACTACAGTTCTGTTTTCTCAATTATCATTTTCTCAGGATAAATCCATGAACAATATAGAGGACTATATTTTCTTTTTATCTTGTAGATTATTTGAGATGTGCCTGATAGTTACATTAAAAATATAAAACTTAAATACATACATACATACAGTACATACTTTATGCACATACACATACAGATATATATGCAATAAATGCATATATTGATGTGGAAAAAGAAAGTAACAGGCATATGTCCTCATTCACAATCCATATGGTATAGAATAATAGTCTTGAAGGGATTATTTCAAATATGGAATTTCTTATTATTATGAAGAATTTCCTTTCTAGCATACCTTGCATTTTCTACTATTTGTGCTGATCATTACAAAACAAAATAAAATACCTGTATAGAATAATGCTTTATTGTTCTGGTTTATTTTTTAAAATGTTGTGAATACTGGAAATGGAGAAAAAAGCACATAGTTTGCCACAAACCTTTTCATAAAATACTTTGGTCAACTTAAAAACAGCTATTTGAGAGTAATACAATGCATATTTCTATTTCTGTTTATAAAATAATTTATTACAATTCCTGTAACTGTATTTGGTCTAATATATGTTAACTCACAATCTGTTAAAATGTTTTTTTTTTCTTAGTCAAGTGGCTATGAATTATAAATTTCTAGAGAAATGCCTGCTGGGGAAAATCAAACATTTAAAGGTTCACATTCAAAATGTGTGTATATCAGGAAGAAGGAAAGCGGGAGAAACATAATTGCTGAGAAATGTTGCATGTACTGTAATTCCACACTATTTTTGCTCACAGGTTTAATAATGAAAACAGCCCATAGGTTAAAAAAAAAAAGTCAGATACGTTAATAAAATTTACCAAGCAAACTGTATAGTTCCATTCTAAATAGTATTTCTAGGATAATCCTTTCATAAGAGTTTAAAAATCTGGCTATGCACCTGATTCTGATGCCTCAAACACTTCAGGTACCCCATTTCTTGATTAGACTGCCAATTATTGTGACAATTTTCTTGGCTGCTCTATAGGTTTAATTTGTACTGTCTTTGATTATTTTAGAATTGTTTACCACCTGAAGTCATTTCATTGTGATGGGAGGCTATGGAAATTAATAAATAAATCTTTTTAATTTCTATAATTATATAAAATGGTTTATTCCATTATAGTGGAGCTGTTATTTTCTTTCTCCTGCTTAACCAAAGCTTAACCACTTTGCTTAACCAAAGCTTAACCACTGTGCACCAACATAAATTCCAAAAGTCTCATGTTTAAAAAAATATGTTTCTATGTAATCAAACAAAAAATCTAAATATTCTGTACTTCTGCTGCTGTTACTACTAGTAGTAGTACTATTTAATAATAATAGAGAACAGAGTAGAATAGTAGGAGTAGGAGTAGAATAGAGTGGAATAGAGAAAAGCATGTAGCTCAGAGGTGGTTTGCCCGAACCAGTACCGGAAATAGCAGGTGGGCCCGCCCGCTCCGGCTCTATGTTACCCTATTTAGGCACGTTTTTGAGGCCGGGAGCATGTGTGGAAGATGCATGCGTGAGCAAACCGGGGAGGGTGGGCACACGAAGCAAGCATGCACATGGGCGGGGCGAACCAGTAGTAACATAATATGAAACCCACTGCTGATGTAGCTGATATTAAGGGAGAAAAGGTTTCTTTTAACAAAAGAGCTATATCATTAGCACAAAATAATACAGGTTAAATCATTTATGTATAATCCGATGGCTGCTATCTTGAGTTTCTATGGAACTGTTGAAAAACAGGGTCTCGTTTCAGTTAGAAATGAGCTGGAATGTGAAGTAAAAAAGAAAAAAAGCAAGCAGCAAGGTATGTTTTTGTTAATCAGCTGGAAAAGTTGGCAGGTCTCAGGTCTCAGCAGTTGCTTTTTGAGGACAATATTATGGTAATCAAAGCCCTTTAAAAAGGCCTTGGCCATGCCATTAATTTTATGCTAGCATTTCCTGAATATAGTTTATTACATCTGTGAGTCCAATTCTATAGCTCCCATGTAATAAATCATCAGGAAAATCTCCTATGTTTTTCAATTGATGCATATTTTAAGCAGCCTCCTGAACCTGTAATTGCCATTTCATATAGGTAGAAGCCTATAAAATTTCGCACTTTAGAAATTTGTGTAGTCCACAAACAAGGTTTATATTTGTGTGCAATCAGCATTATTATCACATTGGATGATTTCACATTGTTGTGCCAATTTTTGCTTTTGCTTTTATTGTTGCTGTTTTTGCTGCTGTTGGTCTTCAGCTCGAAGATCAGAATCCTTTGTGTATTTCAATCTAGCATGTTTCCCTAGACTCCTGAAATTCTTACTTTTCCATATCTTAAAATTTGGCATCTCTGTATCAAAAACCTTAGTACTATCAAGATGAGAATGGCTGATTTTGCAATTAAACCCATGCTTACAGCATTCTGGTACTAAAATCAATATTTATAATTAAATGGTAATTAATTTTTTAAATAATGCATCCCCTTTTCCATACAATCCTCTCCTGCCTCTCCAATTAATTTTACTAACATTAAAATTGCTTGTCCATCCCACCAGGTAGAAATGTTTAGGAAGCAAAGAATGCTAATCCATTATTATTGCCACCGCCAAGAGTAAACCATCAATGAACTTCACCAGGAAACTGTAACTAGTAAAGCTTTTGTCCCCTTGCTTCTATTTGCTTTCAGGATTACAAAAATATGAAAAAGATGCATTGTGGTTTTCTTTTGTCCAGATATGAACGGAAGTTGTTGCTATCATTGGCCACCAATCACCCCTTTTTCTTTATTGCTGCTTTGCCTAACGTGACCAGATTTCAGCGATGGCAAAGCGGGACACCATTGACCGGGGGGGGGGGGCCTGCGCATGCACGCTGAGTCTTGCCACCTGCCTGAAGGAGGAGGACCGGCTGCTGCTTCTTCGTTCTTCCAGGCAGGCTTGGCTCTCCTCAGCTCTTCCTCTCGGGTGAAGACAAGCAGCATCTCTCCTCCCTCTCGTGCCCCCTTCTCCACCACTCCCCCTTCTCTGCCGCCTCCTCTTGCGTTGCCACCTCCCATTTCCAGAATGGGAGTGGGGAAAAAATCAGGACTTTTTGGAATTGCCGCGGGACGCGGGACAAATTATTAAAAAGTGGGACTGTCCCGCCAAAAGCGGGACGTCTGGTCACTATAGCTTTGCCAGAAGCATCCAAAACAGGAAAATTATGAGGGTTTGGGGTGGGACAGTTTTTTCTTGGCTTCCTCAAGACAGAAAAGGTGTATGAAGTTTTCAGGTTTTTATCAAATTACTTCTTTTATGAGATCTCTTCTCACTGGTGAGGAGGGTGATAAGAAATGAGCAGAACCAGATCAGGGTAGGAGGAAAAAGTGAGGGGAGGAAGGTTTCTCCTTTTTTTTTTGTAAAGCACCAATTAAGATATTTTGAGAAGGGGTAATAATTCACCCAGGCAATCAATTGTAAGATCAGAAGGGGAAAAGATATTCAGAGAATAAGGCCAAGTGAAGGCAATCTCCCACCAACACCACCTGTTACCAGTGCTCTGGAACTGACATATTAGCATTTCAGCCACTTCCTGAACCCATTTGTATCTAGACTATACTGACAGGGTTGCTATAACACACCGTTCTTGAAGATGCACAAAGGAACCAGAAGCTATCAGTCCTGCATCTTTCCCTTGCAATTGGCTATGAGAACTGCCAAAAATGAATTGCTATTCATTCTTATGAAAACTCCATGTTTATTTATTTGAATCCCGTCTTTATTATTTTTACAAATAACTCAAGGTAGCAACCATATCCAAAACACCTTCCTCCTCCTATTTTCCACACAACCACCACCCTGTGAGACGAGCTGGTCTGAGAGAGCGTGACTGATCCAGTCACCCAGCTGGTTTTCATGGTCCTGGTTTGTAGCTTGAGGCCTTAACCACTAGATCAAATTGGCTCTATGTTCTATCCAGATTACTTTTACATTCCTCTAGGGCTGTGATGCCTAACCTTTTTGTCCCTGCACGTGCTGAAAGCACGTGTGTGTGCTGAAAGAGCGTGCGCTTCCCAAAAGTGCAGGCACATACTGAAAGTGTGTGCCCACACCCATAATACAATGCACACACAATATCCTCTCTGCACATGCACGCTCCACCCCTTTGTGTGCTCCCCCTGCCCCCTCCCCCACATGGACACACAACCACTCACCCTATTTTGGGCCTAGGAGGCCTCCCTGAAGCCTCCTGGGACCAAAAAAGGAGTGCAGAGGGCACAGGGGGGGCGCAGGGGGGTGCAGGGGGGTGGGGGCACAGGGGCATACAGGGGGTGCATCCCCCATGCTCCCCCTCTCCCTGTGCATGCCTATGTTGTTAAATATGTTATGTCTGCCTTATATGCAGCTTTATTCCTCTCTAACATTCATCTCCATTGTTCAGTGATGCATTTCCTGCCTCTTTAGGATTTACCTCTATCTGCTCCTTTCAGGCACTTCCTGTTCTTGTTGGATGTATATAGTTATATTCTCAATGGCTTGTATACTGTTTTAGCTGCATTTTGATTAAACAACAGCGCTGCAGAGACCTGAAAATCAGGTGGCTGATGGGAGGCTTGTGCGCAGAGCTCCGCTGGGGCAAGGGCTCATGTGCCGGTAGAGAGGCCTATACATGCCACCTATGGCATGTGTGCCATAGGTTCACCCTCACGGCTGTAGGGTTACTGAAACGCTCATCCAGCCTTTCCATTACAATCTAAATGAGGGTTCCCCAACTCCCAGGCTGCTGCCCATTACTCGGCCTTGAGCCATTTAGAATCAGGCCACAGAAGTGGTGGGTGAGTGTGCGCATATGTGCATATCCCCATTTGTGCAAGCAGTGGGCAAGCGTGTGCACACACTCTCCATATGGATGAGTGGCAGGCCCCTTCCCCCCCCCCACAGGTCCACAAAGCCCAAAAGGTTCGTGAACTCTGGGCTAGATGACACCTTGATTAATAATTAAAATGATTGACATATCTTAAAGCAAGTCATTGTGTATTTGTCCTATTGAACACATTTTTGAACTGAGGTCAATGATCGGAAGAAATGAAAAGAAGACTGACTCAACATCATACATGAAATGACCAATAAGGATAGTTATGACAGATACATTTTTTTTAAAAGAAAGAAAGAAATAGACCTGAGCTGTTTTACCTTGGTTGCTAATGTCTTTTATAATACAAAAAAGGCTCTCAACATTAATATATTATACATAGTACATTTCAGTACAGGAATTGAAAACAGTTTCTGGTGAGATTTCTCAGCCTAGTATTAGACACAATTGACATGGATCATTGGTGGATGAAATTGCTGCAAGGAAACACTTTT
The DNA here is from genome assembly GCF_028640845.1 of Ahaetulla prasina. Taxonomy (NCBI): domain Eukaryota; kingdom Metazoa; phylum Chordata; class Lepidosauria; order Squamata; family Colubridae; genus Ahaetulla; species Ahaetulla prasina. The sequence continues at coordinate 235,904,161 of NC_080539.1, forward strand.
AGTTCTGAGCATCATATATAGTCCTTCAAGAGCAGAGAAAAATCTGAGGATCTTCCAGAGATAGGGAAGAACCCTGCCGTTCATATCTTTATAGCAGGAATATCTTTTTTGATTTACCACATATTTTTCCTTCATCAGACTGCAGTGTGGACTAGAAAGCCAGGCTCAGTAAAATAGACTTCAATGCAAATGCATTGAAAATGCAAATCAGTGCAGGTCTTTCTTTAACAAAAAAAAAAAACACAAAAAAACCTATTTGGATTTTGAGGAGTTATTTTCCTCAGAAAATTCCCAAACAGGATCCTTCCAGTATCTATCAAATTCATTTTAAAAAAGGCCTGCTGTAAAATTTCCAATCAGTAAAAAGCAGGGGACTCTAAGGAATTATTTTCCCCCTCCCTCTTGGGACAGCCTGTTATTTTAAAAAAAAAAGATAAAATCAGCTTCTTGTTACAAACAGACAATAAGAGTTTATAAGGTGATCCTGATAGCATTAAAATGTTTTCAATCAATCAAGCTTTATTACTACCTCTAGAAAAAAACAGATCCATACTAATACCCAGACACTATCATACTGATATAAAAATAAGCTTTAAAAACGATAAACTCTTGAACTCAGTGGAATAGCCTGTCCTCCAAAGACTTGTGCCTATCATTCAAACTTCAACCCAAAAGCCACTTTGGGGGCCTTTATTTCTAAATGTATAGTTTAGAAAATACATCACTTTTAGACCCTACTAAACAGAGATTAAAACTTACATATATACAGTAGGTATGTACGGAAATTTAGAGAGATTTACTCTAAAATATTAGAAACAAGACAGCTCACACTGGGAACAGTCTTTGACCAAATGACCTTAGTGTGCTATCCAGGTGCCTATCTATTAACAGGCAATTCCAAAGCATTGTATTCAGGGGTAAAATGCTGCCAGCTCTATCTAGCTCGTGGAAGCCAGTAGCGCCAGCGGGGCGTGGTTCGGAGAGCCGGTAGCACCAGCACCAGGAGGCTCTGCCCACCCCAAACCGGGACGTCATCACATCCCGGTTTTTACCATCTGCACATGCGCAGAAGGGTTTGCACATGTGCAGATAATAGTACGCACGCAGATGATGGTGCACACACAGATGACAGCGTGTACACATCAATGAACCAGTAGAAAAGGTAAGTACATTTTACCCCTGACTGAAGCAGTAGGCATGAGCTGAAATGGTCTCCAGAGGTTGGAAGAGAACAGGAAGGCCTGGAGGAACATTGTCAATGGGATCGCGATGGGTCAGACATGACTTCACAACTAACAACAAGGGCAAAGAAGTGATGTTGACTTGGCCATGCTCACCCACCCAGTCACTTGCCCACCAAGCCACGCCCACAGAGCCAGTAGGGGTAAAAAATGATTTTCATCCCAATTGTATTTCCTGAAGAGATTGCTCTTTCTCATTCTCACATTGTACTCTGGGGAGGAAGAGATATAATGTTGTCATCCACTGGTGATTCTCTTGAGTTTTTGTACCCTTTACAACAAAATAAACCAATACATTAAGGTAAAATAGGTACTCCTTGTCTTATAACCACACTTGAGCCCAACATTTCCATTGCAAAGTGAGACAGTTGTTAAGTGTGTGTTTGTCCTGTTTTACGATCTTTCTTGCCACAGTTGTTAACTGAATTTCTGCAGTTACTACAGTCACTTCCCCCATCGATTTTGCTTGTCAGAAGGTTGCAAAAGGTCATCACAGGATCTCAGGAAACTGCAACTGTCATAAAGACATGCCAGTTGCCAAGCATCCAGATTTTAATCATGAGACCACAGGGATGCTGGTCATGTGAAGAACAGTCCGAGGTCACTTTTCTCTGCCCCGTTGTAATTTTGAATGGTCGCTATACAAATGGTGGAAAGTTGAGGACTACCTGTAGAAACTTTGGTGACTTGCAATGGGTAGTATTATAATACAATCAATAAATAATGGGTGCCGTTCCATTCAAAACTTTGGTCAATATTGATAACAATCCAATTCTTTTGTCTGGCACATACCTTGCAATATGCCCAGTGCAAAAGTGTCATGGAGCAGTTTCATTTTTTCCCCCCACTCTGGCTGACTGCTTGATCCCACTTCATGGACAAAGTGCTGCCTTCCAACTTGGCCCATTTGAATCGCCAGTTTATTAGCTCAACCATTCAAAGGTCAGTTCTCCCCTGGCTAAATCATCTAGCAATTTCCTCTTGATGAAACTACAAATCTTTCTCTCCCCATTCCTGAATCCTTGGCACCCCCTCCCACCCTCTCTCTCTTAGCTGCAGGGAGTGGGTGTGATGACCCAAACAGCTGAGAGTTCAAACTTCCCTTTAATGCTCCAATGTTTCCCTCAAACGCTCCCACATTATGCAAGTTCCCAAGCAAAGCACTCTTTCTCTCTCATACACACACACAGAGAGACAACAGCCTCTAGCTGTGAGCAGTTCAGTGAACACTGTTAGTACAATAGCTTCAAAGAAGTCCAGCAAGGCAAAGGAACAAAGAAATGAATCCACAAAGCAAAGAATAAATAATGAATCCAGGAAGCAATGGCACACAAAACTTGGCAAATTCAGCATTTGTTCCCAACAAATGCCCCTCTCCACAGTATCTCATAAGTCTCAGTCCCCAGGAGTGCCTTGAGAAGGGGGGAGAGGCACTCTCCTCCCAAGTAGTTTGGTTGACCTGCACTGTTCCCACCTCCTCTCCACTCTCCATGCTCAGGGATCAGGAGGAGGCAGACCTTGCTCATTGCCTGAGCTCCGTCACTCTTCATCTCCATTGATTGATTGTCCTGCCCCCATTTCTCCCTACTGGCAAGCCATCCCAAGCCTGTGAGGCCCGGGGATGCCTTGTCCTCCCCCACCATTCCTCTGAAGCCAACGAAGCCGCTTCCTTAATCTGCATCGGCCACAGCTCTAGCTCATCCTCTGCCATGGATTTCAGGCTCCGAAGGGGGCATGACAGTGGAAGCCATGAAACACAGGAGTTTTCTCTCTTCGCTTTTGATTACTCGTAATTAATCTCCACTTCCTGAACTTAAAGTAGTTGTCTGTTATTCTCCTTACCTTAGAAAGCTTCATTTTAGGCAAACCTCTTCCTTTACCTGTTTCTTTTAGTCAATCTATTCAATCAATTCTATCTTGAATTGAATTTTATTAATTTTAAATTTTTATTAATTAATTTTAAATGGGGTTTTTTAGTCTAGTATATTTTAACCTATCAGGCTAATTTTAAAATAAGTTTTTTAATCTGCTTTTTAAATTGTATATTGTATTATCTGTTTTATTTTTGCCTGTACACCGCCCTGAGTCCTTCGGGAGAAGGGCGGTATAAAAATCAAATAAATAAATAAATAAATAAATAAATAAATCTGTCTAGGCAAGGGATGTGAAACTCACAGTCCGCAGGATGGATGCACTGGCCACACCCACCCCCAGTTTAGCAAAGGGAGGAAAAGTCACGATACATCATGTGACAATGTGACGATGTGAGCTTAACACCCTTGGTCTAGGCTAAACTTTTTCTGCTCTTTCCCATTGCGCTTGTGTCTCTATCTTTGTTTTTTTGTTTTTGTTTTTTTGTTTTTTGTGCATTATGGCTCCACAACTTTATATCCCTTTAATACTTCCAAGTTTCATTTCTTCCCTTTCTACTCTTTGGGACAATTTCCTTCCTTTTCAGAGATCTCCTAGTTCTCATTTCTTTTCTTAATTCAGTCTGTTTACCAGAGGCTTTATATCAGTTTGCTGCACAGGTCGTCCTCAACTTACAACAGTACATTTAGTGACCATTCAAAGTTACAACGGCAGTGAAAAAAGTGATTTATGACCGTTTTTCACACTTACAACCTTTGCAGCATCCCAATGGTCACATGATCAAAATTCAGCCACTTGGAAACTGACTCATATTTATGACATTTGCAGCATCCTGGGGTCACATGATGACTTTTTGCAACTATCTGACAAGCAATGTCAATGGGGAAGCCAGATTCACTTAACAACCGTGTTACTAATTTAACAACTCCAGTGATTCACTTTACAAATATGGCAAGAAAGATCATAAAATGGGGCAAAATTCACTTAACAGCTGTCTCTGTTAGCACAAAAAATGTGAGCTCAATTGTGGTTGTAAGTTAAGGACTACCTGTACAAACTTATCTTTAGCACCCAAATTCATTTCCCCATCTCTCCTGGATATTTGTCATAAAACTTTGGGTTCTTGAGAAGTGATTAGACAATTCTAGCACAAAAAGATCTTTGGGGGATTTTTTCCCCCCACTCAATTTGAACATATATGGTTATTATTTATAATAACGTTATAATAACATATTTCCTAATAATGTTATTTCTTAATTTCTTAATAACATCCTAGTTTAGAAAGTATCACTTTCACTTTTAGCCATGAAAGGTTAATCATACAGTGGTTAAAACATACAATTTTTCCCCTGCTGTGTGACTGATATCTAATTAAAAAGAAATAACTTCTTCAGGGTTTCTCTATTAGGTATTTTCCTGCCTGAAAAATATTTATACATCTGTACATGTATTAAGATTTGTATATCTGTGTAGTTATTTCTACATTTACACAGAAGAGTAGGTAGGTAGGTAGGTAAGTATGGATGGATGGAGATTGACTTTGGGATTATTAATGTTTTGATAGCTTGGACAGACACTTTTTGATGAAATTCTGTGGATATTTAAAGCATTGGAACATAAACTACAGACTTATCAGACCTATCAGCCAATACCAGGGAAGATTCTGGAAAAGATAATCAAACAACGAATCAGCGAACAACTAGAAGCAAACAAAATAATAACCAAAAGCCAACATGGGTTTGTCAAAAACAGATCATGCCAGACTAATCTTATTGCATTATTTGACAAAGTGACAAAATTAGTGGACCAGAGGAATGCTGTCAATATAATTTACTAGGACTTCAGTAAGGCATTTGACAAAGTAGACCATATCCTACTACTAGATAAAGAAGAAAAATGTGGGTTAGACAGCATCACCACCAAATGGATTTGTAACTGGACGACCAACCACACTCAATGTGTAGTCTTCAATGGAACTGTATCTACATGGAGAGAGGTATGCAGTAGAGTACACCAAGGCTCTGTTTTAGCCCCAGTACTCTTCAACATCTTCATCAATGATTTGGATGAGGGGATAGATGGGGAACTCATCAAATTTGCAGATGATGCCAACCTGGCAGGAATAGCCAACACTCTAGAAGATAGGCTTAAGATATAGAAGGATCTTGACAGACTTGAACATTGGGCGCTATCTAACAAAATGAAATTCAGTGGTGAAAAAAATAAGGTTCTACATTTAGGCAAGAAAAACAAAATGCACAGGTACAGTATATGTGGTACTTTGCTCAAAAGTAGTAACTACGAAAGGGATCTTGGAGTCCTAGTGGACAACCAATTAAATATGAGCCAGCAGTGTACAGCAGCTGCCAAAAAAGCCATCACAGTTCTAGGCTGCATAAACAGAGGGATAGAATCAAGTTCACGTGAAATGTTAATACCACTTTATAATGTCTTGGTAAGGCCACACTTGGAATACTGCATCCAGTTTTGGTTGCCATGATGTAAAAAAGATATCGAGACTCTAGAAAGACTGTATAGGAGAGCAACAAAGGTGATTAGGGGACTGGAGGCTAAATCATATGAAGAAAGGTTGCAAGAACTGGGTATGTCTAGTTTAAGGAAAAGAAGGACTAGGGGTGACATGATAGCAGTGTTCCAATATCTCAGGGGCTGCCACAAAGAAGAGGGAGTCAAGCTATTCTTGAAAGCACCTGACGGTAGGACAAGAAGCAATGAGTGGAAACTAATCAAGGAGAGAAGCAACCTAGAACTAAGGAGAAATTTTCTGACAGCTAGAACAATTAATCAGTGGATAAATTTGCCTCTAGAAGTTGTGAATGCTCCAACACTGGAAGTTTTTAAGAAGATGTTAGATAACCATTTGTCTGAAGTGGTGTAGGATTTCCTGCCTAAGCAGGGGGTTGGGCTAGAAGACCTCCAAGATCCCTTCCAACTGTGTTATTCTATTCTATATATTTTTCTTTTTGGGCATTTGGCCAAAATGTGCTTTTGCTTGTCTGAAGTGAGCTGTAATTTACTTCTGATCAATGGTATTAATTACACTTTGATGGCAATCTCATAGGCTAGAAAATCATCTTTTTAGACCTTTGCTATCAAGATGATCTGTGCAGAGTTGCTGTGTCCCTTGCCATGACAATCTTGATGTGCATCTTCAATACACACTGTCTTCTAGTAGGCCAATTTGGAGCATTCTGGTGACTTTGACTCATCCAGTAATTTGTGTTTCTTCAGTAGCAAAGCCTGAGTCCTTCGGGAGAAGGGCGGTATACAAATTTAAATAATAAATAAAATAAATAAATAAATATCTAAATCCATCACAATTGGCTATTTTCTTTTTTCTTTCCCCCGAGCGTTTCTTTCCTCACGTTAAACAACCTTTCTCTGCCAACAGATCACCTTTTTTTTTTTTTAACTTTCTCCCACCTTAGAAAGTTTCTGAGTAAGTGCAGGTGCTTATCTCCTCAGCTCACCACTTTGTCTGGCCAGTTTCCCAGCCTGTTTTTATCACAGTGCAAGAAGAGCGTGTATGTTCGAGAAATCACGTGACAAGATGGCAGACCGTATTTCTACTTTCTCCATTACATCACTGATTTCTGTACTATACTTCTGGGTTGCACCACTAAAGAAAAAACGACAAGGAACAATTATCTTTCACAGCAGGGGGAGTAATTCACTATTTCATTTTGGTATAGCCTGGAATGATTTGATTTCTTTGAGAAAATTATGGATATCTGACCCTCATTACCACTTCCTTTAAGACTTCTTTGACAACTGAATGTTTGCTAAACTGAAAAAAGGAATGAGATACGTACTATAGTTAGTCAGTTTCAAACTTTCAGCTTATACCTCTGAAGAGAGAGATAGACGGTCAGGACCATAACAAAACTGTTAGCAATATCCCATTTGCTCATTTTTTCATTCATTCATTCATTCATTCATTCATTCATTCATTCATTCATTCGTATGTGTGTATATGTATACACACATAGAAAGAGAGAGACACATGATTACTGCCTTACTCTAAAAATGCAAGAGACAAGAATGAATTTTTCTACAGTAGACAATATGCTGTTGAACAGAGTCTCTCTCCGATTCTGATTCTGATGCTATTTCTGTTTCTCTCTCTCTCCTCCTTTCTCCCTCTAGAAAAGTGTGAGTGTGTGTGTGTGTGTGTGTGTGTGTGTGTGTGTGTGTGTGTGTGTGTGTGTTCCGTTCCCTTCCCCTGTCTTCTCTTTCTCCTCTCTTTCTCTTTGTGGCAACTTCTGGAGAAATCAGGGACTCTGCAATGAGATTATCAAAAACCTTAAAATGTAAGGGAATCTTCAGAAGTAAAGTGTCTTCTCCCTTCCAACATTTCTGGCTATTAATAAATTGCCTAGTGCTTTTATCATCTAATCCTATTCATGTTTATTTGAAAGTCTATATGAGTTCAGTGGAACTTATGTCCAGGGATATGCAGTCTTACTTCAATCACACCCATGATCAATATATCCTAGCGGACTTAATTAGTTGTACAAGTCTGAAACAGAAGTGAATGAAAAAGTGTACAAGCATAAAGGTATTTCATTTCTTTATTTTATTTTTTATCTTTTTTTTTTGAATTGAAGCCAAACAATGGCATATGATTTGTTTGTGATACAAGAAGAATACGAATGCGTTCCAGGTTCAGCCCTCCTTTCATGTGATGAAACAAAGCACATTACATATGCAATAGTTTTGTGACCAGCTTCATGTTGTTATAATTATGCCTATGAGTTGTAATACAACTTGCTAAAGTGATAGCTCCTTTTCATCCTTTAAGAACTTAAGAGAGGTAAGTAGCGTATTCAGTTGTGTGTACTTAGAGCCCAAACGCAAAGCTCAGAAAGATCTTCATAGCACCCTATACCCTTGCCCTTTCCAAGATCAATCTTACATGAAAGGGGGCAGAATCTTTCTGATTCTATTAACTGTGTGTTTCTGAATTAAAAGGTAAGCCAATCCACTACTGTCCTACTGAATTTCAAGCTTCAGCTGATCAATGGAGTCAATGCTAAACAGATACCAAGGAGCTACAACTAATTAACCTTACTTGGGTTAGTGGCAATCAATGGGGCATTTGTGACAATTACTGACACCATTTTCTGTACTACAAGTTCCAAGAGAGATGAAGCAAAAACTTAAAAGAATTTAATTTTGAAAGTATCTTAAACAGAGTATGTAATGGAAGACTTCAGAGAGAACACACTGTTCAGAAGCTTGTGCAAATCGATGCATTCTTGATATTAAATTGATTTCTGTATTTTTAAAGCTGGCTTGTCTAGGCAGGATTCTAATATCCCAGGTATTTTTTTCCTGTTTGGATTATGAACTATTATTAAATGCTATTTGGCAACCCTGAAAATGAAAGCTTCTAAATATTGGCATATTTTTAATAGAAAAGATACTTGGTATGTGATGAGTTGTTGCAAACAAATAAACAAACTACAACGTTCTGTTACTTCTCAAAATGACACTTGCTCAGTCAATATGTTAAATTTCATGGCTTGTTTGACAAAATCTATAGTTTGGCTCAATTTGAAACGAATGTGATAAAAATTGCCATAGTTATAGCCAAGTAATAGGGAAATATATTATCTTTATCTTTCCCCCAGAGAAAGCATGCCATATTTTAAATCAAATTTTGGGAAAGCCTACTAATATACTATTTACGGGCCATCACATGCAGGATTTTTGAATTATAATCTTTTTAAAAAGAAATTTTATTTAATTTAATAACTTTTAATGGATTTTGAAGCTGCCCAATTCCAAAAATACTTTGAACTTTTAGGAAGCTCTATAACTCTATGTGTATTAAATTGCATACAAATTGAAATAAGTGGAGCTTTGATGACATTACTATAATTTCCATCTTTTATTATGATTCGTTGCACAAACAGCCAAATATACAGATTACCCACAATTTCCGCTACCGGTTCGGGTGGATACCATCTCTGATCTGGATGCATTACGTCCAAGACTAGATAACATTAGAAAGGCTGAACTTGAAAATAGTGATAAATTAGATTATTTCTAATTAGATTATTTCTCACTAGCATTATACAAATACATTTCATTTCTTGAAGCCCAGTCTTTTGTAATTCAGAATATAACTTGTAAATCCAGTCCTTAATAATAACATGTGGAAAAGAGACGTGATAAATAATTGTAGAATTTTTATTATAGAGCTGCACAAATAAGCCTTCAAGTCAAAATCTCTTTTCTTAAATTGCATCTTTTGATTATTCCCAACAAAAGTCCTTCTATTATTTTTTTATTATTATTTGCATTTATATCCTGCCCTTCTCCGAAGACTCAGGGCGGCTTACGCTATGTTAGCAATAGTCTTCATCCTATTTGTATATTTATATACAAAGTCAACTTATTGCCTCCAACAATCTGGGTCCTCATTTTACCTACCTTATAAAGGATGGAAGGCTGAGTCAACCTTGGGCCTGGTGGGACTAGAACCTGCAGTAATTGCAAGCAGCTGTGTTAATAACAGACTGTCTTACCAGTATGAGCCACAGAGGCCCCTTATTTGATTTGTTCTAATGATTAATACATTTGCCTGCATTTATTGTTTGTGATATATGCTCTCCCAAAGGGAATGTTGCCTTAAGAATGCAATGTTGAGTCTTCTGTGTAAATTGGTTTCCAAGAAACTCAAATTCAAGTCACAAGGTAGAAGTTGGAATTGGTATTCGCTGATGAAAATACACTTCTTTTTCAAAAAAAAATCTAGAACATTTAATTAATGGTTGATTATAACTTTGGGGTGAGGGGTATCAAGCTTTGGCTTCCAAAATCTCTGTCCCAGTCTTGCTGATAACACCAAGAAGACGTTTAAAAGATGTTCTCATTGGGTGGAGAGGAAACCTTGTTGTGCTCCAGTATTAGGGTATTCAGAGAAAAATGTTTGTTTTTGTCATTTATAATTCTGTGGGCACTGAAAGTACAAAGAAAATAAATGTGTAGATTTTATAATGGTAAAATGAGGGGAAAGTTCTTAATATTCTGCATACATGGAAAAGGACTAATTAGCTTTACTCAAGAATTTGTTCTTGAGCCTTATGACATTACAGCATAGTCAAAACATATTTTGTGAAGTCGAGGAAGAAAATGAATATATTATCCTTTGAAAGAAAATACAGTAGGAAATGTAATGCATTATTCTTTGCTAAGATTACTCTTAGCAGTATTCATACAAAAACAATCCTTATTCCAAATGCATGCACACATGCCCCCATGCTGGTAAGCAAATGATAGGATATTTACAAATAGTGTAGAAATTGTATCAAGTAGAGCTATCTAGTGATTAAAAAAAAAGTATTAAGCCATTTTTCTTTGAGTACATACCAAGAGTTTGATTATGACCTTGGGTAAATTACTTAATATGTTAATTAACTGGGGATAATTTAATTAATAATTAATACTTCCAGACAAGTATTCCAGACAAATACTTCCTGTCCTATTGTTTTTCTTTTCTTCTTCCTATATATAAATATGCTTATACCTCCTAATATTTACTCATATATATGTTTATATACTATATAAATTTTTTGTATGACACTTATATATATTGTTGTGACAAAATAAATAAAATAAAAAAATAAGTTTGAGATGAGTACCTGTTCATAAAACTCAAGCATTATTCAGAATCAAAAAATACATCTTTAAAACAGTATTAATACTAGTGCAAGACTATTGATTTAGCTTATCTAAGAATATGTTATAATCTTAAGAAATCACTCCTTTTTTTAAAAAATATATAATAAAACAAACATTTTGCTCTCAGTTTATTAATAGAAGTACCTAGTCCTGGCATGTTATATATTTACTCAGAAGTAAAATTCATGGTAAAGTTCAGCCATTAACATGCACATAAACAACATCTACATGTCATTCAAAAGGCACTATCAAAAAGCCAAAAAGGAACCAAATGATCAAAATACTTTCTCACTAGAATCAATACCCAGATGAGCAGAGATTAACACTAGACCAACAATCAAGAAGTAAACAATATCCCCATAAAGGAATACCAACTCAGACAAACAAGTTAAAAGGGTAATCAAGGAACTATCAAGACCACCACCACCAATACGGACATGGCAAGCCACTGTACAGTTTATAAACAGAGAGCAAACACCACTCCTTTCTAACATGGATAGTGTTACCCAATTGGGTAAAGAAATGTCATTTAGCAAACAAGCAAACTCAAAGAGCACCAAGGACTCCACAATTCAAACCTGAGCTATAAATATTCTAAAGTTCACTGTTTTTAATGGTGCTTACTTTCTGTATGGTACATATAAGAACAGCTTTCCACTTCTGAATTGTTAATATCTCCTGAGATGAGAAAGCTTGAATATAATAGTTTCTTGGGGAAAGTTTTGATCTAATATTTCCATATTCCTCAAAGAGGATACATATGAGAAACAACTTGAGTAGAAAAATAAAAAGGCAAGTTGCTGATATGGGGACCAGTAAGAAGCAGGTTCATTCCAAAACTGAACCAGTATTTGAGAATCAATTTATTAATTAATGTTTCATTTATAAACTTACGATAGTTTGGGAAATAGCTTTCCACTTCTGACGGTGTCGTCAGCAAAATATTCTTTTCCTGCTCTTCCTTTTTTTCTTTTAATCAAATTGGCTCTTTTCCTTTTCTTTATTATTTGTGTTGTTGGTATAAAATGCTTCTAACTATGAATATTTTTAGTGATTATTTAACAATCTGTGCTACATAATTGTGGCAGTCATGGGAAAAAGACAAATACAGGTAGTCCTTGATTACGAATGATCACAATTGAGTCCAAAATTTCTGTTGCTAAGGGAAACAGTTGTTAAGTGAGTTTTGCCCCATTTTACAAACTTTCTTGACACAGTTATTAAGTGAATCATTACATTGGTTAGGCTAGTCACACAGTTGTTAAGTGAATCTGGCTTCCCCATTGATTTTGCTTGTTAGAAAGTCTCAAAAGGGGATCATGTGACCTAGGACACTGCAACTGTCATAAATATGAGTCAGTTGCCAAGCACCTGAATTTTGTTACATGACCATGGGGATACTGCAGCCTTCAAAAGGCAGTCGTAAGTCAAATGGTCACTAGGCAAACTGTTGTAAGTCAAGGACTACCTGTACTGAATACTTGGAGCAGTTTAAAATGGAGAGGTGTACCAGTAAGGTAATTAAGTCCAGGACTGAATTTAAGAAGGAAAAAAAGTAGATATCTCAACTTTTCTCTGGAAGACCTTCTCTGTGGCCACAGGATAGAGAATAAAAACCAGAACAACGAATGGATGGAAGCTTATTTCATTTACATGCAAGGAAGAGAGAGCTCTGTAAACTGAATGCATCTGGAAACATTGGGGAGAAAGTGGAAATGAGCAAAGTAATTACCCTGCTAGCCTAAGTTTATAACTTAGTCAGACAATAATAGAGCACATCTGTCTTGTTCATGTATTTCACATTATCTGAAATTTGAATCATTTGCTACCGCATTGGCCTTTGACTCTGCACAACTATGGCTGCTAAGCAAGCACATGAATCTCAATCGGTTTTCCATTTCTGGCCTCCATGGTATGTTTGTCATGACAGAGGTATGGGACCAGGTGTGCGATCAGAGATCATTACAGCTTTCTCATTTTTTTTTTATGGAACAATAGGTAAATCTCATAAAGAAGGCTGACAAACATAAAATAACAACTGCCTGCATTTATTTCAAACCAGCAATTGAATTCTATCAATCATAGTATCCTTTGCTGTCAAGAAGCCAAACAAGAGAGGCTTATATTGTAGAAAGAAGTAAAAAAAAAAAAAAGCTTTAGGGCAAATTAAATTATACCGCCTAATCTGCAAAAGAAATATACCTGGAAAATAGAAAATATATGATGTGTGGGAGAAGCTACCTCTAGAGTCTAGACATCAGTGTATGACTGCGGAATAATAAAAAGTAAGTGAATAGATGCAATCAATTTCAGATCCATAGAACTGCAATTCTGAATATACAAATGATATTAGAGTATGTATGGTGCACTGTTGTAATATGATTGCTGTGGAAACCTGTATTAGCAACCTGCCTTAAAGTCACTTATCCTTTGGAATGCTTCAAGGGCAGGAGCTGAGTGAATGATTGCCTTGTATAGTGAAAAATGATGCCTCAGTTATTTTAAAACAGAAGAAAAGTGCTGCAATAAAATCCTTACTTGTCCAGCATTCCTCACGATAGAATTTAAAAATAACTAGAACAGCAAGAGAACCATAGTTCAAAGCAGCATCTTAACAATCACCAAACTAGTACAGGCAATTGTAGCTGGACGAAAATATTACACAGAATGTAAACATTAATTTTGAATTCAATTCTATATTCATTTTATGTTCAATGTACATTCTTTCAAAGGACTGAAAAGGATTGAATTTGGTCTGTTGTTGTAGGGGTTGGTTTTTTTATTTCCCCTTTCCAATATATTAGATTCAGATTTAAAATCCCATCCTATATGCCAGGGGTCTCTAACCCTGGCGACCCAATCTTCACGCTGGTTGGGGAATTCTGGGAGTTGAAATCTTAAAGTTGCCAATGTTGGAGACCTCTGCTATATGCATCTACCTGGGAATGTGGCCAACTCACATTCAGTAGGCTTACTGAATTTGTATAACACTGCACTGTTAATAGAAATTTCACCCCGACTTCCGTGTATTACATTACTCATAATTTAAATTCATAATTTAAATTCCCTTAATATCACTAACAACTACAAACAAAAAATATACATGTTTGCATGCGAAATGGGATGCAACTGAATTTGAGACATAGCTATCCATCCATCATCTGTTTTCCGAAGTAGATTGATAAAATGCTGTACTTAACAAGATTTATTGGGATAAATTGTGGTTTACTTTATTCCATATATGCATTGTGGCATACAATGTATAATTTCTGGTGCATTACTTAAGATTATATTTAGAAATACACATCTAATTCTTTTCAGTTGTCTTTTTGTCACAGGTGTAAGGTATAAGCGTATATTATCTAGAAAAGGAAAATATGAATTTATACATTGAAGGCAATGCAGTCTATTAAAATAATGAAAATTGTCATATTCTTATGCTACAATGTAAGGCAACAACATACTTTATTAACTGTAATGTTTAACTACATTGTAGGACAGTGTTGGAAGAATAACAGAATACATGGTAGTCAAGAGTATCATAGGCTGCAATGAAATATAGGACTTATATAAGCACACTCAGTATAAATCTAGATTCCCCCCCCACAGTGTTCTGATGGGATTGCAGTTTTAATTCAGCAAAGTATAAAGGTTGGATGATTTTATCTAGGAGAATTCTATGAAATAACAATGTCAGTGCTGGAGCTACCAACAGACAAACCCAACCAGCTGTCTAAAGTAGCATTTTGCCCATTGAAGCAATTTAGCAGAACAACAGATGGTTGAGTAATGCACTTTGGAGCAAGCAACTGTGAAAGGAAAGGAAAGGAAAGGAAAGGAAAGGAAAGGGAAGGGAAGGGAAGGGAAGGGAAGGGAAGGGAAGGGAAGGGAAGGGAAGGACAGGAAAAAGGAAAGGAAGACACAGTTCAAATCTATCTGGTTTTGTAAAATGGATGTGAGACACTTTTGCAGTATTGTGGGAAAGCTGATACATTAATCAGTTCCCAGAAGAGCTATACAATTCTAACTCTAGTCACTTTAAATGAAGGGGGTGATATATAGGAGGGCCAGAGGACCTTAGGCATGGAATGCATAGGAATGAGATGCAAAACTCCCACTGTTTTACTTGTTAATCCATTACCTTCCCTGTTAAGGTAACATTTTCTCTAAGAACTTGAAACCTGATTACAGAAGTAGTAGCTGGGATATTGTCAGCTGGGGACTCCTTAATTGAATCTATGTTACATTATGTATGAGGAAGAAAGGTAGACAAAGGGTTGTTTTGGTTTCACCCTGAGGAAAAGGGTTACCACCACCTGTTTCTTCTTCTAGTTAGCCTCTATTGTTTTCTCTGCTTGACATATAAAATCATGGGATATCTATTCCAGCCTTCAGTTAGCCTCAACTTATGTGAGCCCAGCCAGAGAAAGTTTCTTCAGTTAATCACATCCATATTTAATGCCATGTGTGAATGTAGTTCATTTCTTTTGTTAGTTAAATATTTGTCAATTTTGAGGCCACCCAACTCAATGACTCTGGACGGCTTACATGTCAACAAGAAAACATGGCATAGGGCCGGGTTACTTACGGGACCGCCTGCTGCTACCGAATACCTCTCACCGACCCGTGCGCTCTCACAGAGAGGGACTCCTCGGGGTGCCGTCGGCGCGACAGTGTCGTCTGGCGACACCCAGGGGAAGGGCCTTCTCTGTGGGGGCTCCCGCCCTCTGGAACGAACTCCCCCCAGGACTTCGTCAACTTCCGGACCTCAGACCTTTCGCATGAGCTCAAAACTCACTTATTTATTTGCGCTGGACTGGGTTAGCTTTTTATGGGTTTTTAATTGGGTTTTATCGATGGGTTTTTAATGGGTTTTTAATGGGTTTTATTATTTGCTAAATTTTAATTGCGGCCAAATTGAATAAGTTTTTTAGTGGTATTTTAATAGTATTTATTTTGTAATAGGAATGTTTATTTTATCTGGCTGTAAACCGCCCTGAGTCCTTCGGGAGAAGGGCGGTATAAAAATTTAAATAATAAATAAATAAATAAATAAAAAAAGGAAAAAAAAGCTAAAATATTAATTTGCATGGAAATGGACAGATTGACCTTGGAACATAAAGATAAGAATGAATCAGAGTACTATGAAATCTGGAAAGGGGGAGATGCTGGGATATAGGACCATTGACGAGTAAAATGTTTGGAAGTTTTTTACCCTAATTTGTTATGATAGATATGATTGAATTAGATATCAATATAATCTATTTGGATGAAAGAATTTAAATATTTGAAATGTGATAATTAGTGTAAATATGTATAGAGATAAGGAAGTGTATCAATTACATGACAAAAGTTGATGAAAATGTTTAAACCGGAGATGTCACGCTATGTCCATTATTTTTAATTTGTATTATAAATAAAAAACTTTTTAAAAAAAGAAAGAAAAAAAAAGAAAAAATATGTATGTATTATGAGTAAAAGAGATCCAGGAAGAGCAATACAGATCATCCATTAAGCAAACAGAACCGTTTCTATAATACATTTTGATGCTAAAGCTGCAATATTAAGTTAGCTACTGAATCCATTGGATTGGGATTGGGTATTAAAGCTCAAACATTAAGAATCATTTGGCACTAATAGTCCTTGACTTATGACTGATCATTTAATGATTGTTCAAGGTTACAACATACCTACATAAGACTTACTGAACTGTCATCAATAAAAAGTCAGAACTGGTTTAAAGAATTTGGAGGCCCTGCTATGTCAGATTTGGAACCCACACTTACCCCAATTGCAAATTCACTGCAGACGAATTCCTGCAAAATGATATTTTATCACTATATATTCAAAACGGAACAGCACAGAATCTAAACTGAAAACTACTCCATTTAGAAAAAGCTACTGAGTGCAAAACTCAATATGCAGCAAAACAGAACGATCCTGTTGGCTCAATCCACTTGGTGGCTAATATAAAGCTATGTTAGTCAATCAAAAATCCAGGTGTCCCAATCTATCTGCTGGTAACGTGAAGTTATATTAGCTAATGCCCAGCCCAAGGCCCCATTAGTTTAATCTACCCATTGGCTAATGTGGAGTTGTGTTAGTGTAGCTGGTAAGTGGACCTGCTACCTTGAAAATCCTGAGCTGAAAATGAGGCACCCTTTTCCAGAGTGGAGTAATGGAAGAAGACATTCTGATTTTTTTGCTTTACTTTCCCCACAACTTCATTTTTCCATTGCCGTCTGCTTTGCTTTGGAAGCTCTCTTTTTTATGAAGACCAAGGCAGATATCAGTATTGTAACTTGTAACTGGTTGCCTTTAGATTCCATGATTAGTACTTATAGTTATGGTATTTCATTTTACTTTTGATATGAGATAATACATGCACTTGATTACTAGCTCTGTTCAACTCCATGTTCTGTGGGAGCTCTGCTTGCATGGAACAGCTTGCCCCATAAAGCAAGGATGGCCCCTTCTCTCATAACCTTCTGAAAGTTACAAAAGGCTTTTCATGGTTGATTGATTGTCCCACATTGCTTTAGTGTGCTATTAATTTAACTTATTTCTTCTCATTGTCATCAGAAACATTGATTTTGATAGTGATAGAGAATCCATAACAAGCTGCAATTGATGTCAATGTGATAACATAGCAATAGCACTTAGACTTATATACCACTTCACGGTGCTTTACAGCCCTCTCTAACATGCCAGGCATAACTTAATACTTCGATCACAATGCTTGATATGAATATATCGGTCATGTTATTTGCATCATATTATGACACAGAATTAATTTAAACCCTCCTTGCCTCACTAGTCATGAATAGTCGAAAGAAATAACTGTCTGACATTCCAACACAGCGACTTGAGTTATATTAAAAGGTAATATACATCTAATCGGTAAATTATATTTATTTCAGGCAAACCATATGCAAAAAAATAAAAGCTTATTCTCCATGTCTTTATTATTGGAATAACTATTAAAGAATAACAATTACCCAACATTCTTTTCTTTTCTCTGAAAAAAGAATGCATGTTTTATAAGGGTTGCTAAAACATTTTTTTTAAGTACAATAGTCACCACTAAAGAAAAGAGTCAATTAAATAGCAAATTGCATTTAGCGATTTAACTTTTCTGTCTTCTTTTTGTTCTCATTTTTATCAGGCAAATTTGTGAACTTATGGATTGTTGTACAGACTTTATATGAGCAAGATTACTTGTTGAGTAACAAGCAGCCTCCTGAGTTCTGTAATCTTCCCTATGTTCTCCTTGTCTTCACATGAATTTTGAGCCTGGATGTTTCCCTCCACAATGATGGCTAATAATCATTTAAAGAACTGTCCGTTGGTTGACTGTTTCCCTTTGAAAGCTGTCTGAACTATTGGATACCCTTTTCTCTGATTCTGTGGAGGAGTATGAATTTTTTTTTTTTAGCAATTAATTTTATTTGGAGATTCTAAGTTCTAATAGCCAGGTCATTGACTTTCAACTAATTAACCTTTCTTTTTAAAAAAAATAGTTTCAAGAGTGATTTTTATGTATGTGTGAATGTTTCCTTTCTTATGTTGAAAAGGTTAGAGATGGATTGGCTATAAACTAGATATGCTGGCACTGACCAAGTCTTCAGAACTAGATTTCCAGAGTATACTGGACAAATTTGGGCTCCAATCTCTTGGGCCAACACAACTTGGATTCCTAATCATGCTTTTGATCAATGTGACTGTCTCAATTGGGTGTCATTGATAGTGGAGACTATGGCAAAGCTATCCTAGTAAAGATCTGGGCCAGTCTATTTTGGTTAGATGCATGAAGATCTTACTACTATATGTTAGAAGAATGTAGTTTGTTTCTATTCTATAACCTTAGACTCTGCTTACTGAAGATTATTAACAGAGAATTGGCTTAGTGCAGTGGTGGGTTCCAAATTTTTTTACTACTGGTTCTGTGGGTGTGGCTTGGTGGGCATGGTATTGCTTGGTGGGTGTGACTTGGTGGGCATGGCAGGGGAAGGATACTGTAAAATCCCCATTCCCACCCCACTCTAGGGGAAGATTACTGCAAAATCCCCATTTCCTCCCAATCAGCTGGGACTCCGGAGGCAGAGAATAGAAGGGGAGGGGGGCAGTCAGAATTTTTACTACCAGTTCTCCGAACTATTCAAAATTTCTGCTACCGGTTCTCCAGAACTGGTCAGAACCTGCTGAAACCTACTTCTGGCTTAGTGGTCCTAAAACAGAGAATAAAAAATTTGTAATCGAGCCAATTATCTATATGGAGTTTTAGTGATGTATCTTGAAAAATTCAGCAGTATTCAATCTCCTTATCTGCAAAAAAAAAAGTCTGAGAAGCTGGGTTCAGAATGAAAATTACTGAAGCTTTGGTTTATCTATCTAAAACATTCCAGGATAAGCTTCCTTTGCAACAGATAACTGATTTATGATTTCTTCTTCTAGGATAATCACAAAACAGTGATATGAAATCTCACATTATATACAAGCACATTCTTAACACTTTCAAAAACTAAGCAAAACTAGGTGGATGATTTTTTTTGTCCTGTAAGATTATCCTGTGAGATTACCAAGTGCTCAGTTAGAGAAAGGACAGGTTACAAAATATTAAGGACAAAGATATTAATATGAGGGAAATCTAGTTGATAAACACTGAGAAGGATGAGGTAAGTTACAAAAATCAGATACATAAAATAGAAAGGCAAAGCTTATAGAAACTGACAAAGTGAAAGGATTATGGCAGAAATTGCCGCCTTTTCTACAAGCAAGAGTTAATTGATGTAAGTCTCCACCACCAGCAGAACATCCTCATGGAAACTGAGTGGCTGTTCTCAAAATGAGGCTGAAGAGAAAGATTTACTATTTACCACAGGTTAAATGGATAACCTGGCAGGAAGATCTTCACTTTGGTTTGATTTACTGCCATCCTCCCATTCTGGGAACAGTTGAACTGCTACGAATTAGTTCAACTGAAAGTTTTTTAACCCTTCTTTTGCAGCATTCTCCTGCCACAATTCAGCTTATACAGCTCTAAAATACGCAATTTAACTTCACAAGAAGGAAAGGGGAGGGAAAGGAAAGGAAAGGAGTCATTTTGTTATTTGTAAAAGTACTATAGTCAATATAAGAAGGAATTTTTAAGGTACAACAGCAGCACTGAAGAAGCTGTAAACCAAGTGTTTAGTGCTTGGTAGCAGTATTTTCTTAAGGCTTGCAAACAAGGAAATTAATGATATACGAGTATATAAGTGAAGTACACTTCTGTTTTTTTCTGTCATAATATACTGTATCTCTATGTATTGTCTTCTCTTGCAGAATTGCTACCCAAATGTGAACAAATGCAGTGCCAATACAAGTGTGCCATATCCATGAACGAAACTAGATGTTATTGTGAGGAAGGATATGAAGTTGGCAGAGATGGAAAAACCTGCCAAGGTACGGTAACCATATGATATTATTCCAAAACATTTTGCTCGGGAAGAGTTGTAGGAAAACTTGCATTTAGTGAACTATACAGATTGGGTATGTTAGTGGTATTTAAACCTGATATCTGTAGAACTTCCCAATGCTTTTTCTATATTATTTTGTCTTTTTCCCACCCACCCACCCATCCATTTCTTCCCTGGGATCTCATTCAGAATGTTGCACATTTTTCGCCAGAACAAATCATGGTTCTTTCATTGTAAATGTTTACTGGCATGTAATATGCAACTAACATTCCTGCATTTTTCCCACATCACAACCATCTAGATTATATCAGTTGATATACTCTAATTTACACTATAAACCTTTTTATTCATAACTAGAGCTATGTCTTTCCTGCCAGTTATTCAACATCTCCACAATATCATACATACATATATACTTTTAAAATTGCAGTCAATGATCTGCATTTCCTTTACTCACATCTACTACAGCCTTTTCCTTTTTTTAAAGATATAAACTTACATTTTCTCAGTTTTCATTAGTTTCAGCCTTCAGTTTTTCAGTCTTGCAATATTCTGTTAATATAACTTTAGAATACAGATAGAGTTAGTAGCCATTGTTGTGTCCCAAAGGTGCTTTTTCGAAAGGCAACTAGAGTTTCTTTGTTTTTGCTTGAAGACATTTCCCTTCTTATTCAAGAAACTTCTTCAGTTCTCACCTGAAGATGACCTGAGAATCTCCAGAGATATTCATTGTTGTGCTACTGGTCACAGCTATCTTGGAGGGCAAACATCAATCTTGCAAGATTGAAAGTATTTCTTCATTCCTTTCTACTACTTTCCAGAAAACTAGAGTAGGGGTCTCCAACCTTGGCAACTTTAAGACTTGTGGACTTCAACTCCCAGAATTCCTCAGCCAGCTTTGCTGAGCTTTGCTGGCTGAGGAATTCTGGAAGTTGAAGTCCACAAGTCTTAAAGTTGCCAAGGTTGGAGATCCTGGAACTAGAGAGAGTTCCTTCTGAAATGCTTTCCATTCCATCCCCACTTCTTTTACATGCCAGTTGTCCCATCTGTGGCTCTCCTATAGACCTTTGCAACCTGTCAATGTTGGTACAGTTTGATCACTGTGCCACAAGTACAGCTGACCCTACCTTGGCCCCAAATATATGCATACAATTCTATTCAAATTAATATCTCTAATCTAATAAAGAATGCAGAGAAGAACAACAAAGATGATTAGGGGATCAGAAGCTAAAACGTATGAAGAACAGCTGTAGGAATTAGGTAGATCTAATGAAATAAAAGACTAGGGTGACATGACTAGAGGTGACTAATTTTCTAATATCTAGGGTAGGGGTCTCCAACCTTGACAACTTTAAGACTTGTGGACTTAAACTCCCAGAATTGAAGCAAAGCTGGCTGAGGAATTCTGGGAGTTGAAGTCCACATGTCTTAAAGTTGCCAAAGTTGGAGACCCCTGATCTAGGGGGTTGCCACAAAGAAGAAGGGGTCAATCTATTCTCCAAAGTACCTGAAGGTAGGACCAGAAGCAATGGATGGAAATTAATCAAGGACAGAACTAACCTAGAATTAAGGAGAAATTTTTTGACAGTTAGGACAATTAATCAGTGAAATGACTTGCCTTCTGAAGTTGTAGATGCTGGAAATCTCAAGGTTTTAAAGAAGAGACTAGACAACCATTTGCCTGAAATGGTATAGGGTTTCCTGCTTGAGTAGGGGATTGGACTAGAAGGGGATTGGACTGCTACAATAACTTTTATTATTGTAGACACCACCAACATCGTGCCTTCCTCCTGCCAAGGAGATAAAGTAGTGATAAATACAGGATTGATTCCTTAGTATAATGTAATCATTTTTCTTTTTCTTTTCAGATTTTAATGAATGTAATTTGTATGGACTCTGTAGCCAAACATGTCAAAATACTGATGGATCATACGTATGCAGCTGTGTGGAAGGATATCTCCTTCAACCAAACAAAAAGTCTTGCAAAGTGAAAAAAGGTATGCAGCAATCTATTGCTGGATTTATTTGCTGTGAGTCTCCATTAAATATCTAGCTGACCACCAAAGGAACAAAATCTGAATGATCTCTGAATCAGCACTACGCTGTGTGTTGTTGTTTTTTTTGTAAGTTTATGCTCTTTAATTCAGGGGTGTCAAAGTCAAGGCCTGTGGGCCAGATCCAGCCCATGGGGTGCTTAGATCTGGCCCACAGGGCTGACCTAGAAATATCAAAAGACCAGCCTGTGGTGTCTCTGCTGGCCAAAATGGGCCATGTGGCCCCCCAGTTTTCATCTTCCACAGCCTCCTGCAGCATTCTGCCAGCTTAAAATGGGCCACACGTGCTCCCCGTGGCCCCCCGCAGGACATTTTCAGATGGCAGAGTGCTTCAGGAGGCATCCATCTCTTCCCTCCCCCCAGCTAGCCCGCAGAGAACTACAATCCTGATCCAGCCCTCGAAGAAATCCAGTTTGCCACCACTGCTCTAATTGTCTTGATCTATATTTAGAAAACATGAACAGAATTTTGGTGTTGTAAGAGATACAACAATTATTGAAAAGAGAAAATCAGCACAACAACAAATAGATGCATAGAGACTTTCCTATATTATTTTAAGGTTGGCTTTATAGTAAACTGAAACAATTTGAGAAAGATTAACTAAGACAGTAAACAGTTTTACTCTTTAAGGTTTATAAAATTTTCAGTTCTACTCTCCCGGATCTTATGTGATGCTTCTTGTATCTTATCTGTGGTACATAAAATCAGAGAAGACTTTTCAGAACCTTTTCAAAGTTACAGTTTAGGATGACCCGAGTTTAACTCATAGAATCATCTGTTACAATGTCCTTCCTGTTGAAAACTACTTCAGCTTCAATCACAACAATACACGAGCACACAATAGATTTAAGCTTAATGTGAACCGCTCCTATCTTGACTGCAGAAAATATGACTTCAGTAACAGAGTTGTTAATGCCTGGAATGCACTACCTGACTCTGTGATCTCTTCCCAAAATCCCCAAAGCTTTAACCAAAAACTATCTACTATTGACCTCACCCCATTCCTAAGAGGTCTGTAAGGGGCGTGCATAAGAGCACCAACGTGCCTACCATTCCTATCCTAATATTCCCTTTGATTGTATCCAATTTGTATAGTTATTTCTTGCTTATGCTTATATATACTGTTGTGACAAATAAATAAAATAAAAAAATAAAAATGACGCAAGTGGACATGTAGTCTTAACAAACACAAAGGATGTTTAATGCTTTGCAATTACTGTTTAACAAAATACCTGCAATCTGCATCACATATAACCTACAGATGTCTGAATGTACTTTCCCCTTCACACACCTCATCCAAGTTCAATTCTTCATCATTTTAACTACTCTGTGCATCTGGTGAAATCAGCTACAATTCATGGAAGATTATTCCTTTTAATAAAATCTGATAGTCTGAAAGCCTCCTTCTAACTCCCACACATGGATGACTGTTCATGACAATTACTTTAAAGTAAACAGAATGTTTTAAATTGCTTCGGATACTAGATGTGTCACCATTTTGCTCCTGGTAGCATTCAGTGAGGGTTATGTATATTTTCATTAGTGGTAATAAATTAAACATTTAAAGGAATTGGTAAGCTTGCTTTAACAAAGCTGAAGGGAAAGAAGGAATATTCCTAATCAATATAACAGATCAATGTTTTTCTTATGAAATATTCATAATCGGCATGCATGAAATACACATATGCAATGTTTGTAATATAGGTAGTCTTCGACTTACAACCACTTGCTTAAGAGACCATTCAAAGTTACAACAGCACTGAAAAAAACAACTTATGACCAGTCCTCACATTTACAATCCAACACAACATCCCCATGATCACACAATCAAAATTCAGGTGCTTGGCAACTGGCATGTACTATGGTTGCAACATCCGGGGAGGGTATGTGTGTGATTTTATTATTATTTGCAATCTGCCCCGAAAACCAATGAAGGGAGCCAGGTTCATTTAACTACCATGTCATTCACTTAGCAACTGCATTTATTCATTTAACAACTGTGGCAAAAAATATATATATCATAAAATTAGCCACAACTCACTTACCAACTGCTTATTTAATAACTTGGAACATAGAATAATAGAGTTGGAAGTGACCTTGGAGGTCTTCTAGTACAACTCCCTGCTCAAGCAGGAGACCCTATACCATTCCAGACAAGTGGATAACCAGTCTCCATTTGAAAGCCTCCAGTGATGGAATACCCACAACTTCTGAAGACAAGGCAATTCATTGGTTAATTGTTCTCACTCTTAGGAATTTTCTCCTTAGATCTAGGTTGCACAAGGAATTTGTCTTGGTGCATATGCTCTCAGTGTACATAAAAGAAAAGATACGTTCATCAAGAATTCTAAGGTACAACACTTAATGATAGTCATAGGGTACAAATAAGCAATCAGGAACAATCAATATCAATATAAATCGTAAGGATACAAGCAACAAAGTTACATTCATACAGTCATAACTGCAAGGAGATGGGTGATGGGAACGATGAGAAGATTAATAGTACTGCAGACTTAGTAATAGTTTGACAGTGTTGAGGGAATTATTTGTTTAGCAAAGTGATGGCATTCATGAAGAAACTGTTCTAGTGTCTAGTTGTTCTGGTGTGCAGTGCTCTGTAGCATCGTTTTGAGAGTAAGAGTTGAAACAGTTTATGTCCAGGATGCGAGAGGTCTGTAAATATTTTCACAGCCCTCTTTTTGACTTGTGCAGTATACAGGTCCTCAATGGAAGGTAGGTTGGTAGCAATTGTTTTTTTCCGCAGTTCTAATTATCCTCTGAAGTCTGTGTCTGTCTTGTTGAGTTGCAGAACCAAAGCAGACAGTTATAGAAGTGCAGATGACAGACTCAATAATTCCTCTGTAGAACTGGATCAACAGCTCCTTGGGCAGTTTGAGCTTTCTGAGTTGGTGCAAAAAGAACATTTTTTGTTGTGCTTTTTTAATGATGTTTTTGATGTTATGTCAAGGTTCCAGAAAAACTGGAACTAACCTACAGCCTAGTATGGTTTCCAGGCCTGACATGTTAGCTGTCCATTTTAGATCTTGCAATATGGTAGAACCTAGAAATTTGAAGGTCTCTACTGTTAATACTGTGTTGTCTAGAACTGTAAGAGGTAGAAGTATAGAAGGGTTTCTCTTAAAGTCTACCACCATTTCTACGGTTTTGAGTGTGTTCAGTTCCAGATTGTTCCAGTCACACCACGAGGCTAGTTGTTCAACCTCCCATCTGTATACTTATTCATCACTGTCTCGAATGAGCCTGATCATTGTTGTGTCATCTGCAAACTTTAGTAGTTTAACAGATGGATCATTAGAGATGCAGTCATTGGTATACAGAGAGAAGAGAAGTGGGGAGAGCACACAGCCTTGTGGGGCCCTGTTTAGTTTCCATCTGTTGTTTCTTGTCATGCCTTTGGTCAAAAGTCTAGGACTAATTATAATTATGCCCACTTACTCCCTTGCCCCTGTCAAAGGAAACTAAACCAGTAGCTCTAATAACATTTCTAAGAAGTAGAAATAATACTTGTGGAAACTGTGCCTAATTAAAAACAAGGTACTAACTTACTATGTTAGTAACTTATTTTACTTAGTTATTTTTTTATCCCAGAGAATGAGTGCAGTTTAGTTGAATTTTCCAGTGCTATAGGAATTTACTGCACTGTATTTGGGGAATTACAGTGAATATGGTAGTAGGAAAATGTGAAGGGTAGAATATGATTAAAGATATTGATTATCCCAGGAAATTAGGGCTTATTTAAAATTCATATTGATCCCCAAAGCATAGCAATAGTTCTGAATAAATCTGAGAGAAAGCTATACACCAAAAATCAATTTCATTTTTCTTCCTGTCATACTCACATGGCATTTTACTGATGTCATTGCTGGAACTAGAATGAATAATTCACAATTAGTAATTAATAATAGAGAAGTGGTAATGCTCTTAATGCACTTTAACCCAGTGTTATATAATGAAGACAGCAACAATAGTAATACAAATGTAGCTGAGATTTATTTCTGAGTAGGCATATACAAGATTGTGTGGCTACTCATACTAGACTAGCTGCAAAATGTCAGTAGGAGAAATAAATAAGGGAAGAGGCTCCCAAATCAAATATTTCATAGTTAAGATGTCATTGAAATAGACAGGAAAATATGATGGCAAGCAGTTATTAAAGGTTTGTAGGCATTGCTGCATAATTCATAAAGGGCTAGGAAAAAATATTTCAGTTTGAGCAGCTGAGTTCCCCCCATACAAAATAATATATATATAATCCCAAATGTGATATTTGAACCATACAGCATTGTTCTGTAACTGTGAGCAAAAAGAATGTGGCTATCATCTAGCATGTTATTCAATTATGCCCTCAATAAAACTTTAGATCTATCAAGACTCTAACTTACTTAGAGTGATTGCTCAGAGATGCACTTGTACAGGAGGTTTGCTTGAAGAAAATATGAATCAACTAATCTGTAAGCATGAACTTAGCCCAAGAAATACCAAGGAATAAGACAAAAAGCAACAACTATTTAAGATTGGCCCATCTTTGCTGTCTTTGGTCGAAGAGGGAGGCAAGGAGAAATACAAAAGACTTTCAACAGTCTCCTATTGTAGCATAGATCAATAAAGTAGATGTATCAAATTTCCTGTGGTGTTTGTTTCCTGACTTGGTCAGCCTCAAAAGGGTGGCATCAATCCTGAAGCTTGCCTGCTTTCTATTCAGAGAGGTAGGGGACCTTGCTTCTGATCAAGAAGATGGCATCTGATCCTCAGAACACCCTGCTGTGCATTGAACAGCTTGCTGAAACATTATTACAACATCGCCACCAAGAGAATTTATAAGAAAACAAATCTACCCAATCCCAGAGTTGCAATTAAAGCAGCATAAGCCATGGTGGCACAATGGTTAGAATGCAGTACTGGGGGCTACTTCTGTGAGCTGCCAGCAGTTCGATTCTGACCGGCTTAAGGTCAACTCAGCCTTCCATCCTTCCGAGGTTGGTAAAACGAGGACCCCTATTGTTGGGGGCAATATGCTGACTCTGTAAACTGCTTAGAGAGAGCTGTAAAGCATTGTGAAGCGGTATATAAGTCTAAGGGCTATTGCTATTGCTATTTGAGGCAAACTTTGCTTCAGCCAGAAATAGCAGAGCAGCCAGCAACCCAGCCAATTTCTATATTTTCATGGGAGTTTGCCAGAGAAGCCCACGTTCAGTTCTTGACTATCATAATTGTTTATGGAAGGTCAAGTAGCAGAATTTCATAAAGAACTCACCAAAGCGAATTTTGTTCTGAGTTTTAGGAAAGAAAGCCCATTTCTCTTTTCCATGGCTCCTTTTTTATAGTAGTTCTGAGTACAGCCATTCCTTCCCTCGATACTCAGAATGATTCCATCTTTGTTTCACTGAAATCCTCAATAAACAAAGTACAATATGTCTTAAACATGTGCCATGGTATCCATAACAAACTGAAGTGATGTCAAAATGATGACACAATGTGCTGATGTCATCACAAAAATGTCACAATTGCATACTTGTGCAACTGCCTGAGTTACAGTATTTGTAATACATAGGAAAGGGAGGAGAAGAGACCAACTTTGACCAGGTAGGGGATTTAATTTCAGAAGACAGTGTTGGGGATATACATTAGTGGCCAAAATTGTGGAAACCTTTTGGGAAAAGTGTATTTTCTAAAACTAGCTAATAACACCACTTTTTTTTTGGAGTAGTACCGTAAAATTATATAGCAATGGAAAGATAATTTAATCAAGAATGTAATAAAATCCTTTTATGAAGGATTTGTTATTAGAATAGCAATTACAGTATAAAGAAGAAAAGTGAAACACGTAGAAAAAACAAGATATACAAAAATTATCACATCAGTTAATACTTAGTTGGGTAACCTTTAGCATGAATTACAGCCTTACAACATCTTCCCATGGAGTGACCCAAGTATTTTAGTTCTGCAGCTGTTATAATGTGAAACCAAGATTGAATGATTGTTTCTATTAACTGGGTTTTATTGCTGGGTCGCTTCTGACTAACAAGTTTCTTTAGTCGGCTCCATAGATTTTCAATTGGGTTAAGGTCTGGGCTATTCCCAGGCCATTCCAGCAGTGGAATATGATTATCTTGAAACTCCAAAAAAAAGTGGTGTTATTAGCCATCAAACCTCAAAAATACACTTTTCTCAAAAGGTTTCCACAATTTTGGCCACTACTGTAGGGCGGTGATTGAAATGTCATTTTTAGCTAGCTGTCAAATTAAATTTATTTTTATTTATTTATTTTTAATTCATTTGTCACAACATTAGATACAGGAACATATATTGAAAGGAAACAATAGGACAGGAATGGTAGCACTTTTGTGCACTTACGCACACCCCTTATAGTCCTCTTAGGAATGGGGTGAGGTCAATGGTAGACAGTTTTTGGTTAAAGCTTTTAGGAGTTGGAGAGGAGACTACAGAGTCAGGTAGTGTATTCCAAGCATTAACAACTCTGTTAGTTGAAGTCATATTTTCTGCAATCAAGATTGAAGCGGTTGACATTAAGTTTGAATCTATTGTTTGCTCTTGTATTATTGCTATTGAAGCTGAAGAAGTCTTTAACAGAAAGAACATAACAATAGAACATCTTCCATTGTAGACATTGAGATGTTCTTTGTCTGTGATCTGCCAAAAAGACCAAGCCCACATTCAAGAATAGACAGGCTAAGAGGTTGCAGGTATGAAAGAGGCTGTAGGTTGAGCAAATTCTATCTTTAAATACTGCTGTAAAGGAATTCCAGTTCTGGCAGTGAATCCAGTTGTGTCCTCAAGGCCAGCAGCACCTGGAACTAGTCCACGGACCACAAATAGAATAAGCAAAATGGCATTTCTTCTCCACCACCCAAAGCCTAATAGAAACAATAAGAGGGACTGTTCCTTGTTGGCAGAAGCAATGGAAAAAAACATTAGTGACAGAACCTACAACAGAGTTGGCAGAATCTTATTTCATTCCTGATTTAAACTGAACTGCATGGCAGAAAATTAGCATTCTGTTAAAAAGTAGTTTTCTCCATTTTTTAAAATACTTTTTTTGGACGGGAAATGACACTAAATCTGTGTTTTTAAGGAGCCTGCATAAACCCTGAGAAGCCGTTCGTAAGAGCAAAAGAGTAAAAATATAGATTTTAGACCATCCAAATAAAACTACATCCTAGTCCTGAAAATTCTTGAAATTTATTTCTGAATGTGGAGAAAAGAGTAGTTCCTCTCTTGATGGTGCAGAATAGAGAAAGGATTACTTGTTTCCAACTTTCCCTCTCTATTCTGTTGTTCTTATGTACATAAAAGAGTTACTGCTGGACTAACTACTTCCTTTGGGACTTGTCATGCTAATTATTCACAGTAATCTATTTAGTGGCTCTGGAAAGTTCTGTGTCTTTTGGTAGATAGATATATAATTTATATTGCAGTACTTCTTGCCTCTTGTTCATGTCTCTGTTTTTGCTTCCTGTTTGTATCGTTTTTGCAAGTAAAATACTTGTATACTTACTAAAGTTTACCAAATAAACAGCAAGCTTTTTTTTTTGTTAGCTGTAATTAATTGTTTGCTTACTCTGATTTGGACACGGGGGTTGATTGAAAGTGCACTGGGAGTTAAATTGGAAATTACAGTAATTTTCCAACAGGAATTATGTTGTAAATATGGGGGAAAGTAAAAAATAAATATAGTTCAAATGACAAATCTGAAAATAATTTACTTGACTGGGTTCATACATGACTAGTGTTAGGTCAAGGTTCCAAATAGGTCAATTAGCTAAATTTATCACATCCAGATCAGCAACAATCTGGATACTCATATTCATTCATTCAGCATTTCCAAAAGCATTTAAAACAATCCAAAAGATGCCTATGAACCTTCTTTCCTTGGCAGAATCAGTGAAAAATCCATAATTATTCAGAGATTAGAAAATAGCAACATGCATCTAGCACAGTGACGGGTAACCTTTTCCGGACCAAGTGCCCAAAGTGTGCACCCCAACCCCCGAAAATTCAATGCACGCACGGCCCCCTTGCATGCAGCCTGCTCCCCCCAATGCATGCATGCCCCCCTGCATGTGCCCCCCCACAAATGTGTGTGTGGGCCTCCTGCACATGCCCCCCATGCATGCGTGGCAGAGACCCGATGACCAGCTGCCCAGCGGGAGGCGCATGTGCATGCGTGGCAGCCCTAAACTGGAGCAACAGCTCGCATGCCCACAGAGAGGGTGCTGCATGCCACCTGTGGCACGCATGCCATAGGTTCGCCATCATGGACCTAGCAAAACCATACTGTTTATTGCAGTTTAGATGGAGTTTCTGAGTAGTAGAATCTTCAGAAACTCTTTAGGAAATGTGGAGGAAACTTAAGATACTGAGAAAGTTAAGATCACCAGATCTACTACTCATTTTCCTTTCTATATGTTATGGCTGATCAGGTATTTGAACTTTTAGGGGCTTATAGTATGAAATAAGAACTTTCTCCAAGACACAGCAACCAGAGTTCGAAAATTGTTTTTCTGGAATACGTGAGGCCAGGATTTCATATTCTGACAGATCATTTGTGTAGCATGTTGTTTGCTTGTTTGTTTATTCATGTCAGAAGTATCACAGTTAAAACATCACAGTTATGTTAAATATGTAACATAAATTTAAAATATAAAATACACGATTAAAACATATGCAAATTAAAAAGATCTTGCCCAGAAAGTAGCAACATTAATTGTGTTCTGTCGGATTGCCATAAGCTCTTCAAGTGTCTAGTGATTGGGGTGCAAAGGGCAGTTATACATATGTGTTGTTTTCTGCACATCACCGCAATTGCAAAAAGCAGAAACTACTGGATAGCCCCATTTGTTCAGAATGTCTCTAGATATTGTTGTATCTGAATGTGGTCTATTCAACTTTTTCCATACTTCCCAGTTTTCGTCAAACCCAGCTCCTCCATTGGTTCCATCCAGTGTTGGTTCTTTGTAGCTTTTCATAGGTCCACTCTGCTTTCAAATTCTTCAAAGTGTTCCATTGACCTAGGAAGTTTTCCCTGGATTTTAATTTCTGATGAATTAGTTGTAGGCTATAGAGAGGGTGTTGTCTAGGTATTGATGGTTTGAGCTTTTCTCTGTATGCTTTTTCTTCTCTGCAAATAGGAGGCTTGGCAGTGCTGGCTGGGTGCTAGATCTTATCTAAAGGGGTAGGTTTAAGGCATCCTGTAATAATTCTGCTAGCTTCATTGAGAACAACATCTACTTTCAAGACATGTGCTGATTTATACCAGATTGAGCAGGTGTATTTGCCTGACGAGTAACAAAGAGCTACAGTTGTTGTCTTAAGGGCCATTGGTTTGGCACCCCAGTTAGAGCTCATTAATTTCCTGAGGATGTTATTTTGTCCGCTGACCTTTGTTTTAGTGTTGGTTTATTTTAGTGTTGGCATTTTAGTGTAGTACATTCTTTTCTTTTCTTATTTTAAGCATTTAATATAACCCTCGTCGAACACAAGTATAGAAGTCTTTATTAAGGGAGCAAGTTATTTTAACTGATTTATATAAATGTTGCAAAAGTGGGTAGGTTATTTTGATTGGTTAATTAACCTTTCTTTCTTTGGCCTCTTCTTTTGTTTTTAGAACCTAATGATCTTCCACCTCTACTGTTGATTGCAAACTCGGACACTATTGATGTCCTATACGTAAATGGAACCAGAACATCCACCTTTGGATTTTTGAGAGGAAGTGGAATTCAGACGCTGGATTATATACACAATAAGAACACACTCTGTTGGATGGAATCAAGAGAATCTTCAACTCAGTTAAAATGCGTTGAGACATCAAAAACTGGAAAGCTGACTGACGAATGGATAATTAGCAGCATTCCTAATCTTCATAGTAAGTATTGTAAGTCTGAAAAAGTGATATTTTTCTAGCAAAATTATAAGAATGTTTTATAGATTAATGGTATTTTATTAATAAGTGAATAAAATAGCACTTTTTTTTAGCATATAGTGAAGTAAATTCTTATCTGATTTTTCTTTATGTTGCTTTTGGAGATACAGACTTTGTAAAGCTTTAAATATTCTGTCTCATTTATCATTAGATTTAGATCCTGACTTTTCTTCAGGACCTTGAGGCAGCATCTGTAATGCTTCCTGCTCTCATTTTTCTTTGTAACAACAACCATGTATGGTAGTCTTGGCTGAGATAGATTGCGAGTTTTCACAGTTGAAAGGGGATTTCAGCTTGGGTTTTTTCAGTGCCAGTCTAATTTTTATATTACACAGCTCTACTTATTTAAGTGAATATAATGGGAAATTATATAGCAGCAATAGAAAGAAAAACCTAAAGAGACAGTGAAGAGGATTTTTATTTATTAATTTAAGCCTATGGATGCTCCCCATCTAAGCCAACTTTCCCTCAGTCAGCTTGCCCTATATTAACATCATGCACACATGTATGTAGAGCACTTACATTGGTTAATGATGAAAATTAGGAAAGACGGTAGCAGCCAAGGTGGTTAGATATTCCTGTGTGGTATATATGGTTAAAAATGGATGGAATAAAATATCTTTGCAGACTCTGAGGGTTATTAATACTAGCAAAAAGATATGTCCATATACACCAAAGTGTGACATGTTCTCCAGAAGGATTGCCTGAATCCCTTGCTTGATTTGGAAATTATAACTTCATTTTGATGAAGTCTATACATACATCTTTTTTACAGCCCCACAGTACAGTAGCAGTGATTCATATACAGTAATATTTACAATCAGCTACTCTGGATTTTTCTCCAGTCCCCATATCAGAACAACTTACCTTATGTGTGGCCAGAATCTGAAAATAACATTTAACACAGCACAATACTTAAGCAAAATGGTTCAGTTGAAATCGGCATATGTGGGAGTGATTGGGGTAGATTGTGGGGGTGCTACTGAGATATAATTTTAAAATATTTTATTTATATATTAAATTACTGTATTTTATTTCCAGTTTCATTTTAAACTGTATTTTATTCCAATTCCATTTTAAATTGTATTTTATCCAATTCCATTTTAAATTGTTTTAATCAGATTTTGAGAATAATTTGTGTCTGGAACTCTGCACTTTGATATGGCCCAAGGGCTAATCAATAAAGTACAAGTACAAGTCTAGTTAAGTATCCCTATTCTCTACTTCAGGGGTGTCAAACTTGTCGGTGTCATGTGACGTATTGGGACATTTTTTCCTTTTGCTAAACTGGGTGTGAGTATGGGCAGCGCATGACGCATCTGGGCCCTGCTCTACTTGTTCAATTGCATTCTTGATCTTAGGTACACATACTGTAGTGTCACCTTTCTGTCTGTTCCATGTTATTTTGTTACTGTCAACCCTCATCTCTAAGCCAGTATTTCTCTATCTCCACAACTTTAAGCTGCACAGATTTCAGCTCCCAGAATTCCACTAGCCAGCAGGCTGGAGGAACTCTGGGAGTGGAGCTCTGCACAGCTTAAAGTTGCAGAGGTTGAAAAAAACTGTAAAGTATCAAGATAATTTTTGAAGTAGCAGTGAACCTGATCTTCACCCTTCACGGCAGTCTCTAAATTTCTGTAAGCTGCTTGGCTTTCTTTTCCTTCTTTGTATAAGGCAATGAATGTTGGCCTCGCAGGACTTCTCAGTCTTTGGGCTCACATAAGCTATTTGTCTCCATCCCAGATGTACATAGAGAAGCTCAGCCATGGGTAGAGTCATAATCACTTGCAAAAAGGGTTGCTATGCTACATCCTTCCAGCATTGCAACTTGCAGAAACATTTTAATAAAGAGGGAAAAAAAAGATACCTTCATTTGAATGCATTATAAACACACACACCAATGGTAGGTTTCAATCGGTGTAACAACCAGTTCGCTTCGCTCATGTGCACCAAACTTGCACTCCGCGCAAGCACATTGCATATCACCTGGGCTAAAAATGAATGACAGTATAGCGCAGGAGTGGGTTGGAGGGCCCAGATGATGGTCAGAGTGAACTGGTTTGCTCTCAGCCTACCGTAGGAGATACCGGATTTCCCGAACCAGGGCAAACCGGCAGAAACCCACCACTGAAGACACAAAAGTAGGCAATGACATACAATGGTGTGGGGATTGTCTTTGCGTGTGAGAGTGTATGAGTCTATGTATGCACACACTTGTGGTTTGTAAGTTTAACTTTCTTGTTATTCTGTAGAGAGTAGGGATGAGGAGAACTCAGAGGTAGGTAGGTAGATAGCTGGGGAGAGAGGGAGGGAGACAGACAGAGACAGAGACAGAAAGATGGTATATAATAAACAAACAAAGAAACTGCTCAATGGGTAGGAGACTGAATTCATATTTTTAAAACTCTGCTCAGCTTGAGGGACAACTGCATCTTCTGATATTTTAAGGCCAGTAGAAATCAAAATGATTAGAGACCCACATCAGATTTATTGATGCAGGATTATGGGGTGGAAACCAAGTGTAAATAGTGGCACGCAGAAGGTCTAAGAAGCACCTGTCTCTTGTGCTAGTCCTTTCTCTCTTTGTTAAATGTTGTTCTCCTCAGGCAACGGTGGCTGTTCTGACCAATCTGCAAGGCCTATGTCTGGTTCTGTTCTCTGCTACATTCTGAGAAAGGAGAACAGGGGGATCCACAACATTTTACCCTTCTCCATCATCTCAGCCAATAAAATGGTTAAGAACTAAGGAAATTATTCTGCACCTAAAGTGAGAATATGGGTTTTGGAAGAAGTTAGAAGATGGGAGGAAGCACTCAGATGATAGAAAAGCCCTGTTCCTGAGTGGTAATGCAGGTCATCTTTAATTTACAACTGTTGCTTAGCAACCATTCAAAGTTCATTCAGAGGGCTATTTATAACCAGGATTTGAAATTATAACGGCCAGGCTCCCATGGTCACATGATAACATTTTGGGGACTTGGCAACTGGCCTGAATTTATAGCCATTGGCATGTTTACTTCCAGCTTCGGGGGGTGGGGAATATGGCTATTGCAGCCGACAGATTTGCTTAATGACCACAAAACAACAAGAACAACAACACTGATGCAGTCATGTGATAACCCATTTAACAACCAGTACAACTTACAGTGATAATTCCAGGCTCAATCATTGTCGTAAGTGGAGAGCTACCCGTAGTAACACTTGACTGGGTTTGGCCTTTTAGCAATATAGCTCATAGTCTCTAGAGCCTGAAGAAGGTTCTGAATAGTGTTTTAATTTTAATAGATTTAAATGGCTAGAGGCTTTGTGGTCTGCCTTCTTAATTCTTGTTTATAATGATTAGGATAAACAAAGACGTTACAGTGAAGCATATGCTCACTGTGAAGCTATATCTCAGGCTTCATTAACGAAAGGACCATAGAAGGCTGAGTTTTTAGAAATGTGAGCATTTTTTCCCCAGAATAAATGTGATTGTGATTAGAGAATTTAAGCACTACATAGCCAGTCTTATGATTGTTTTTAGACGTTTAGCCTTTTTGTATGCTTTCCATAATGTAGTGTAAAGTAATGCTATAATATTATCATTCCCCCCCCCCCAAAAAAAGGAAGATAAATATAGAACTACTTCAACTTGACATTTTGCATTGTGAAGGGGTTTTTTATTATTATTTTTTATGAAGCTACTGAGTTAGAGCATGTGCTTGTAAAATGAAAAGTTAATTTAAAAATGGAGCAGAATCGTTTCTGGCATAGTCAGATTCCCAGTATGTGGGGTTTTTTTTTCCCCCTGAATCATTTCAGGAGCAAAGTCATTTACTGTTTGAAAGAAATATAAAAAGAGTGAGAGAAACAATAATGTATGAAAAGGCTGGGCTATCCTGTCAGCATGTGTAAGCTCTTCAGTTTATCAATATGTTACAGAACATCTGGGACACCATGTGATGCTCCCTGCACTCAGTCTGATGGTTTTGAAGTTGATCATAAGATGTCATTTTTTGTAGGCATCATTATATAAAAACTGTCAAGGCATATAAGCCTAAGTAATGAGGTAACTGGAAAGCATTTTAAATATCTGCCACTGCATTTGTTTTCAGATCATACACTGGAATTTCTTTCAGTCCCTCATTAAGATTAAAAGTTCAGTATTTGTTTCTATCCTGTATCAGTATTAATAGAAGATAAAGCAAGCAAAATGTGCCTCTCCGCTTATTATAATTTTAGGTTTTCCACACTCCCAGAGGAAATCGAATATGTGTATTTATTTTCCTTCTCTTCTTTTTTAAAGAGTCAAAGAGATTAACGATATGATTCATTAACTGACATCTGAAAATGTTTAATAAAGCAAGGAAAGCCCAGATGTGTAAAGAAAAGCTAAAATGAATGCAAAATTAGCTCATATTTTTATCCTGAAACTTTCTCAATATTTGGTAAATTATACATGTTCAAGCTCTATACAATGTGTTCTTTTCTGGAATGGATGGAAACTAAATATAATATAGGGCTAATTGGAAAATTATGCATAACAGAATTTAATCTATCTAGTTATATTAATTATATTGTACAGATATTGATCTCTCTCTCTCAAGATCCTTTAGTTTTCTAGGTCCATGATAATTAGACTACTACTAAAGAACTGGTACTGCTAAATTTCAGAATCTAAGTCTCAAATCTATAGGAAAATGGCAGGCCAGAATACTTTGAATAGTTAGGACCAGGTAAGTTTCACTTACCTTAGCTAATGGTTCACACACCACTTCTTCGCATGTGCAGAAGCTTCTGCACATGCGCAGAGGGTATTTGATGACATCCGGGCAGGTGGGCGGAGCCTCCCATTGCCACTACCCCACCCGAAGTGGGGCGAACCAGTAGCAACCCACCACTAGTTAGGACTCTCTTGTTCAAACAGATTCTTGGAATCTTATTTTCAGAACATTAAAGTAGCCATGTTGTTTTCCAGATTCATAAGTCTGTTTCAGAAGTTGCTCTTAGTTGTTTCTGCAAGCATATATGTGTTTAATTTCTTTGTTTTAATGTGTGTATGGAGGGGAATTGGGCAACATAATGACAAGGCAGTGATTGTGTCTATGCATGCATGAGGGAGCAGGAGAGACTTAGAAATCGTTTCTCAGTTTCTTCTTTCTTTCTGCCTTCATGAAATGTGTTGTTAGTAATTAAAGCATCAGACTGCATCTACATGCAGGCACATAAAGCAGATTATTAAAATAAATATTGTCTTTCTTCGCTGCAGTTTTCTAATGTGTTTTAGGGTTACCTTTACCATAAATGCAGTAAAAGCACAATGGTTGTAACCCTTGCCTTGAAATTAGAAGGTTGTTGATTTGAAATAGAGCATTTTTAGTTACCTCAACGAAATCCTCTTTTGTTGAGCTTCCTATTTTGTCCCCATTTTTGTTTTTAATTAGGCTAGCATTGTGTCTTTTCATTGTTTTCTCCAGTCATCCGAAGTAGAAGTGTTTCATCCTAAATTCTCAAATAACTAAAATAAACTATGGACACTCTTGACTTTCCAAAAATGAGTGGAGAATTAATAGGAGTTTATTCTCGCTCTCCAGAAATATTTGTACATCTGTTTTAGTGATGGAAAAATGGGTCAGTGTAAGTGTTTAGTCTATTTCTTGCCTTCTGATCCCAAATTAAAGAATGAAGAAGGGCAGGGCCTTGTTATTACTTTTAGTGGGGTGGGGGAGAATAAATAAAAAGATGTTGAAATATAATGAATAGGTAATCTAATAATGTGTGAAAGAGGTTGAATATTTATATTCAATTCTAACAGTGACTTTAATAAGTGAACGTGTGTGGATAAAAGTGAATTTTAAATACATATGTGTGCAGTTGTATCTCATTAATTGAGCACACTGAATTCTAATTTTTCTAAATTTCATATTGGAATACTGGTTATTGAATTGAAACTTTACTTAAGTAGTAAAACGTAGATGACATTCTTCTAAAACCTTCCAGGAAAGTAGAAACAAGTCTAATGTTGACTGTAAAGTAACTTTAATTTAGAAGTGGTACTTTGCTTTTTGCTGGTTCTTTCTTTTTCCAGTAAGAACTTTGAAGAGGGCATAAATAACTCTCATAAGTATTCATACTGCTTTGGCTGGGATGACTTTTTCCATAGATAGTTGGTGCAGTTTGGACTATGTTCAGAACGTATGGGAAAAGAAGCAACAGATGTCTTCTTAATGGTGTTGTAATTGCCAATCTCATCTAGTGTAATTCTATTCATGTTTAACAGCTGAGTGGTTTGCTCGTTATTTTTTTCAACTGATGTATGATTTTAGGGACAGTGGATACTTTAAACATGACATTTTATACTGGAAAATGGGTTTCAAAATCAAATTTCAAATACAGGGGGGTGGAATCTTGTTTGCTTAGCCCCATCTGGTCTGGTACAATAAGACAGAGAGAAAGAGAAAGATTTAAAATATGATAATGATATTTTTAATGATCCTTGAGGAAGCCGAGCTGAGGACCTGGAGTCACAAAATTAAAATACATATTCTACCTTTTCTCAAAGTCATTTATTTAATAACTTTTCACCAGAAAATAAATCCATACTTTATTAAAATATTATATACATCTTTAAAATGTTAATTGGCTATTGCTTATCATCTTCATGAGATAGTAGTAAAATCAAATATTAATATTTATTAACTCGTGAGTGACAGAATTTAGATTTCCACCATCCATTTTGCCCTTCAATTATGATGCAGCAAAAAAGCAAATATGAAGTACAATGGGAAGGAAAATGGAGAGAAAATTACATGAATAGTTCAAATATCATAGGTTAATATAATCATTACATATAGTTCCTTCAATAATGTAGTTCATAAGATGCTGGGTATTTCATAATAAATTTATTGATGCTAAATTATTCTTTAGTTTAACAGATTACTTTTTTGAAATAAATACCTAGTTTTGATTTACCATCTACACAGATGTAAAGATTGCTTTTTGAACGCTGCATTTATTATTCAGCCTATATACCAAACAAGTAGGAATCTATTGATACGCTACTAAAACTCTTGTTCCTGTAACCTTTCACTAGGTGAAATAGTATATCTTAGGGCAAAGTACCTCAAATGGGCTAACTTAGAGAATGTATCCAAAATTCAGAACTCATGACTCCTGTGGAATTAAAACTGGCATAAAATAGTTTATGACATAATACAAAATGTCACAAAAGATTTATTCTGCTAATGTTTGAATATACTACACAGTTCGACATGGACTATTTTCAAGGCAGATATATCCCTGAATGTATTCCAACTTTTCCAGGGAAGGCAGTATATTAGACTTGGCATTGTTGAAGGCATTGAGAAATCTGCTAAGGAAATATCTCTGAAATGACCAACTGGTATTCATGGGCTGTCTAGTCTATTACAAATTTGTAGTTATTCGGAAGTACCATTAGTCAAATGCAAAGTTTAAGTGAGATATGTGAATCTTTTTCTTTGGATCTGGCCTAGCATGGTGGCAAAGAATAGAATAGAATAGAATAGAATAGAATTTTATTGGCCAAGTGTGATTGGACACACAAGGAATTTGTCTTGGTGCATATGCTCTCAGTGTACATAAAAGAAAAGATACGTTCATCAAGGTACAACATTTACAACACAATTGATGATCAATATATCAATATAATCATAAGGATTGCCAGCAACAAGTTATAGTCATACAGTCATAAGTGGAAAGAGATTGGTGATGGGAACTATGAAACGATTAATAGTAGTGCAGATTCAGTAAATAGTCTGACAGTGTTGAGGGAATTATTTGTTTAGCAGAGTGATGGCCTTCGGGAAAAAACTGTTCTTGTGTCTAGTTGTTCTGGTGTGCAGTGCTCTATAGCGTCGTTTTGAGGGTAGGAGTTGAAACAGTTTATGTCCAGGATGCGAGGGATCTGCAAATATTTTCACGGCCCTCTTCTTGATTCGTGCAGTATACAGGTCCTCAATGGAAGGCAAGTTGGTAGCAATTATTTTTCTGCAGTTCTAATTATCCTCTGAAGTCTGTGTTTTCTTGTTGGGTTGCAGAACCGAATCAGACAGTTATAGAGGTGCAAATGCCAGACTCAATAATTCCTCTGTAGAATTGGATCAGCAGCTCCTTGGGCAGTTTGAGCTTACTGAGTTGGCGCAGAAAGAACATTCTTTGTTGTCCTTTTTAATGATGTTTTGATGTTAGCTGTCCATTTGAGATCTTGCGATATGATAGAACCCAGAAATTTGAAGGTTTCTACTGTTGATACTGTGTTGTCAAGTATTGTGAGAGGTGGAAGTATGGAAGGGTTTTCCTAAAGTCTACCACCATTTCTACGGTTTTGAGTGTGTTCAGTTCCAGATTGTTTTGGTTGCACCACAAGGCTAGTCGTTCGACCTCTCGTCTATATGCGGATTCGTCATTGTCTCGAATGAGACCAATCACTGTTGTGTCATCTGCGAACTTCAGTAGCTTAACAAATGGATCATTGGAGATGCAGTCATTGGTATACAGAGAGAAGAGAAGTGGGAGAGCACACAGCCTTGGGGGCCCTGTGCTAATTGTACAGGTATTTGATGTGATCTTGCTTAGCTTCACCTGCTGCTTCCTGTTTGTTAGGAAGCTTGTGATCCACTTACAAGTCTGTTCCGGTACCTGTAGCTGGTTTAGCTTAGTTAGGAGAATGTCTGGAATGATGGTATTGAATGCTGAACTAAAGTCTACAAAAAGGACCCTTGCATAGGTCTTTGGAGACTCAAGATGTTGTAGGATGTAGTGCAGAGCCATATTAACAGCATCATCTGTTGATCTATTTGCTCGGTATGCAAATTGCAAGGGGTCTAAGAGCGGATTCGTGATGGTTTTCAGGTAGGAAAGCACTAGCCTTTCAAAGGTTTTCATGACTACAGATGTTAGAGCAACAAGAAGTCAGCAAATGAATGAATG
This sequence comes from Ahaetulla prasina, assembly GCF_028640845.1. Classification (NCBI taxonomy): domain Eukaryota; kingdom Metazoa; phylum Chordata; class Lepidosauria; order Squamata; family Colubridae; genus Ahaetulla; species Ahaetulla prasina. The sequence goes on from NC_080539.1 coordinate 235,945,406, forward strand.
AATGAATGAATGAATATGAATGCATGAAAATAATGAAAATGGATAATGAATGAATAAATGAATGAATATGAATGAATATGAATGAATGTAAATAATGAAAATGGATGTATGAATGAATGAAAATAATGAAAATGAATGAATAATATGTCAGGTTTAAATATATGGCAAGCATTATCTCAAAAATATTCATCACTGACAAAATTTTAAAATGCATAAAGTAGAGGAAAAATCTAGAATGCACACATCTTAATTCTCTATTAGAGTTCACTTAACTTGGAATTGTTTCTTTTCAATTCCTTCCTGGCCCAAAGGTCAGAGCAATAATGTAAAAAAACTGCAATGTTTAATCTACTTTTCTTCTATTATCTTTTTTGTTTGTGTTCATGGGTATGTATGAGAACAATAGCACAAAATATAAGCAGAACAGTAATAGTATTTAGATCTTTTTTCTATTTAGGAAGATTTATTAAGGTTTCTGGGTTCTTAAGACAATTGGATAGAATGTGGAAACTGGAAGTGGGGCAGGAAGACCACTACAGAAAGTATAATATTTCAGTAAATATATTTTAACCATCTAATATAAGATGGAAGAGTGGCTAATGGTGATAATATGAAACTAGGTAGAAAATTAAATCTTTGAGTAAACACACAATATAACCTCTTTTATGTAACTTTAGTGATCAATATAAACAGTAAGAGACCTATTTCTGTAAAAAAAGTTTTATAAATAAGCTGCCAGAGTTCATTGAATAATATACATCAATGAAAAAAATCACTAGGAAAGAACAATAAAATTGGCACTATATAATGTCTTTATAGAGTCAGTGAAACTACCATGGATAGCTTATTGCCTATAGCTCCAATTACCAAATTTTAAAAAGGGAATTATAGAAATTATAGATATTGATAAATATTGATTATAGAAGGGAACTGTCTTCTCTTTAAAGATGTCCATGTATGAATATTGATACTGGCACATTCTATATATGAGTATATAAATTAGAAGCAAAGGGAAAATTGATAAAATCAAGTAATATATGCACCAGAGAATTCAACATGCTCAAAATTTATCAGCAGAATGTTGTACTTTGGGAGGTTTCCCCCTCCCCAGTTGTGGTAGAGTTTGGGTTAAAGTAATCCAAAAATGTCCCTCCTGTAATATTTCATCCTGGGTTGACTTCCTGGAGCTTTCAAGAAAGTTGGAATCTGGCTTGAAGCTATGTGCCTCTGATGTAAACAAAGTGTCTATCTGAATGGATTTTGTTCTTGTTTGGTTTGGTGTTGTTTTGTTTGTTTGTTTGTTTGTTTGTTTGTTTTTTGTCTCCTCACAGATTTGCTATTCATGATGGCTTCTTACCATTCACAAGTTCATAGCAGTATGCTGTGGGATATAACTTGTTGGTGATCCCTGTGCATTGTTTATGGACTATGTACAATCATTTAGCGATTTTACTATTAGGGCAAACAACATTTCAGAGAGATACACAATCAATGGATTCATTCTCAGTTGACCTAGAAAAAATAGCAGATCCTGCACTTGCAGGAAAATGCTGGGAAGAAAAAAAAAGAATTTAGTGCAAATATTCCCTGGAAGAATCCAGTCAGGTTGTGAAAAAGCAGGAGCATTTTGTTCCTAAATGAGTTCTGGGATATGTTTAATTGTAGCTATGCCAAGTATTTACCTGAAAACATTTTCAAGATGAAATTTATACAGACAAATCTGAACAGATGATAAGTCAGATGGAATGAAATATATATATATTTGTTGACAACAGAGTTGTAAATATTATTCTGGGCAAAGAAAGCTGCTAGTCGGTAGCTCATCTTCAGCTCAATAGGAAAGTGGAAAGAAAATTCACAGGTCCCTTGCCAATATGAAGCAATTTCACAAGGACTGATATGAATCTTCTTGAATGGTATAAGATCTGCCAACATTTCAAATCATTAGAACTATATTTCCCTTGATAATTGCCATTAATTTTCCATTCCGTTCAGTCTGTAATGGATTGTTTCCTTTGGCAACTGTGACAGTTGATATTTATTGATATATATAAAAAGATCTACTAATAAGAAACTTAGTTTCCTGTTCTGATTAAAAATTATATAGAGGGTTGCTTATTTTGCTAATAGAGGGATAACAGATAAACCAGTTGCTTTACCATGCAGAAATCATGTTATACTCACTTTGAAATCTTTAGAAAGGATACAGATAATATAAATCACTGCTTATTGCTTTTGAATTCTGAATAACTTATATCCAAGAGACCTAAGGCAATGTCTTCTTCAAGGTTTGTCATGCTAGATCACATGGAAAGGCGTATCTGTGGCAACAGTTGGTTCATTTACCTGCCTCATGAAGCCAAGCTTTTTACATGGAAGAGATGTACTGTATATGGAACTTTTTTCTCTGTTGGATAGCACTGATAACAATAACAAAAAAAAAATCAGTGACTAATTAATAACTGGCAAAATGTTTCTGATTCAAAATGATCCATGAAAGGAATAACACAAGGAAACTATAGGCTGATAACATGCTTACCTACAATGTTAAAACAAATCTTGTCTAAAATGCTACTAAAATTTCACATTTATTTGAATGATCTGAAGCTTTATGGAAAATCAAAAGTTGAAATCCATATATTGGTAAACACTGTAAGAAAATTTTAGTGCAAGAATTTTGCCTAGAAAAATGTAGTACAGTAGAAGCGTAAAATCACAAACAGTTTGCCTAATAGGCAAATCATTAGAAGCCATCAGAATGATGCTTACAAGTATCTCGGCATTTTGCACTTGGATAACATCAAGCATGGACAAATTAAAAATGTGATGAGTAAATAATACATCTAAATAATGAAAAACTCACTGAAAACAAAATTGAACAATGGAAACACCATCAAAGCCATCAATACCAGGACCATGCCTGTGATATGAAATGGAGTTCTTAACTGGATATAAGATGAACAAGTTGAAAAACAATATAAAAACAAGAAAACGGATGACTATTCAGTATGCATTATATCTCCATAGTGATATTGATTGATTACAACTGCCGTGCAGAAATGGAGTTTATTACAAGTCAAACAAACTGTTTGAAGAAGAAATTGTCTGATGTAAAAGACGGTAATGTAATAAAAAGACAAAAAAAATGTTGGCAAGGAAAATCATTACAGGGCCATTTTTGTACAAAGTATCGAGAGAAAAGTGGATAAAGATAAAACCTGGCAATGGTTTACAACCAAAACATTTGTTTAAAAAAGAAAAAAACTGAATGCTTAATTTGACTACAGCTGTGATTTCACATTTTTCTGTATATAGTAATACTAATAAATATCTAAACAGTCTAAACCAGGGATGTCAAACTCTAGGTCCGCGGGTCGGAGGCATCATGTTCTGGCCACACCCACCCTCATTTTAGCGAAGGGGGAAAAGTCACAATATGTCATGTGACAATAACGTGACAGCGGTCTAAACCATCTAGCTAACTGAGCTAACTAGCTAACTGAGCAACCAACCATAGTAATGAATCAAACAACATCTGCTTATCCCAGATCCTTGGGAAAGACTTGATAGGTGGACAGTAATGTCAAATCCATCCTAAACATCTGGCTGAGTGTGCAATCAACAGTAATTTAACTCCCAGGACCTCTGGGCAGTTTACAATTGTCAAAGCATTTAAAACAAAGAACAATTCAAAATTAGCACAAAAGAACAATGATTGAAAACAAACAAATAAACAAACAAACAATGGGAGGAGAGAAGATAAGAAAAGGGCATCAACCATCTTCTCCAAAGCCCTGGGCAAAGTGCCAAGTCTTTTAAAGCCTTTAAAAATCCCAGTAGGGTGGGAATCCAGAATCTCAAACCTCATTCCAGAGGTGTGTGGACTTGTTCCCACAGAGGCTTTTAAGAACACTTTGAAATGCTATGAAGGCCTTGGTTGACTGGTTGGTTGGTTGGTTGGTTGGTTGGTTGGTTGGTTGGTTCGTTGGTTGGATGGATGGATACTTCATGAAAATAAGGAGATATGTGGGGACCAAGCATGTATAGGGAAAAGTGAGTTTCCTTTTCTTTCCACTATTAGTTTACATTTTATTCAAAATGTTGTTACTGACTGGAAAGTGGAAGGAAAGGGAAAGTAGATGTTATCCTGGCCTAAACTTCACCTTTTCATTTGCCTTTTCATTTACAGCTCCATTGTCATGCGTACAAAAACACATGTAGACTTGTAAGTTAGGTTATAATGGAAGAGAGGTAAATTTTGGTCTTAGTTTTCTATGGTTCATCAGCTCATCTGATACCGCAGAATAATTCTTAGGGATCCATGAGAAAGTTGGAATCAAAAGGGAAAGTAAAATGTTAGTCCAACCTTCCAGCTTAAAAATTCAGCCTTCTAAGACAGGGTTTCTCTCTCCTCTCCCTCTCCCTCTCCTTCTCCCTCCCTCCCTCCTTGTTTGTGTGTGTGCTTGTGTGTGTCTGTGTGTCTAAAGGTAAAATGGTCTTAGATCTTTTTTCATTTTTTCATTATTTTTATACAGCTTATCAAAATATAAAATGGAAATGAAAAGTGGGAAAGTATAAGGGTAAAGGGTAAAAAAGAAAGAAAAACATTGCCCTTTGATTCTTTTTAACCCAGTAGAATAAAATAGCACAGCCTCAACTTTTTACTTTTTATTTTTACATACTTTTCATGTAATAGCCAATAATCAGCATAACCCAGAGTTTTCACTCTTTTTTTTCCATCTAAAGAACAAAGTCCAGTAATGCTTTGCAAGTAGAAACAAAGTTGTATTTTTTTCTTTGATTAGACCAGTTAATTTAAAATGGCATCTTAGCTCTTATAGAAGTTTAAAGTATCTCCTTTATATCCCTTTTTTTTTGTCAAAACATTATACACAAGCATCAACATAAAATAACTACATATCATATAAGCATATATATGAGCAAAAGTATGCAATAACTATATTAATTTGATATAATGAAAGAAACAATAGGACAGGAACGGTAGGCACTTTTGTGCTCTTATACACGCCCCTTATAGTCCTTTTAGGAATGGGGTGAGGTCAATAGTAGACAGTTTTTGGTTAAAGCTTTTGGGATTTTGGGAAGAGACCACAGAGTCAGGTAGTGTGTTCCAAGTTTATTTTTATTTTTTTTTATTTTTATTTAAATTTGTATACCGCCCTTCTCCCGAAGGACTCAGGGCGGTTCACAGCCAGGTAAAAATACAATACAATAAATACAAATTAAAATACAATTAAAAAACTTATTAAAATTGGCCAGGATTAAAATTTAGAGCTAAAAACCCATTAAAACCCATTAAAACACTAACCCAGTCCAGCACAGATGAATAAGTAGGTTTTAAGCTCGCGGCAAAAGGTTCGGAGGTCCGGAAGTTGACGAAGTCCTGGGGGGAGTTCGTTCCAGAGGGCGGGAGCCCCCACAGAGAAGGCCCTTCCCCTGGGCGCCGCCAGACGACACTGTCGCGCCGACGGCACCCTGAGGAGCCCCTCTCTGTGAGAGCGCACGGGTCGGTGAGAGGTATTCGGTAGCAGCAGGCGGTCCCGTAAGTATCCCGGCCCTATGCCATGGAGCGCTTTAAAGACATTCACCAACACCTTGAAGCGCACCCGGAAGGCCACAGGTAGCCAGTGCAGCCAGCGCAGGATAGGTGTCACTCGGGAGCCACGAGGGCTCCTCAATCACCAGCAGCTGCATTCTGGACTAACTGTAGCCTCCGGATGCCCCTCAAGGGGAGCCCCATGTAGAGAGCATTGCAGTAGTCCAGACGAGACGTCACAAGGGCGTGAGTGACTGTGCACAAGGCATCCCGGTCTAGAAAGGGGCGCAATTGGCGCACCAGGCGGACCTGGTGGAAAGCTCTCCTGGAGACGGCCGTCAAATGGTCTTCAAAAGACAGCCGTTCATCCAGGAGAACGCCCAAATTGCGCACCCTCTCCATCGGGGCCAATGACTCGCCCCCGACAGTCAGCCGCGGACTCAGCTGACTGTACCGGGATGCCGGCATCCACAGCCACTCCGTCTTGGAGGGATTGAGCTTGAGCCTGTTCCTCCCCATCCAGACCCGTACGGCTTCCAGACACCGGGACAGCACTTCGATGGCTTCATTGGGGTGGCCCGGTGTGGAAAAGTACAGCTGGGTGTCATCAGCGTACAGCTGGTACCTCACACCGAAGCCACTGATGATCTCACCCAGCGGCTTCATATAGATGTTGAACAAAGGCGAGAGAATCGGCCCTGCGGCACCCCACAAGTGAGGCGCGCGGGTCGACCTCTGCCCGTCAACACCGTCTGCGACGGTCGGAGAAAAAGGAGGAGAACCACCGATAAACGGTCCCTCCCACTCCCAATCCCCCCAACCGGCGCAGCAGGATACCATGGCCGATGGTATCGAAAGCCGCTGAGAGGTCTAATAGGACCAGGGCAGAGGAATAACCTCATCCCTGGCCCTCCAGAGATCATCCACCAACGCGACCAAAGCCGCCTCAGTGCTGTAACCGGCCGGAAGCCGGACTGAACGGGTCCAGATAGACAGTTTCCTCCAGGTGAAGGGGAAACTGATATGCCACCATACTCTCTACAACCTTCGCAGGCGGGTTGGAGACTGGACGATAATTACCTAAAACAGCGGGTCAGGAAGGCTTCTTGAGGAGGGCCTCACCACCGCCTCTTTCAAGGCGGCCGGAAAGACTCCTCCAACAAAGAAGCACTCGTAATCCCTGAGCCAGCCTCGTGTCACCTCCTGAGTGGCCAGCACCAGCCAGGAGGGCACGGGTCCAGTAAACATGTGGTGGCATTCAATCTACCCAGCAACCTGTCCATGTCCTCGGAGTCACAGGGTCAAACTCATCCCACAACATCACCAAGACCTCAGGCGTCCCGTCCGAATCGCTGCAATCTTGGTCCAGACCGTCCTTCAGCTGAACGATTTTATCGTATAGATAACGTTAAACTCTCAGCACGTCCCTGCAGCGGGTCATCCCGCCCCTGGTGAAGGAGGGAGCGGGTCACCAAACAGGGCAGCTGGGCGGTTATCTGTCGACGCAATGAGGAGGAGGCATAGCAACGCCTCGCTTCCCTCAGTGCCACTAGGTAGGTCCTAGTATAGGATCTAACTAGTGTCCGATCAGCCTCTGAACGGCTGGACCTCCAGGAACTCTCTAGGCGTCTTCTCCGGCGTTTCATCCCCCTCAGCTCCTCGGAGGACCAAGGAGCCGGGTGGGATCTACGCCGGGTCAGAGGCCGCAAAGGCACGACACGGTCTAAAGGCCCGCCGCAGCCCGCTCCCAGGCTGCAGCCAGTTCCTCTGCCGTGCCGTGAGCCAGACCTCAGGAAGTGGCCCAAGCCCCGTCCGAACCCTCTCTGGGTCCATCAGGCGCCTGGGACGGTACCAACGTAATGGTTCCGTCTCCCTGCGGTGTTGGGTAGCGGTCAGAAAGTCCAGGCGAAGGAGAGAGTGATCTGACCATGACAAAGGTTCAATGACTATTTCCTTTAAGTCCAGATCTCTCAACCATTGACCAGAGACAAAAATCAGGTCCAGTGTGCCACCCCCGATGTGAGTGGGGCCATCCACTACTTGAGTCAGGTCCAAGGCCGTCATGGAAGCCAAGAACTCCCGAGCTACCGTCGATGACGAGCCGGCAGATGGCAGGTTAAAGTCCCCCATGACTAAAAGTCTGGGGGTCTCCACCGCCACCCCGGCAAGCACCTCTAGGAGCTCGGGCAGGGCAGCTGTCACGCAGCAAGGAGCCAGGTACGCGACCAGCAAGCCCATCTGACATCTATGACCCCACCTCACAAAGAGGGATTCACACCCGGCTATCTGAGGTACAGTGGTCTCCCTCGGCTCTAGACTCTCTTTAATCACAACCGCCACCCCTCCACCCCTACCAGTGTTAATAACTCTGTTACAGAAGTCATATTTTCTGCAATCAAGATTGAAGCAGTTAACATTAAGTTTAAATCTATTGTTTGCTCTTGTATTATTATGATTGAAGCTGAAGTAGTCTTCAACAGGAAGGACATTGCAATAGATTATTCTATGAGTTAAACACAGTTCTTGTTGGAGTCGGTGGAGTTCTAAGTTTTCTAAACCCAGGATTTCAAGTCTGGTGGTATAAGGTATTTTGTTGTTTTCAGAGGAGTGGAGAACTCTTCTTGTAAAATATTTCTGGACACGTTCAATTGTATTGATGTCAGAAATGTGGTATGGGTTCCAGACAGGCAAGCTGTATTCAAGAATTGGCCTAGCCAATGTTTTATATGCTCTGGTTAGTAGTGTAGTGTTTTTGGAGAAGAAGATATGCAAGATTAGGTTTACAACTTTTAGAGCCTTTTTTGCGATGTAATTGCAGTTGGCTTTGGCACTTAGATCATTTGATATGAAAACTCCAAGGTCTTTAACAGGGTGGGGGTCATCTGTAAGGTAATGTCCATCAAGCTTGTACTTAGTGTTTAGGATCTTTTTTCCAATATGTAAGACTGAGCATTTGCTGGTTGAGATTTGGAGTTGCCAAGTTTTAGACCAATCGGATACAAAGTCAAGGTCTTTTTGAAGGGTAGTAGTATTGTTGGTGGTGTTAAATAGTTTGACATCGTCAGCAAAGAGAATACAATAACTTGAGATATGGTCACAGAGATCATTTATGTATAGTATGAAGAGCTTTGGTCCAAGAACGCTGCCTTGAGGAACACCACTCTTGACAGGAACAGGATTTGCCAATTTTGACCACTTGTTGTCTGTTTGACAGGAAAGCAGTTATCCAATTGTGAAGAGGTCCTGAAATGCTGTAGGATTTTAGTTTTAGGAGAAGTTTATCATGTACTACTGAGTCAAAAGCTTTGCAGAAATCTATGTAGATTGCATCTATTGCTTTGCCTTGATCAAGATTAGTAGTCCATATGTTTTTACAGTGGAGAAGTTGTAAGTTACATGATAATTTTTTTCTGAAACCAAATTGTTTATTAGAGAGTAGACTGTTTGTTTCTAGGTGGAGGGTAATGGATTGGTTGATGATAGTTTCCATTACTTTGCAGGTGATGCAGCATAGAGAGATTGGTCTGTACCTTTCAACTAGGGTTAGGGTTAGGTTAGGGTTTTTCTATTGAGGGATGTAATTAAGGAGCAACATGTGTCCCTGTGTCAAATCTCAGGAGATAAAAGTCTCCTGCATCAAATTAAGTGTTGTGATCTGGAAAATAACTGATGATCTATTATGACAGAGAGAAACATATCTGCCAATAGCCAGGATGAGGTATCTTTGTGCCTCCTGCTTCCAATCAATCAAAAAGTCAAATTTCATTAAAATGTAATAATTACAGCTATAGTTATTTTAATTAATGGCTGAATAACAGGTGCAGTTATTAAAATTCATATTTTAATTGTTTGTTACATCTTAAAATACCACAATTTTGAATACACTACAAATATGTCTATTTCTGGGCTGAGATTTAAGCTCTGAGGGAGAAAAAAATTAGATAATGTTAAAGTTTGTTCTGAGTGGAGCAGCTTATAAACCCACTGTCAACCCTGAAGCTGACCTGACCAAAGCCATCTTGGAGCTTCAGTGTTCCCACACTGGAGCTGGGGGATAGGGAGGTAGGATTAGAAATAACTGGGTTTTGTAGCCAAAATAAAATACTTTCTCTTGGGAACCAAGAACATTCTCACACCCGGTCATAGGAAGGAGGAGTGATGTTGCCAGGCAACCAGACAGTGCCTTGATTGGACCATGTGACTGTTTGGAGAGGGAGGAAAACTTTTAATTAGGTGAAAACCATGGGAACCTTCAGAGTTGGTTTTCACCAGCCTGTGCCAATATGACATATCAAATAAAATTATTCTTTGAGGAATCTACCTGCCTTGGAATTTTCTTTGCTGTGGGTTGGTTACTTGGAACCCTAACATTAAACTGAGTCTGACACCCAGTAAAATAAAGTGTAAGGGACAACAGCTGTTTAGGACACTGGTTGCTAAAATATGATTGGTTGTTAATCTGTATTATTTGTAATTCCTAGGCAATTTCCAGCATTTAATGGGCAAAATGAATATCGCATCTAAACAGTGTTGAATAAGGCTCTGCAAGTTTAAGTGGATTTAATTTACGTGTTAGAAAATATAATTTGATATTTCAGCCAGGGACAACAAAAGCAGTGTTAAAATGGTCTTAATAACATTTTAAGATACAGGCTAATTAGTCTGTACATAATTTGCTTCTAAATTAGATATTGCCACATAGGGTCTAAAATGCAATGTAGGGTTTTTAGTGGTTGGTTCCGAGAGGCAGTTGAATTACCAGGGAGCCAGAACAGGGGGAATTTAAAAGGAAGCATTAGTATTATAATCAACTTGCCAAGCAATAATTTGGTTATAAAATTCAAAGAAATTCTGTTTATTTGTTCAGCAAAAATAGTACAGAAATTAAATGCCTTATTCATTAAAAATGCATCTACTAGTTAAGTAGGGTTGTTGTTATGGTTGATAATTATACTTAGGAAAGTATAAAATATGGTTTTTAGGGAAAGGGAAAATTTGGTAATGTATCAGAACTTTATTACATTAATTAAAGAATACTGAATTAATGAAGTGCTAAAATGCCGCAAATATATAACTATATAATATATTATTCAATGAACTATTTTGTAAGTCATATTACTTCTCCTTTTTATTTCTTCCAATGCAATGGATGACTGGAAATAAATTACGTAAAGGGACTTTTGACTATCTGTGTATATGTCTGCCCATCATCAGGATAACACTGCAAAAATAGATCAAAATAAAGTTTGGTAAGAGAGGATAAAGGATGGCAAAAGAAAATACGATTTTGAAAATGGTCCCAAACCAGTGACTGGTGCAAAAATTCCTTCTATAGAAGAGGCACTTGGATTACATCTCAGGAGGTAGCTGATTATTCTGGTGTAAATTACTCCCTTTGTTTATATGAGCAAGAGGAGAACTTTTGCTACCTACCTTATGCTTCTTAGTCACATGTGTGTCAGAGTTCCAAGTAGCATACCCACTGCAAATAAAACTCTGAGGCAGGCAAATTCCTCAAAGAACAGGTTTATTGAATATGTCATATTGGCACAGGCTGGTGAAAACCAACTTTGATTCTTTCTGTGGTTTTCACCTAATTAAAAGTAAACGTTTGTCACTCTCAAAAAAATCATTCACATGGTCCAATCAGGATACTGTCCAATTGCTAAGTGACTCCAGTCCCCTCCTTCCAAGCACTTGCAGGAATGTCCTTGGTTCCCAAGAGAAAGTATTTTGTTTTGATTCAACACCCCAACTATCTCCATTCCCCCCCATCCCTCTTCTTCAGTGTATCAGCACACACACCAGTGGTGAAATCCAAAATTTATTATTACCAATTCTATGGGCATGGCTTGGTGGGCATGGTGTGGCGTGGTGGGCATGGTATGGTGTGGTGGGCGTGGTGTGGCTTGGTGGGCATGGCTTGGTGGGTGTGACAGGGGAAGGATCTGCAAAATCTCCATTCCCACACCACTCCAGGGGAAGGATACTGAAAAATCCCCATCCCTCCCCACTCCTGGGGGAAGGATATTGCAAAATCTCCATTCCCACCCTGTTCTAGCCAGAGGTGGGAATGGAGCCAGAGGTGGTATTTGTTGGTTCTCTGAACTACTCAAAATTTCTGCTGCTAGTTTTCCAGAACCTGTTAGAACCTTCTGGATTTCACCCCTGACACACACACACACACACACACCAGATGCAACAATGAAGGCATAAATAGAAATATGTAGTAAGAGCAGAATCCAACTGACCTTATTATTTATTTATTTATTATTATTTATTATTTAAATTTGTATACCGCCCTTCTCCCGAAGGACTCAGGGCGGTTCACAGCCAGGTAAAAATACAATACAATAAATACAAATTAAAATACAATTAAAAAAACTTATTAAAATTGGCCAGGATTAAAATTTGGAGCTAAAAACCCATTAAAACCCATTAAAACACTAACCCAGTCCAGCGCAGATGAATAAGTAGGTTTTAAGCTCGCGGCGAAAGGTTCGGAGGTCCGGAAGTTGACGAAGTCCAGGGGGGAGTTCGTTCCAGAGGGCGGAGCCCCACAGAGAAGGCCCTTCCTGGGCGTCGCCAGCGGCAACACTGTCGCCCGGCGGCACCCTGAGAGCCCCTCTCTGTGAGGCGCCAGGTCGGTGAGAGGTATTCGGTAGCAGCAGGCGGTCCCGTAAATATCCGGCCCTATGCCATGGAGCGCTTTAAAGACATTCACCAACACCTTGAAGTGCACCGGAAGGCCACAGGTAGCCAGTGCAGCCGACGAGGATAGGTGTCACTCGGGAGCCACGAGGCTCCTCAATCACCAGCGCAGCTGCATTCTGACTAACTGTAGCCTCCGGATGCCCCTCAAGGAGCCCCATGTAGAGAGCATTGCAGTAGTCCAGGCGAGGGCGTCACAAGGGCGTGAGTGACTGTGCACAAGGCATCCCGGTCTAGAAAGGGGCGCAACTGGCGCACCAGGCGAACCTGGTGGAAAGCTCTCCTGGAGACGGCCGTCAAATGGTCTTCAAATGACAGCCGTTCATCCAGGAGAACGCCCAAATTGCGCACCCTCTCCGCCGGGGCCAATGACTCGCCCCGACAGTCAGCCGCGGACTCAGCTGACTGTACCGGGATGCCGGCATCCACAGCCACTCCGTCTTGGAGGATTGAGCTTGAGCCTGTTCCTCCCCATCCAGACCCGTCGGCTCCAGACACCGGGACAGCACTTCAATGGCTTCATTGGGGTGGCCCGGTGTGGAAAAGTACAGCTGGGTGTCATCAGCGTACAGCTGGTACCTCACACGAAGCCACTGATGATCTCACCCAGCGGCTTCATATAGATGTTGAACAAAGGCGAGAGAATCGGCCCTGCGGCACCACAAGTGAGGCGCCGCGGTGACCTCTGCCCGTCAACACCGTCTGCGACCGGTCGGAGAGATGGGAGGAGAACCACCGATAGCGGTGCCTCCACTCCCAATCGCCCCAACCGGCGCAGCAGGATACCATGGTCGATGGTATCGAAAGCCGCTGAGAGGTCTAATAGGACCAGGGCAGAGGAATAACCCCTATCCTGGCCTCAGAGATCATCCTGCGACCAAAGCCGTCTCAGTGCTGTAACCGGCCGGAAGCCGGACTGGAGCAGGTCCAGATAGACAGTTTCCTCCAGGTGAAGGGGAAACTGATATGCCACCATACTCTCTACAACCGCCGCGGCGGGTTGGAGACTGACGATAATTACCTAAAACAGCGGGTCAGGAAGGCTTCTTGAGGAGGGCCTCACCACGCCTCTTTCAAGGCGGCCGGAAAGACTCCTCCAACAAAGAAGCACTCGTAATCCCCTGGAGCCAGCCTCGTGTCACCTCCTGGTGGCCAGCACCAGCCAGGAGGGCAGGTCCAATAAACATGTGGTGGCATTCAATCTACCCAGCAACCTGTCCATGTCCTCGGGAGTCACAGGGTCAAACTCATCCCACACAACATCACCAAGACCGCCCTCAGACGTCCCGTCCGAATCGCTGCAATCTTGGTCCAGACCGTCCTTCAGCTGAACGATTTTATCGTATAGATAACCGTTAAACTCCTCAGCACGTCCCTGCAACGGGTCATCCCGCTCCCCCTGGTGAAGGAGGCGGGTCACCAAACAGGCGGCTGGGCGGTTATCTGCCGGCGCAATGAGGAGGAGGCGTAGCGCCTCGCTTCCCTCAGTGCCACTAGGTAGGTCCTAGTATAGGATCTAACTAGTGTCCGATCAACCTCTGAGCGGCTGGACCTCCAGGAACTCTCTAGGCGTCTTCTCCGGCGTTTCATCCCCTCAGCTCCTCGGAGAACCAAGGGCGGTTGGGATCTCGCGGGTCAGAGGCCGCAAAGGCACGACACGGTCTAAGGCCCGGCCGCAGCCCGTTCCCAGGCTGCAGCCAGTTCCTCTGCCGTGCCGTGAGCCAGACCCTCAGGAAATGGCCCAAGCTCCGTCCGGAACCTCTCTGTCCATCAGGCGCCTGGGACGGTACCAACGTAATGGTTCCGTCTCCCTGCGGTGTTGGGTAGCGGTCAGAAAGTCCAGGCGAAGGAGAGTGATCTGACCATGACAAAGGTTCAATGACTATTTCCTTTAAGTCCAGATCTCTCGACCATTGACCAGAGACAAAAATCAGGTCCAGTGTGCCACCCCCGATGTGAGTGGGGCCATCCACTACTTGAGTCAGGTCCAAGGCCGTCATGGAAGCCAAGAACTCCCGAGCTACCGTCGATGACGAGCCGGCAGATGGCAGGTTAAAGTCCCCCATGACTAAAAGTCTGGGGGTCTCCACCGCCACCCCGGCAAGCACCTCTAGGAGCTCGGGCAGGGCAGCTGTCACGCAGCAAGGAGCCAGGTACGCGACCAGCAAGCCCATCTGACATCTATGACCCCACCTCACAAGAGGATTCACCCGGCTATCTGAGGTACAGTGGTCTCCCTCGGCTCTAGACTCTCTTTAATCACAACCGCCACCCCTCCACCCCTACCCTGGGCCCTCGGCTGATGGAATGCACGGAAACCCAATGGGGAAAAGTGCTTTCTGCCTTGTCTCTCCTATTCATCTCCCACTCACTATTAACATAGAATATGTAATCTCTTAGTAACGTCTTATACATACTTAAAGAAAAACAGCTTCTTATAAGCAGCAGTTATTTAATAGTGATAACTTCAAATTTAGCATGATCTATTGGAATATGTATCTGGTATTTTATTTATTTTTCTTATCTCATTTGATTTATTGTATATCCCACCTATTATTTTTACAAGTAACTCAAGGTGGTGAACATATCTAATACTCCTTCCTTCTCATGTTTTCTCTACAACGGCAACCCTGTGAAGTGGGTTGGGCTGAGAGAGAATGACTGGCCCAAAGGCATCCAGTTGGCTTTCTTGACTAAGCTAAGATTAGAACTCATGGTTTCCTTATTTCTAGCATGAGGTTTTAACCTTTAGGCCAGACTGGCTCTTTTTCATTGTATCCTTTCCCACTCTGTCATAACTGCTCTGGGTTCCTCCCTCAGAAGAGGATTAGCAGTTCAGAATGAAGAATAAGTTTTCCTATTGTGACCTAGAGCTGAGGTCACAGAACAGAGGTTGAAACATAACCTGTCTCCATGATCCCTCTGAATTCTTCAGCTCCAATCTCTGATGCTCAGCCTCTGAGCTATAAGCAATGCCATCACCATCGAGAGGTATAACCATGTGCTGAACACTAGGAAAGCACAGACCCAGGATGGAGTTTTGGGTAGAAACTGTCTCTTGGTAGTCAAAACGATGATGAGCATTAGCTGAATTAGCTGAATCTGGGAAGGAGACAGAGGCTGGGATTTTTTATAAAGTAGCATGGTTGGACTCAGTGCCTAAACTATTCCCCTGGGTATTTCAGGCTCTACTGGGGCCACAGCCACTCTTCGAAATTAATTTTTCTTACAATGCTTACTACCTTTGGATTCATAGCTGGCTGGAATAACTCCTTGGCACTATCTCGAACAGGAATTTCTCTCAACAGCCAGATCCTGTCTGACTTCTGCTTCTAGAGGCATGGCTGGCAGTTCTGCAGTCCAAGGAGCATGGTAGCCATTTGACAGTGCCCATCCACCAGCAAAGAGGATATTGATAGGCTGCTGCTATTCAGGATTCCTGCTCCCACCCCTCAGCCCTGCCCCTCATCCTAGGACAGTTTTGGTGAAACTTTCCGGCACTGAGTGCCAAAACAGGAGTGTGCACACATGGGGGAGCACCAGAAATCAGAAGAGAAGCTCCCTGGTGCACATCCTGGGAGTGCCAGAAATCAGAAGAGCAGTTTCCTGATGCACATGCACATGCTAGGAAGCTGAGCTTCTGTTTTTTGGCATGCGCATGAACAACAGTCACCTGATTTTTCGGCTTTGGGCGTATATGCGCATGCAAAGACCAGCTGGCCAGCATGCATGCACATGCCGGAAACATGAAGTTCAGCTTCCCGGCAAGCACCTGCGCACCAGGGAGCTGCTCTTCCAGTTTCCGGTGCTCCTGTGCACACAAAGACCAGCTGCCCAGTGCACACATAGAGCAACAGGCAATGGCTGGCATGCCCAGAGAGATGGCTGTGCATACCACTTCCAGCACGTGTGCCATAGGTTCTCCATCACGGTCCTAGGAGCTCAGCTGAAGAGGGCCATATAAACACAGAAAGTGAACCAGGTTTGACCTGTAGGCTAAATCCTGTTCTAGAACTTTGTTAGTTGACTGTCTTCATCCCTGCACATACCGTATATACTCGAGTATAAGCCGAGTTTTTCAGCACATTTTTTGTGCTGAAAAACGTCCCCTCGGCTTATACTCGGGTCTATACGGCTTATACTCAAGTTTTTTTTTTTTTTAAGCCCCTCGGCTTATACTCGAGTATATACGGCTTATACTCGAGTTTTTTTTTTCTTTTTTTCACATTTTACCGGACTGAAGCCCTGCCGGTGCAGTGAGAGGGCGGGGCGGGGGAGCCGCCAGCCTTCTCAGCTGAGGGAGGGAGGGTTTCCCCAACCGGTAGGTGCCTCATTTCCCACCCTCGGCTTATACTCGAGTCCCCAGTTTACCCCAGTTTTTGGGGTAAAATTGGGGACCTCGGCTTATACTCGGATCGGCTTATATTCGAGTATATACGGTATTTCTCTTGTGTAACAGATACCCCCCACCCCCATTTGCTTTATTTTATGGAAATTTCCAAGCTAGAAAGGATGCTGAACAATGTTGGCTTTAATGGGGAGATAAATTACTATTAAATATATTTTATTATAATCTATATGTTATATGTATTTACCTACGGTTCAGAATATTCCCCTGGGATCAGAGAATAGAATAGAATAGAATAGAATTCTTTATTGGCCAAGTGTGATTGGACATACAAGGAAATTGTCTTTGTGCATACGCTCTCGGTGTACATAAAAGAAAAGATACATTCGTCAAGAATCATAAGGTACAACACTTAATAATAGTCATAGGGTACAAATAAGCAATCAAATCATATTAGGAAACATAATAATAATATAAATTATAAATCTTAAGGATACCAGCAACAAGGTTACAGACATACAGTCATAAGTGGAAGGAGATGGCTGATGGGAATGATGAGAAGATTAATAGTAGTGCAGCTTTAGTAAATAGATTGACAGTGTTGAGGGAATTATTTGTTTAGCAGAGTGATGGTGTTCGGGAAAAAACTGTTCTTGTGTCTAGTTGTTCTGTGTGCAGTGCTCTATAGCGTTGTTTTGAGGGTAGGAGTTGAAACAGTTTATGTCCAGGATTTTAGGGGTCTGTAAATATTTTCACAGCCCTCTTTTTGACTCGTGCATCATACAGGTCCTCAATGGAAGGCAGGTTGGTAGCAATTGTTTTTTCTGTAGTTCTAATTATCTTCTGAAGTCTTTGTCTGTCTTGTTGGGTTGCAGAACCAAACCAGACAGTTATAGAGGTTATAGAGGGCCCCATCATATTAGCTTTTTGTAAGGCACTTAAAACCTGTCCAGGCATTTGGTCTGGGACATTAAACATCTATGCTGATTAAGTGGTTGTTGATGTGCTGTTGTCTGGTGTTTTTCCTGGATCCTAGATATTGGTTATTTATTGGTTTATTATTTCATGATATTTAGGTTTTAGCTTTTGTATGCTGCCCAATGTCATTTGCTGACATGAACAATCATATCAATCATCAATCAATCAGGCAACGGTCAAAATACTGGTTCTGATTTAAAAGGAAGAAGGTGGGAGCAGGATGAAAGTTTATGAAAAGATTGAAATCTATGAATAGTGTATTATACCAGGCATATTACAAAGGCGCATTATCAATGGTCATCCATAGAGCAGAGCTACAGCCTTGTATGTATTTGTCAGTTTGTTTATCAAAGCACGTCTTGTTGAGCACATTTGGGATGAGTTTGACCCTGTGGCTCCCGAGGACGTGGACAGGTTGTTGGGGAGGCTTCACGGCACGACATGTTTACTGGACCCGTGCCCTTCCTGGCTGGTACTGGCCACTCAGGCGGTGACACGAGGCTGGCTCCAGAGGATTATCAACGCTTCTTTGTTGGATGGGGTTTTCCCTGCCGCCTTGAAAGAGGCGGTGGTGAGACCCCTCCTTAAGAAGCCCTCTTTGGACCCAGCTATTTTGGCTAATTATCGTCCAGTCTCCAACCTTCGCTTTGTTGCGAAGGTTGTAGAGAGTGCCGTGGCGTGACAGCTGCCCCAACACCTGGATGAAGATGTCTATCTAGACCCGTTCCAGTCCGGCTTCCGACCCGGATACAGCACGGAGACAGCTTTGGTCGCATTGGTGGATGATCTCTGGAGGGCCAGGGACAAGGGATATTCCTCTGCCCTGGTCCTATTAGACCTCTCAGCGGCATTCGATACCATCGATCATGGTATCCTGCTGCGCCCGGTGGGGGGATTGGGAGTGGGAGGCACCGTATATCGGTGGTTCTCCTCTATCTCCGACCGTCAGACGGTGTTGACAGGGGGGCAGAGGTCGACCGCGAGGGGCCTCACTTGTGGGGTCCCTCAGGGGTCGATTCTCTCGCCCCTGCTGTTCAACATCTACATGAAGCCGCTGGGTGAGATCATCAGTGGTTTCGGGGTGAGATACCAGCAGTACGCTGACGACACTCAGCTGTACTTTTCCACCCCGGACCACCCCAATGAAGCTGTTGAAGTGCTGTCCCGGTGTTTGGAGGCTGTGCGGGTCGGGATGGGGAGAAACAGGCTCAAGCTTAATCCCTCCAAGACGGAGTGGCTGTGGATGCCGGCACCCCGATTCAGTCAGCTGCAGCCGCGGCTGGCTGTTGGTGGCGAGTTACTGGCCCCAAAGGATAGGGTGCGCAACTTGGGTGTCCTTCTGGATGATCGGCTGTCGTTTGACGACCATTTGACGGCCGTCTCCAGGAGGGCCTTCCACCAGGTTCGCCTGGTCCGGCAGTTGCGCCCCTTCCTTGATCGGGATGCCTTATGCACGGTCACTCATGCGCTCGTTACCTCTCGCTTGGATTACTGTAATGCTCTCTACATGGGGCTCCCCCTGAAGTGCGCTCGGAGGCTTCAGTTAGTCCAGAATGCAGCTGCGCGGGTGATAGAGGGAGCTACACGTAGCTCCCATGTAACACCGCTCCTGCGCAGACTGCACTGGCTGCCTGTGGCCTCCCGGGTGCACTTTAAGGTGTTGGTTATGACCTTTAAAGCGCTCCATGGCTTAGGACCTGGGTACTTACGGGACCGCCTGCTGTTACCATACGCCTCCCACCGACCCGTACGCTCCCACAGAGAGGGACTTCTCAGGGTGCCGTCCGCCAAACAATGTCGGCTGGCGGCCCCCAGGGGAAGGGCCTTCTCTGGGGCTCCCACTCTGGAACGAGCTTCCCCCGGGCTTACGCCAAATTCCTGACCTTCGGACATTTCGTCGCGAACTCAAGACTCACCTTTTTATCCGCGCGGGGCTGGCTTAAATTGGGATTTTAAATCTTAAATTTATTAATTTTAAATGGGGTTTTAGTAGAGTAAATTTTAATCATTGGGCTAATTTAAATAAGTTTTTTAAATTGGATTTTAAATTTGTATATTGTATTGCTGGTTTTTATTATGCCTGTACACCGCCCTGAGTCCTTCGGGAGAAGGGCGGTATAAAAATAAAATAAAATAAATAAATAAATAAATAAATAAATAATAAAGCAATATGAAAAAAATTTTTAAAAATAGTGTTGGTTGACTATTTGGCACAATTAGGGAAATTATATCTTGGATTCCAAATAGCAATAATATGGTAAAATTTCTGGAATCTCTTTGCTATTATATAGTAGTTGTTTAGATTTTTGCAACCCAGATATGGTTATGATTCAATATGCAATAATTATTGTTGACTAAAGTTTTTCACTTTTCTGGTACTGTATGAGAGAGACTGGCAGAGCCAAGGGAAGATTTAAATGAGGCATAGGTTTAGTATTGTTACATAGTCACAAAAGAACAAAGCCCCTTGAATGCCATTGGCTTTTATCTAGTTCTGTCCAGGTGGAACCCATTAGCCTGAGAAGATTCCTGTACATAGGCTTTAGCAATAAATCCATAAATTAGAACCTTCATGTTTGGATTTGACAGGTACTTTGGCATGTGCTTAGTTTGTAAATCTTCTTGCATTTTAACTTTTTTCAAAGTAGAGCAATTTTAAATTGCATGTTGCATATTATGTACAATCCATCAATGCAGTTAATTGCTATATAAAATTAAGGGCAAATTGTTGAAAAATGGCTTACATAGGTTATATTAGCTAGGAGTATTAAATACAGAATAACAGAGTTGGAAGGGACCTTGGAGGTCTTTTAGTCCAATCCCCCTGCTCAAGTGATTGCGAATCTCTTCTTAAAAACCAGTGTTGGAGCATCCACAATATCTAGAGGCAAGTTGTTTCACTGATGGATAGTTCCTGTTGAAATTTCTCCTTAGTTCTAGGCTGATTCTTTCTATACACTAAGAATTAGTAGACTGAGAGACAGATTGAGATTCTACATCCACCCCATTTGTATTTTGCTTCCTTCCTTAGCCATCTTTTAAATTTTAATGTTAGTATCTATTATTTTAATATCTCAGTTTTTATATTGTTTTAGGTTTTAGCTTTTGTATGCTGCCCAATGTCAGTTGCTGACATGAACAATCATATCAATCATCAATCAATCAGGCAACGGTCAAAATACTGGTTCTGATTTAAAAGGAAGAAGGTGGGAGCAGGATGAAAGTTTATGAAAAGATTGAAAGCTATGAATAGTGTACTATACCAGGCATATTACAAAGGCGCATTATCAATGGTCATCCATAGAGCAGAGCTACAGCCTTGTATGTATTTGTCAGTTTGTTTATCAAAGCAATATGGAAAAAAAATTAAAAAATAATGTTGGTTGACTATTTGGCACAATTAGGGAAATTATATCTTGGATTCCAAATAGCAATAATATGGTAAAATTTCTGGAATCTCTTTGCTATTATATAGTAATTGTTTAGATTTTTGCAACCCAGATATGGTTATGATTCAATATGCAATAATTATTGTTGACTAAAGTTTTTCACTTTTCTGGTACTGTATGAGAGAGACTGGCAGAGCCAAGGGAAGATTTAAATGAGGCATAGGTTTAGTATTGTTACATAGTCACAAAAGAACAAAGCCCCTTGAATGCCATTGGCTTTTATCTAGTTCTGTCCAGGTGGAACCCATTAGCCTGAGAAGATTCCTGTACATAGGCTTTAGCAATAAATCCATAAATTAGAACCTTCATGTTTGGATTTGACAGGTACTTTGGCATGTGCTTAGTTTGTAAATCTTCTTGCATTTTAACTTTTTTCAAAGTAGAGCAATTTTAAATTGCATGTTGCATATTATGTACAATACATCAATGCAGTTAATTGCTATATAAAATTAAGGGCAAATTGTTGAAAAATGGCTTACATAGGTTATATTAGCTAGGAGCATTAAATACAGAATAACAGAGTTGGAAGGGACCTTGGAGGTCTTCTAGTCCAATCCCCCTGCTCAAGTGATTGCCAATCTCTTCTTAAAAACCAGTGTTGGAGCATCCACAATATCTAGAGGCAAGTTGTTTCACTGATGGATAGTTCCTGTTGAAATTTCTCCTTAGTTCTAGGCTGATTCTTTCTATACACTAAGAATTAGTAGACTGAGAGACAGATTGAGATTCTACATCCACCCCATTTGTATTTTGCTTCCTTCCTTAGCCATCTTTTAAATTTTAATGTTAGTATCTATTATTTTAATATCTCAGTTTTTATATTGTTTTTAGTTTGTTATAAGTTGCCTAGAGTGGCTGAATGGTGAGATGAGTGACATATAAATTTAATAAAGAAATAATAAAGAAAACAGCAGAATAAAATGGATCAAGAAAAGGAAACAACTAAGTAGATTCCCAGTCATGTTGTAAGATTGACTTATCTTACAATATGTCTCTTTCTGAGTGAAAGGTGGTTCGGTTTATCTTTTGCAACCCAGATATGGTTATGATTCAATATGCAATAATTATTGTTGACTAAAGTTTTTCACTTTTCTGGTACTGTATGAGAGAGACTGGCAGAGCCAAGGGAAGATTTAAATGAGGCATAGGTTTAGTATTGTTACATAGTCACAAAAGAACAAAGCCCCTTGAATGCCATTGGCTTTTATCTAGTTCTGTCCAGGTGGAACCCATTAGCCTGAGAAGATTCCTGTACATAGGCTTTAGCAATAAATCCATAAATTAGAACCTTCATGTTTGGATTTGACAGGTACTTTGGCATGTGCTTAGTTTGTAAATCTTCTTGCATTTTAACTTTTTTCAAAGTAGAGCAATTTTAAATTGCATGTTGCATATTATGTACAATCCATCAATGCAGTTAATTGCTATATAAAATTAAGGGCAAATTGTTGAAAAATGGCTTACATAGGTTATATTAGCTAGGAGTATTAAATACAGAATAACAGAGTTGGAAGGGACCTTGGAGGTCTTTTAGTCCAATCCCCCTGCTCAAGTGATTGCGAATCTCTTCTTAAAAACCAGTGTTGGAGCATCCACAACATCTAGAGGCAAGTTGTTTCACTGATGGATAGTTCCTGTTGAAATTTCTCCTTAGTTCTAGGCTGATTCTTTCTATACACTAAGAATTAGTAGACTGAGAGACAGATTGAGATTCTACATCCACCCCATTTGTATTTTGCTTCCTTCCTTAGCCATCTTTTAAATTTTAATGTTAGTATCTATTATTTTAATATCTCAGTTTTTATATTGTTTTTAGTTTGTTATAAGTTGCCTAGAGTGGCTGAATGGTGAGATGAGTGACATATAAATTTAATAAAGAAATAATAAAGAAAACAGCAGAATAAAATGGATCAAGAAAAGGAAACATCTAAGTAGATTCCCAGTCATGTTGTAAGATTGACTTATCTTACAATATGTCTCTTTTTCTGAGTGAAAGGTGGTTCAGTTTATCTTTTGCCTAAGTAGATGTTTCCTGTATCTATCAATGTAATGCATTTATGGAATTATTGGTAGTCAATGAATGAGTTTTCCTTCAAGTTTTTCTTTTAACTCTTCATGCAGTAAAATCCATAGCTTAACTGCATGCTGTGTGAAGATCTTGTTTATGGCCAGAAATTTTTCTTATGCTGTCATTCCATAATGCTGCACATTGACTATTCATAATTGTAATTCTTCAAGGATTTGTGAAGTTTTTCTTTTCCATTACTTGCTTCTATTTTTTAGCTGACCATGCTGAAGTAAATTGTGTGTCTTTGTTGGTCTATGTCTCCTACATAACAAAATAATCCTTGTTTAAATATAAACTCTCAATGATAAGCAGCAATAGCTGAATTTTATTAGAAAAAAATATATAATGTCTTTTTCTTTTTTCTTTTTTACTGTACCTTAAGACTAGATTGCAGTACTTTTTAATATTTTTAAATGTATAATTTTACCAAAATATTTTTTAAAAAAACTATGCAAGCATAGTATCTATGAATTTATTACAAGTGTTTGAGATTCTTATCACTTACAGCAGTGATTCCCAAACTGTGAGCCGCGGCTCCCCAGGGGGCCCCGCCCCCGCCACAAGGGAGCCGGGAAGAAGGAGCGTCCGCTCCACGGTGCCGCGAGATCCCAGACGACAAAGCCGGACACGGCCGCAGCGACCGGGACTCGCACACCGCAACTCGACAACTCAAAAGCCAAGGGACCCCAGCGCACCACACCCCCCGCGGGGCAGGCCACAGCAGGCAGGAAGACGGCAGAGAAGGAGAAGCGCGAGCTCCGGCCCCGCCCGCCCGCCTGAACCACAGCGCCCGCCCAGACCCGCTGCCTGACGAAGCAATGGCGCACCTCCCCTCCAGTCTGCCCGTGACGCCACTGGCCTCCCAGACCACCCGACACGCTGCCCAACACGGCCGCGGCCACCACGCTCGACGGCATCGGGAAAGAGGGGCTGCGCAGAAAATAGCAAAACCACCCCGTTAGTTCCTCCCAGGTGAGCCAGGCTGGAGGCGAGAACAGCCACCTCCTCCACAAGGCGGAGACCCGAGGGAACAAGGGGATCGCGAGAGGCCAAACTCCGAGACCGAAGCAGGGACCCCCACGCCTGGGAAAGTTCCACAGAGGCCGCTCCCATCAAAGGAGACGGCGCGTCCATCAGCAAAACATGAGTATGCCAAACACTTTGTAGAAACAGACTTTTTGATTAAACTCACATACCTATGTGATATCTTTGAAAAGTTGAATGTGTTGAATCTCTCTTTACAAGGAGGCAATATGCACATTTTAAAGTTAACAGAAAAGATTTCAGCTTTCAGAAAAAAATTCAGAAAAAAAGACAAAAATTAAAAAAAAAATCGGATGTACCTATTAAGGGAGCCGCGGAAAAAATCCGAAGTGTTATGGGAGCCGCAAACCGAAAAAGATTGGGAACCTCTGACTTACAGCATAATTCACTCTTATGATCAGACTCACATAGTTCTTCCTTTGTGAAAATATATGATGGAAAAGTTGTAATTACTAATACTATTACTATGAAACGTTGTACCTTTTAAAGTGCAATATTATTACCTTTATTACAACAGGATGTTTTAATCTGAATTTCCCCCAACTTCCAAGAAATGAACTGAAAAGCAAGAAACCACATGCCATCAAAACTGGCACGGCAAGCTACTACATATACTACATATGTACATATATTACTATATATAAACATATGGTTGGGTAATGAAACATCAGCAAGCACACTGATGTTCACTCAGAGAGCACCAAAACATTCTGCAGAACTTAATAACATTTTTAAAAAAAACAAAAATCCATTTCAGTTTGACTAAATTTTACTTAGTTTGTTATGTGTATTGTGTAATTCTCATAGAATTAATAGCACCAATTCTTTCAGATGTATAGTGCTATTCAGCTAGTATTATTTCAATAATTTGTTATGTTGACATAATAAGTAATTTAATATTCTTTTCACTATGACAGATATACGGCATATGGCAGTTGACTGGCTCACGGGCAACTTCTACTTTGTGGATCATACCAGTGACACAATCTTCGTATGCAACTTCAATGGAACTGTGTGTGTTACCCTGATTGATCTTGATCTTCATAATCCCATGGCAGTTGCTGTGGATCCCACTTTGGGGTAAGATGATTAGAAATATAAAATATTTATTTATTATAATATTTATATTTCCATGTGAACAAGAAAAGAAATAATTGGCTATTATGGTTATTTTTCACTTGGAAAGAATAGTTGTTCTTTAAAATAAAATAAAATTTGTACTGGTTTGAACAAAAAAATCTATCTATCTATCTATCTATCTATCTATCTATCTATCTAATATCTATCTATCTATCTATCTATCTATCTATCTATCTGTCTATCATCATCTATCTATATCTATCATTTAATATAAAATACAATAAAAAGTGATGGTATGGTAGAATATTTATCAGCCATATCTAAAGGAGCAAGCAGTTAGATCAGGGATGTCAAAGTGGCAGCCCCCAGGCCAGCTGCACCATGCACAGGCCACGCCCACCCCAACTCCGCGAAGGGAAAACATGACACAATATGTCATGTGATGGCAATGTGGCACCATGGATTTGACACCTGTGAGTTAGACTGATCCCTTTCAAAAAAAAAGTGCAAGCTTATTGCTTTGAATAGAAGTCATCTTTCTATGCTACACAGAAAATCTGGTTTTGAAATGTGATGTTGAAAGAAATATATTGTATATGATATTAGGGAAGAAGCATTTTGTTCAGGTTTCTTTATTTAAAAAATCTAATAGCATAATTAAGCTGTTGGACACATTTTTTTTACCTTAGGTAAAGCATGGCAGCTATTTTGTTAGTACACTGGGATTCTTAAGCCTTACAGGAACAAGTAGGGGAGAAAACAAATGCATTTTTTTAACTCAGTTCGTGGTTGGTTGCTGGATATAAGAGATCTGCAGTGGCATCTGCTATACATTTACTTAACAATAAGCACCAGTGAAATTGGTGGGATCTATTTGCAGGTATTTCCAGACTATAAAGGTTGGCAAAGTCTTGCTTTAGATGTTTATATTTTCTTTATCCTGACTTTATTATTTATGGACCTCTTAAGAAGGGAGTAAGGTCCATTGTAAACAGTCTGAAGTTGAAACTGTGAGGGTTTGAGGCTGTAACAATGGAATTGGGTAAATCATTCCAGGCGTTGACCACTCTGTTGCTCAAATCATATTTCCTGCAATGGAGTTTGAAGCGGTTTACCTTGAGTTTGTATCATTTGCCCGGGTACTATTGTGGTTAAAACTGAAGAAGTTGTTGACAGGCAAGATATTGTAGCAGACAATTTTGTGTACTATGCTTAAATCGGACCACAGGCGGTGCAATTCCAGAATGTCCAAACCCAAAATTTTAAGCCTGGTGGCATAGGGATATAATTCAAGGCAGCAAACAACTCCTTTCACCTCTTACTTTCCCCACAAGAACAAGTTGAGCTAAGCGAGAGCAACTGGCCCAAAATCACCCAGCTAGCTAAGGCAAAACTCAATCTCACAGTCTCCTAATTTCTAGCCTGGTGCTTAAATCACTAGACCAAACTGCCATTAATTCTTATGGGAGACCTTGATATAAAATATTATTCAGATATGCCTCCATAACTGATTTTGGTTTAGAATAATCTAAAATTTCAGAAAGCAGTAGCATTTGAAAGGTAATTACTTGATTCCTCTGTTATTTCATTTTGATATGAAATATACAAAAAGATATGGCAGAAGAAGAGAGGGGAGCTACAAAGCAGATCTGTTAAGTAAATGTTTCTCAACCTTAGCAACTTTAAAATATGCTGAGTTCAATTCCCAGAATTCCTCAGCCAGCATGGCGGGCTAGGCAATTCTAGGAATTGAAGTTCACACATCTTCAACTTGCTGAGGTTGAGAAACATTGTGTTAAGTCATCCTTAGACTTGCCGATTTTCTCCAGATAAGCAGAAAATAGAATTTTGCTTTCCTTCCCTGCCTTCTATCCCATATTTCAAACCAAAACCCAGAATACTGCCATTTGTCCAAAATACATAGGCCACTTTATATGTCAATTGAATTTTATCTCTCTGTAAATCTGTGACTTTCAAGCTTGATAAATTTAAGATGTATGAACTTCAACTTCCAGAATTCTACAGCCAGCCCACTTACCTAAGCGATTTTGGGAGTTGAAGTCCACAGAACTTAAAGCTACCAAGTTTGAAAGACAATGATGCAAATGAAGTAGTTTTGGATTAAGTTGTCACATGGAACTCCTGTTGGGAGCATCCTAATGCTTCTGAAGAGTATTTCCATACTTCAGGTTTTACAGGGTTGATGTTGCTTTATACAACCAGTAGTCAGAGGAAAATCATCATGACCGTTTTTCTTATCACCAGTAAAGAACTAATGGGGTTACAATGTAAAAGACAAAGGGGAAAATTCATTGCCAGCTTTTGTTTATGGGAAGGCTAAGACTTAATGAATGAATACACAGTATTAAAATAACCATCCCAATCTGTTAGAGCATCAGTTAAAAAAATTGTACTGGCATTTTTTTTTAAAAAAAATTACCTAATAGATAATTAGACCAGTATGCATATTCTTTTTAAAAAACAAAGTTTTGAAAAGGGGCAATGTTGTTTCATTATCTGATCACCCTGATAACTACCAGATAGATATATTAATAATGATTAGTTTACTAAATTAAATATGAACAGGTGCTTAATGAAAGAGGTGAGGATTTTGAAGTAGCTATTTCATCTATGTTTACATTGTTTTGTAATACGGTTGTAGCAGCTGTATGCCATAAGATTGCCTTTAATAAACAGCAAAATATTTACTGGAGAAACAGCTTGTTATCCATATGTGGACTTTTGTCAGTCTTTTTAAACCTCTGATTGAATATTAAGATGAATCATCACAATAGGCTTAGCTGTGACAAGAACAGCTTGTGTGCAAACCATGTAAAGGAAGCTGTATAATATAATTTTCGAGCAGAACAACAGATGGTAAACTCGACTTGATCTGACTGGAGTGATGTTCCTAAAGAAATTAGTATAAGTTATATTTAAGATGATTTGTTTAGTAATTCCCTTAACAAAGAACAACCATTTTCAAATCATCCACCAGCTTTTTCAAATTCTTTTGCTTACATGATGTATTTGGATTTTGTTTGATGAATTCTAAATGATTCCTCTCTCAAAGGATGTTGAAGTGTTCTTCTTTTTTTTCTTTTCTTTTTTTTGTAAGCAAAGTTTCCCTGGTGGAATTTAAGAAAACACTCTGTCTGTAAATATAAGAAAAATGTGATGCGGAACAATTTTTTTTAAAAAAATACTGCGTGGAATATTTATCTTAATGTTTTCCCCTATGCTTCCAATATTTCTCTATGTACAAAAAATGCAGTATTTTAAAATTAATCTGTGCAGGGTTTCAAAGATTCAAAGAAAACATGGCTGTTTAGTTTTACACTGAATACTGTCTCAAACAACAGTGACGGAGTGGAGGGCTGTCAAAAATTTAGTAATCCATGGTCGAGTACATGCTCTTAACACCGTCAGTGGTTTTGCCGGTCCTGGATCATCTATATGTCCTGCAATCTCACAATGTCACCTTTAACATCTGGACCAATTGATTCCAATTCAGCTGTAGTTCATTAGCAAATACACTAAATCCAATTTTCCAGTGGAATTTTGCAAGGCAAATTTGCAAAGAATTTTCTCTTCACCTGCCTTCTGGCTCCTCAACACTTCTGACAGAGATTAAGCCATTGAACTGAAATTGTTTCAACTATAATTTTCATTGCACATTTAATAAATTGAATAATGACCATTTTAAAACAAATACCCAAACCATTGCAAATAAATGCTCAGATTTTTTTAAACAGCCAGTAAATCAGTGGAATGGGAGTTTGGGGAAAAGAATAGAATACTGAAGCTGGTGATGTTGAGGATAAATTGAGAATAAGTTTGAAAATGATTCTCATGGTCTGATGGAATTATTGTAAAACAGAATTATTGTAAAAGTATTGTAAGGCATGTAATGCCTTAGTTATCCCAAAGCATCTTCCTAAGGTATTATTATATCATGAGAAATTTCAGATGAATAAAGGACAAAGCATGATGTGATACACTTTCTGTACAATAATGGAAGCAATACTGAATAAATGAAAAAAATGGAACCTTAAACAATATGGATCATAATCTGATTGTTCTAGGGTCAATATAATGGAAATATTCCAGTCATCTGGAATGAAAAATACTTTACTGTTAAATCTTGTATTTTCGCATAATATTGTCAGTCCCTTATTTTATTTCCCTCAAAATAGAAGAGGGGATGGCAGCGAATAGTATACAAATGACAATATGAGCATTGTTTGGCAATAAAGGGATGGGAATTAAGTGCTGCCTTAGCCATGAAAACTGGTTGGGTGCCTTTGGGCCAGTCACGTTCTCTCAGCCCATCCTTCCTCATAGGGTGGTTGTTGTCAGGAAACTAAGAAGAGGAAGGTGTGGTGGATATGTTTACTGCCTGGAGTTATTTTTAAAAATAGTAAAGGTGGGATACAAGATAGATAGATAGATAGATAGATAGATAGATAGATAGATAGATAGATAGATAGATAGATAGTCAGAGTGCGCAAAGTGTGACTATGTGAGACAACCCAGGAGCAATAACATCAAACAGAGGTTTGTAATAATAAATAGTGGTTAATCTCTAAAATATACATACACGTACTAGGCAAAGGTCAATCAATCAATCAGCAGCTACAGCAAGGAAGCACACATGGAAAAAGAGAGAAACGCCTTCACAGGGCCTCTCTTACAATACAGCCTCTTAAAGTGGTAACAGTTAAATAACCCTGCTGACTCATTTCTCATCATTGCATCATTTTAGTATTACAGCAGCTGTTCAGCTATTAAATCATCATTACCCTGACGTACATACATAAACAAACAAACAAATAATGTCATATAGAAAATGACTATATATATGTAAAGTTCCCTGAAGTACTTTGGAGTCACTTCTCAAATTTCTCTCTTCCTCTTTCAAGTTCCATCCCGGAATGTATGTATTTAAAAATAAATAGTTTCTTAGAGGGCAGCCTACTACAGCTAATGGTTGAAGTCATTTTTTTAAACTTCAGGAAACTTTCAGAAAAAAAACAATCTGAAAGAGCAGGATAAACCCTGCCTCTTAAAAAGGGGAAACTAAAATCTAATAAGAAAGTAGGCCAGTGGTGGGTTGCTACCTGTTCTCCCCAGTTCTTGTGAGCCGATAGTGGAAATTTTGAATAGTTCGAAGAATCAGTAAATACCACCTCTGCCTGGCCCCACCCCCAATCTATTCACTGCCTTCCGACTCCCAGCTGATCGACTAGGAGGAAATAATCAGGGCTCACTTGACAAAGAAGAGGGGGGAAAAAAACAAGACACCATCGCTTTAAATTGAGAAGCCAAGAAGCCTCCCAACTGATTGGCTAGAATGGAAAAATCAGGACTTGCTTCTCAGCCAGGAGATCACTTGGCAAAGAAGAAGAAGGAAAGAAAAAGAAAAAGATGCTGTCACTTTAAATTGACAAGCCAAGAAACAGCTGCTGGAAGGAGATTTTTACCTGCAGAAGCAGTTCATTTCTGGGTCAGCTGAACAACAAACTGGATAAGAGGAGGGATTCTTAACATAACATAACATAATAACAGAGTTGGAAGGGACCTTGGAGGTCTTCTAGTCCAATCCCCTGCCCAGGCATGAAACTCTACACCATTTCAGACAAATGGTTATCCAACATTTTCTTAAAAATTTCCAGTGTTGGAGCATTCACAACTTCTGCAGGCAAGTTGTTACACTTATTGATTGTTATATTGGTCTATGTTCCACTTATTGATTCTTATATGGGTCTATGTTTTTGAAGTTTTGGGGTTTGTGCAACATGGGCTTTATGTTTCTAAAATGGTTTCGGTGATTTCCATTGTGAAATATACTGTCTTGAATGAGTTTTCTGCCTGCTTGTAAATGGAGCCAAACTTCCAGCTTACACTTTTTATTATCTCTAAGCACCGGTAGCTGTTTTCTTCTTACAAAGTTTCCTTCATGCAGTTGGCAGGAATGTGGAATGAGTATAGGCAGGTTCCTTGTTAGCAGCTTGATTTTTCCTTGCTTTTCTGGGAGCTTTTTCTTATGAATAATATTTTATTTGGGGAAATGAAGAGGGGAGAGTTTGATTCCTTCCCAGAGCAGGTTAGTGTGGTGGGGAGGAAATGGAGATTTTGCAGTATCCTTCCCCATCACACCCGCCATGCCACGCCCACCAAGCCACACACACAGAACCAGTAGTAAAAATTTTTGAAACCCACCACTGCGTAAGTCCATCTTAATATGCTATTCCTGGTATGTGATGTTTTGTATACATACAGAAAAAGAAGCACTCTTGTAATCTTTGACTTTTAGGCTTGCTGTCAAACATCACTCATAATACTAATGACTGTTTTGAACAATATGCAGGTTCAGTGGTGGGTTCTAAATTTTTTTGCTACCAGTTCTGTGGGCGTGGCTTATTTTGTGGGTGTGGCTTGATGGTCATGTGACAGTGGGTGTGGCTTGATGGCAGGGGTGAAATCTAAAATTTTTTGCTACCTGTTCTGTGGGTGTGGCTTGGTGGGTGTGTGTGTCCTGTGACTGAGTGGGCGTGGCCAATTCAATGTCACTCACAGCCATGCCCACTCAGTCACAACCCTCCCACCAAGCCACACCCACAGAACCCAGTAGGGAAAAAAAAATAATTTCTATTCTGCCTTTTCCCTTTTTGCGAGATGCCTGCAGCTGCAGTCTCTCTGCCCACTTGCCACCCACTCACCACCTGTTCTCCCTTCACCTTGGGTCGGGGGCTGGGGCCCTGGGATGCATCATTCCCCTAGGCCCAGGAGCCGCCACCTGCCTCAACGGGGTCAGGGAATGCACCATTCCCCAACTCCGGCCTTTCTCCGGAGCTGTCGCCCACTCACCGCCCGCTCGCCGCCTGCTCGCCCTTCGCCTTTGGTCAGCGGCCGGGGCCCAGGGACACCCCATTCCCTTTCGCCTGGAGTCACCCCCTGCTCGCCGCCTCCTCAACCGGGTCGGGGAATGCACCATTCCCCATCACCAGCCTTGTCCTGGAGCCGCCGCCCATTCTTCCTTCGCCACGCGGCATATAATTACTTTCCTCCAGTGGCTGGCTGCCAGGAAAGGCAAGCGTCCAAAAGATACCAGAGTTGCTCTCCTTGAATATGCCGCCTTGTTCTATGCATCGGCTGCGCAAGCACACACCCAACCTGCCACTGATAAATAAATGAAATAAACGGTGTGCGCTTGCACAGCTGGTGCATGGAACAAGCAGCAATGGCTGTGGCATATTTAAGGAGAGGGACTCCAGTAACTTTTGGACGCTTGCCTTTCCTGACAGCCAGCCGCTGGAAGAAAGTAAGTATACACTGCATGGCGAAGGAAGAGTGGGCCCGGTTGAGGCAGGCGGCGAGCAGGGGGTGGCTCCGGGGTCTCAGGGGAATGAGGTATCCCTGGGCCCTGACCAAAGGCGAAGGGCGAACAGGCGGCGAGCAGGCAGCAAGTGGGCGAAGGAAGAGTGGGCGGCGGCTCTGGGGAAAGGCTGGAGTTGCGGAATGGTGCATTCCCTGACCCGGTTGGGGCAGGCGGGGGCTCTGGGGCCTCGGGGAATGGGCCCTGGCCTCTGACCTAAGGGCGAGCAGGTGGCGAGCTGCCTTCCCAGTGTTCCAGTGTCCAGCTTGCGAAGGCTGGACTGTGGGCCATTGACTGGTTCGGGGGCGTGTCCAGCCAGCGATTGCTACCGGATCGGTGGACCAGAACCAATCTCCGCTACCTACTCTCCCGATCCGGTCCGATCCGGTAGCATTTCACCCCTGCTTGATGGTCATATGACTGGGTAGGCGTGGCCAACTCAATGTCTGTCATGTCAAGAGGTACCTTGCCTGGCCCTTCCCCTCCCAGCCATTCCTTGTCACACCCAGCCTCAACGTATCTATAGTTCTGCAAAAATGTTGTTCACCTTTTTGCAATTTTATTATCTACATACTATA
The DNA here is from genome assembly GCF_028640845.1 of Ahaetulla prasina. Classification (NCBI taxonomy): domain Eukaryota; kingdom Metazoa; phylum Chordata; class Lepidosauria; order Squamata; family Colubridae; genus Ahaetulla; species Ahaetulla prasina. The sequence goes on from NC_080539.1 coordinate 235,978,597, forward strand.
AATCAGGGGTCTCCAAACTTGGCCACTTCAACTCCCAGAATTCCTCAGCCAGCTTTGCTGTCTTAAAGTCTTAAAGTGGCCAAGGTTAGAGACCTCTGCTATAGATGCACTTTCATAGATCACTGAAAGGAGGAAATGGCTCACATGCTTTGCCCAAGAGTGTGATAGGCAACAGGCTTTTAAGGGGCTGCTAGAAAGAAGTGGGGAGGAAGTATCTTCCAAAGCCCCAGAAGGCAAAACAAGAAGCAATGGATGGAAACTCAACAAAGAGAGAAGCAACCTAAAACTAAGGACAAACTTCCTGACAGTGTGAACCTATATAGATTTCAGTCATAATTTCACATATAAAATAGCCATTCATACAACCTGCATATTGTTCAAAACAATCATTAGTATTATGGCTGATGTTTGACAGCAAGCCTAAAATCCCCATTCCCTCCCCACTCCAGGGGAAGATTACTTCAAAATCCCATTTCCTCCCCACCCCAATAATCTGTTCTGGAAGGAATCAAACTCCCCCCTCTTCACTTCCCAAATAAAATATCCCAGATATTTAAGGAATAATCAAGCTGCTAGCAAGGAACCTGCCTGGAATTCCACATTCCTACCAGCTGCATAAAGGAAACTTTGTAAGCAGAAAACAGCTACCGGAAGTTCGGCTCCATTTACAAGCAGGCAGAAAACTCATTCAAGACAGGATACTTCACAATGGAAATCGACCAAACCTTTTTAGAAACACAAAACCCATGTTGCACAAACCCCAAAACTTCAAAAACATTGAACCATATAAGAATTCCTCCTCTTATCCAATTTGTTGTTCAGCTGACTCAGAACGGAGCTTCTAGCCGTTCTGTCAATTTAAAACGACAGCATTCCCCCCCCCTTCTTCTTTGCCAAGCGATCTCCTGAGAAGCAGCCAATCAATTTAAAGGGACAGTGTCTTGTTTTTTTTCCTCTTCTTTGACAAGTGAGTCTTGATTTTTTCCTTCTAGCCAATCAGCTGGGAGGCGGGAGGCAACAATAGAATGGGGGTGGGGCCAGGCAGAATTTTTACTACCAGTTCTCCGAACTACTCAAAATGTTTACTACCGGTTCTTGCGAACTGGGGAGAACCGGTAGCAACCCACAACTGTGCAGGTTGTATTTACACGAATGGCTATTTTATATGTGAAATTATGACTGAAATATTTCTGCACCTATATTGGTTCACACTATTCAGGAAGTTTCTCCTTACTTTTTAGGCTGCTTCTCTCTTTGTTCACTTTCCATCCATTGTTTCTTGTTTTGCCTTCTGGTGTTTTGGAAAATACATCCCCCCACCTTCTTTCTGGCAGCCCCTTAAAAGCCTGTTGCCTATCACACTCTTGGGCAAAACCTCCTTTCAGTGGTCCATTAAAGTGAATCTATAGCAGTGGTGGGTTTACTGTAAAATCTCCATTCTCTCCCAATCCAGGGGAAGGTTAGTGCAAAATCCCCATTTCCTCCCAATCAGCTGGGACTTGGGAGGCAGAGAATAGATGGGGTCGCGGCCAGTCAGAATTTTTACTACCAGTTCTCCGAACTACTCAAAATTTCCGCTACCGGTTCTCCAGAACTGGTCAGAACCTGCTGAAACCCACCTCTGATCTATAGTATGTAGATAATAAAGTTGAAAAAAGGTGAACTTTTTAGAGTTTCTATAGTTTTTAGAATAGAATAGAATAGAATAGAATTTTATTGGCCAAGTGTGATTGGACACACAAGGAATTTGTCTTGGTGCATATGCTCTCAGTGTACATAAAAGAAAAGATACGATCTATCAAGGTACTATAGATATGTTGAGGTTGGATGTGAATAGGAATGGCTGGGAGGGGAGGGGCCAGGTGAGCCACCCCTTGATGTGAGTGACATTGAATTGGCCACACCTACTCCATCACATGACCATCAAACCACACCCACAAAATAAGCCATGCCCACATGGCATGCCCACGCTGGTAGTAAAAAAATTTAGAACCCACCCCTGAAGTAGGCTATGGACATATAGCAAATATATTAACGCAGAGATGTGCGGAAGTGTGGAAAAACATCTGGGTCAACCCTTGAGAAATCTGGAAATCAGCCAACATATAAATATTTCTTTCTGAGCATGAAATGATGTTATCGAATTACATATCTGTAATATTTGAAGCCGTACTGTCGCAATGAAGAGTTTTTTTGCTATTGTTTTTAGTTTTTTTACTCCAACTTTGAAGTGAAAATTTATTCTCCAGACTCCTTGCATTAAGATTTTTCTACTGCCTTTTAGCCGGCAATGACTATCTCAATTCCTGTATACAGTTGTAGGGAAAATTCTGTGAGATAGATGGGAGGTAGGCTGTCAGCTGTTGGAAGGGATAAAGAGAAAGGCGAGAAAGGAAAGGAAAGGAAGGCAAAATGGTTGATATAGATAGGGAAGTAGTAACAGTGATATTACAGGCATTACTAAATAGCTACTCCCTGTGCAAATTTGCTACCCGAACCATATGTAACAGCTGCAGTTGAATTGTTGTCTCCTAGTCGTTCAGGGTGATGTTTGAGCAATATTGAAGAGAAAATGAATATTGCCCAGAAATGAAATGTTTTCTGATACAGTGTAAGTCTCCTAGGTTAAGCTTTCGGATTAATTATGGCCTTTTGAAAGGCCATTAGCTTTTCTTTAAAAAAAAATTTTTTTAAAAGGCCAGTCCGGTGCTTCATACATGTGTTTGATAGTTTTAAGGTAGTCATCTAAATATTTTATTTCTTTTAAGTTTATTTTTGCCTTAGAGTTTATTGTCAGAGTGCTGCATTGTATAGAAATCAATTTTGTAAGTTCTATTCTTTATAAGAATAGAATTTCATTTAATAAAAGTGACATCTATTTTTACTGGATTCTGCACTGATTTTATCAAGAACACATTACTGTGTATCATTTTTGTGTAATGCATTGGAGTAATTGTTCTAATCCATTTTCCTCAATGAGAAGCTTGTTACCTATTGTTTCATGTCTTAGCGTTTGAGCTATTTTCTTATACATTAAGATAATTGAGTTCTGTTCCTTTCATGTTAAAGCAATTGTTGAGAAAACAGATATTTGTTAGATTTTCATTTGATATTGTTAATTTCTGATGTAATATGGAGGCTCAAAAACCGATAAAGCTCCCTGTGATTAACCTTCCAATGTCATTACTTTAACATCAGCTTTCATTAAGCTATTTCAATCCTATTTAGAAATAAGTTTTAGTAACTGAGCAAAGGATGCCACCCATAACCTACTAATAGCTTACAAATGCAATATAATGAAATAATAAAGAATTACTTAAATAATATTTCCCCATAGGATACGTACAAATAGCATTCGTATTTAAGGAAAATTCTTTCAAGTTAGAGGATATGTAACACTGTAACATCGCCAAAAAGACATTAAGAGTTGTAAACTTAATCTTGTGTAGCGTCTTCTTCGGTAATATCACACTACTAACCAGAGCATTCAAAATATTTGCTAGTCCAATTCTAGAATACAGCTCATCTGTCTGGAACCCACACTGCATATCATACATTAATACAACTGAATGTGTCCAGAAATATTTCACAAGAAGAGTCCTCCACTCCTCTGCTCACAACGAAATACCTTATGCCACCAGACTTGAAATTCTGGGCTTAGAAAATTTAGAACTATGTCGCCTTCAGTATGACCTAAGCGTAGCTCATAAAATTATCTGCTACATTGTCCTACCTGTCAATGACTACTTCAGCTTCAACCACAACAATACACAAGCACACAATAGATACAAACTTAAGGTAAACCGCACCAAACTCGATTGCAGAAAATGACTTCAGCAACAGAGTGATCAATGCCTGGAATGCACTACCTGACTCTGTGGTTTCATCCCAAACCCCCAAAATTTTAACCTAAGATTGTCTACTGTTGATCTCACACCATTCCTAAGAGGTCTGTAAGGAGCGTGCATAAGAGCACCAGCGTGCCTACTGTCCCTGTCCTAATGTTTCTTCTATTTGTATCTATTTTATGCATCCAATCCATGCTTATACTTATTACCAAATACGATCTTGACAAAGAAACAAAGAAACAAACAAATATTCCTTTCAGGTAAATATGAGCTTTGGCACCTTATTTTAAGAATATACTGCGGTTCTTTTTAGGTTTATAGGACTAGTGAATCAATTCCGTGGTAAAGTTAGAAATTGGTGTGCATTTATTATTGTAAATATACACAGTAGGAATCAGAAACATAATGAATCATGAATCAAGTATGTCTTTGTTTATTTACATGATTTATATGGCTACCCACCTCACAGCAGTGACTCTGACCCATATACAAGAATTAAATCACTAACCATGACATACATGGCACCCAAAGATAAAGCAGTGACCCCATTCATAGAAAAACACATCAACAACAACAGAGTTTATCTAACTTCCTGGCCCAAACATCTGGGCAAACAGCCAGGTGTTTAGTGTCTTGTGGAAGGTTAACAGGTTCAAGAGCATCTTGTGGGGGTGGATGCTATCTATAGGACAGGTTCTGCAACAAAGAGGACTGTAACAAGGTCCTATAAAGTGATATTTGCCAATGGCAGCAATGGCAAAACTAAGAGTTTGAATACCTTTAAGCAAGAATAGCTTACCTATATAAAATGTATGATACAATGAGGCAAACTGGGATAGAGTGAAAATGTTCGATATAAATATAGTAAGCAGAAGCAATTTTATTGTTTATGAATAATTAGATGTGATCACAAGTCAGGTACAATGGGATGGAACCTAGAACTGACTGTTTTTCTTTTTTTTCAAAAATGACCATCATTTTACATAATGACAAATGGTGGTATCAATATCAATATTTATACTTGGAATTTTACATTGATTTACAATTATCTTTCAAGGTATAATGATTTTAGATTTATAATTTTAATTAATCAGTGAAATAATGATGTAATATGTTAATGATTTTTATACTTTATAACAATTGTAAATTCTGTTCATTTACTCATCTTTTATTTTCCATCATTATGTCCTTTCCTGTTGATTGTTTTTCCATGTGTGCACTAATTTATTTTATTTTTAAATGCTTTGAAATATTCTTTGTTTTATATAAAATAATATTCTTTCATAAAAGAGTATTGGAACATCTAGATAACCAGAATTTAAGTACAGTATTTAGAATTTAGATATTGAATGCATTTATTCATGAAGATTTTTAATGAAGTCTAACTCTGCATATACATTCATTAAATTGGCTCTATAATTATCGCAATGGTATGAATAATATATTTTATGAATGTTTTCCCTATTAGCAAGAATTTCCTTTTCAATAAATTATGAAAGTATTCAAATATAAGTATTTTTATGAAAAATTGATATGATAAATAGAATATTAGAATGTCCCAAATCTAAGTTTGGTTGTATAGAATTAAATATATGAAATATTTTTCACTTTCTAGGAGATGAGCATATATAACAATTAGAATTTTTATATTATTTTTAAGTGCAAATTTATTTTCAGAAAATAAGCATCATCTGTGCATTTTTTAATGTATTTCTTTATATGGAAAATAATGTTATATTTCTTCAAAAGAAGGAACTATTTGTTTCTATGTATGTGGGATGTTATGCTTGTGTAGGAATAGCCAAAAGAAGCAAAGCAAAAATAGTTGAAAAATGGGGAAAAAAGTAATTTCATCTTTTGAGTTAACTTTGTTTCCAGTTAATTTCTAATAAAGACCAAGTTAACAAGATAAAGAAAATGAAATGACACAATATGAGAACTATTTTTGTTGGGGAAAAAATTATAGATATATTGGAAAAACAGTCTAGAAAATTTATGAACAGTAATGAAAAATCAAATACTCACCTTAATCTATTTTGTATAATAATGTATTGTCTGTTTTACTTCATCAGAATGAGATATGTAATTGCTTCCCTTTTGATTCTCTTAATCAAATAAACAATGTTAAATTATTCTTGTTTCTAGACACAAAATTAGAACTGCCACCACCAGTCCTTATATTGTTCTGTCTTGCAATTTACTATTATTCTCACTTTGGTGCAGATATGTTTCTTCTCATTAGACACTTAGGTTTACCTTGTTGTCACATATTTGAAAAAAGAGCTTTTACAGGAAATAATGGTGAACAAATAATGGGTTATGAAGTAATATCCAATAAATTGTAACAAAAGACCTAGAACAAGAGTGATAACTTATATCCATGTTTTATGGATTTTAGTTTATTTTAATCATTAAATAACTTGGAATGTATTGGCTCCAAGTTGTTTTTGCAAATATAAGCCCGTGAGTCATGTACAATTTTGGCAATGGTTTTGGCTTAGAATACAGGTAGTCCTCGACCATTTGACGTTACAACAGCATTGAAAAAAGTGACTTATGACCGTTTTTCACACTTATGACCATTGCAGCCTCCCCATAGTCACATGATCAAAATTCAGATGCTTGGCAACTGACTCATATTTATGACGGTTGCAGTGTCCTGTGGTTTTGTGATCTTTTTGTGACCTTTTTGTGATCTTCTGGTAAGCAAGGTTCAATGGGGAAGCCAAATTCACCTATGAAATATCTCACTTAGCAACAGAAATTTTGGGCTCAATTGTGGTCGTAAATTGAGATTAGCTTTATTATAATCTTGGAGGGTATTTACAACCCCCCACTTGAGATTGGAGGAAGAATTCCTAAAAATTGTGGCCACACATTCCTGGGCAGACTCCATAAAATATACCAGTGATGGCGAACCTTTTTGGCACTGAGTGCCCAAACTGGAATGTATGTGGGCACCAGAGCACCAGAAACCCGAAGACCAGGTGTCTTAGGCTTTCTGGCATGCGCATGCACTCCGGCCAGCTGGTCTTTGGGTTTCTGGCACTCCGGCATGTGCAAAGACTAGCTGGCCAGGGTGCATGCGCATGCCAGAAACCTGAAGAGCAGCTGGTGACGGCACACAGAGAGGGCTCTGCGTGCCATCTCTGGCACGCATGCCATAGGTTCACCATCATGGACATATACAATCTGAGCTTTCTAGGAACTCTGAGAGAAGCAACAACCAAGTACTTGCACACTTTAACCTGCTTTATCTTATGTCCATTAATCCGCCAAGGACATGTCATTGCATGCTTAGAGAAGACCATGGCTTTGTTCTTATAAAATTGGCAGTGAGGTTTTCTTCAAAGAGCTATAAGGGGGCAAGGTTCAAAAATTAAAAGGAAATAATTCTGAATTCTTCCCAAGTTTGAATTTAGCATAGCTCACTAGCATATCCCAGTTCAATCCTGATCTTCCAAATGTCCCTTTAGATCAGAAATAGGTCACTTGGTATTTTCCAGATATTTTGTACTTCCAACAATCCTAGGCAGAGATGATAAAAGCCATAGTCTAAAACATTTGCAGGGTATCCATGCATTATATATATGACATTCAAATGAATGTCAATATAAGTATCTTTTGGAAATGTACTATAGTACCAATAGAACTTGCTATCCTAGTATTTAATCAATGATTAAATTTATTAAACTGACAGTATGAAACTCTATAGCTTTTATAAAATCAAACCTGACTGTATTTAATTCAGTCATGAGCTCAGATTATTTTATATGAGAGTTGTATTTTCATCTGAATCCTGAAAATCTTGGTAATAAGAATGGTAGTGATGATGAATTGAATGTAAGAATGTAAAAAGTAAATCAGAAAATAAATGAGACGACTTTCAATGATAATATTGTATTTCTGAATTTCTGTGAACTAGTTTTATGATTCATTTACCAACTGGATATATTTAAAGTCCACCAGATTACCAATAAACCCACATTTGGTCTGAAAATAGAAGAACAATTCTAATAGGAATTCCTAATAGGAAATGGAGAACAGTTTGTTCAGAGCAAACTTACCTAAGACTTTCCAGGATACTTCCATTTCCTAAGCTGGGATGTGTAAAAAAGTGGCAAAATAATTTCCATATATTGCAGTGTAAGTTGATTCAGTGCATTATTATTATTAAAGGAAGCGGTGAATAATTATCTAGCTAACCAATAGATTATCTCAACATGTACTATATAAGTATATTCCTATGGAGTCAGCTCAAAATCTACTACATACGATGCATTAGCAAGATTCCACATCACCTTCAGAGATCATGAAATAGATCCAAAGATTAGCCTGTTTACTCATCAGATTTTCAGGTTCTAATAATTACATTATTAATCTATTAATGATTAATAATGTAATTATTAGAACCTGAAAATCTGATGGGTAAACAGGCTAACTTCTTTGGATCTATTTCATGATCTCTGAAGGTGATGTGGAATCTTGCTAATGCATGGTATTTGGAATCTTGATTTTTTAAAGGAATATCTTCCCCACTATGAATTTATTCAAATTCAAACCTTTATTGTCACAAATTTGCAACATGTGTACAGTGATTTTGTGTCCAAATATTATTGCAAATATGGGAACCCTCCTGAACATCTTTAGACTTGGAAAGATACTTAAATGGGGAAGCAAGAAAGCATTTTATCTTTTGTGATCCCTGCTTTTGGAATTTTCTTTCTAACTAGTCCAGATTAGAAGACTATTTACTTACTTACTTGACATGTAACAAGTATAAGCAGGTTTGTGTTTGAGTAGAGGGTTGGACTAGAAGACATCCTTCCAATTCTGTTATTCTGGGTATCTTTTGTTAGCAAATCATTGTATTTTAGAACATAAAATATTTTCAGTGTATTATATACTATAATATTTAAAAAATACTTTATTTAAAATTTACATCTATTGATATTAACCTGCCATTTTGCTTCAGAAACCATGCCAACAACTAATATTCTTATTTGACCCTCACATCTTTATGAGACTGAGTTTAAATTTCTTCAACTTTTGTTGGTTGTTATTTTCAGTTGTGTCAGAAAGTTTTATAACAGCTCAGTAACAAACAGAAGCTGCTTTGACTGTATAGCCAATATTACCAAAAAGTATGTGAGAAGTGTTGTAATTATCATTATTGTTCTCTCAGCAATTGTCTAGAGCCATTTAAAATGCAGATAGAGAAATGTATGAAGGAAATCTGCTTAGAAATTACCCTAATAAGCATTTTTGTTATACAAACATGAGAAGACATGCATAAGCTGCTGTGAAAGTCAGGGAAAATCAGAGAACTAGCTAACAATAAGGGTTCTTAATACTAAGATTAAAAAGTCCCCAAAGAGCTAAATCATCTGTTGTACATAAATGTAAGACTTATTTGCTAAATGCAGAAAATTAATGTAGTCAATTAATCTGAGCATCACAATGACTTGAAAATGAAAACCAGTGTACTCATACTAACCTTCATCCATTTATATATTCTAGATTATTTTTGCAACACAATTTTATTTATTGTATAACTCCCACACATACCCCTACAGATTTTAATTTGTTAGATTTATCCAGCCATAGTTTTTGACATGATTTTGCTATGTATGTATGAGGGAGGGAGGGTCAGACCCTAGGAATGTTTGAAAATTTGTGTGGATAATTTCTAGTTTAATTTGCACCCATCTCACTTCCAGTCAATCTCAATAACAAGATCAGAGAAAGCACCCATGCCACTCAATGCAGCTAACAAAAATTATAGCTTCATGTATATGTAACATCAGCAACCATCAAAATTATGGGGGTCTGCAATGGACCATAGCTGTCCTGCAGGGACAGTGAAGAAAGAAGGAACTATTTGTTTCTATGTATGTGGGATGTTATGCTTGTGTAGGAATAGCCAAAAGAAGCAAAGCAAAAATAGTTGAAAATGGGGAAAAAATTGTAGATATATTGGAAAAACAGTCTAGAAAATTTATGAACAGTAATGAAAAATCAAATACTCACCTTAATCTGTTTTGTATAATAATGTATTGTCTGTTTTACTTCATCAGAATGAGATATGTAATTGCTTCCCTTTTGATTCTCTTAATCAAATAAACAATGTTAAATTATTCTTGTTTCTAGACACAAAATTAGAACTGCCACCACCAGTCCTTATATTGTTCTGTCTTGCAATTTACTATTATTCTCACTTTGGTGCAGATATGTTTCTTCTCATTAGACACTTAGGTTTACCTTGTTGTCACATATTTGAAAAAAGAGCTTTTACAGGAAATAATGGTGAACAAATAATGGGTTATGAAGTAATATCCAATAAATTGTAACAAAAGACCTAGAACAAGAGTGATAACTTATATCCATGTTTTATGGATTTTAGTTTGTTTTAATCATTAAATAACTTGGAATGTATTGGCTCCAAGTTGTTTTTGCAAATATAAGCCTGTGAGTCATGTACAATTTTGGCAATGGTTTTGGCTTAGAATACAGGTAGTCCTCGACTTACAACGGTTCATTTAGTGACCATTTGATGTTACAACAGCATTGAAAAAAGTGACTTATGACCGTTTTTCATACTTATGACCATTGCAGCCTCCCCATAGTCACATGATCAAAATTCAGATGCTTGGCAACTGACTCATATTTATGACGGTTGCAGTGTCCTGTGGTTTTGTGATCTTTTTGTGACCTTTTTGTGATCTTTTTGTGACCTTTTTGTGATCTTCTGGTAAGCAAGGTTCAATGGGAAGCCAAATTCACCTATGAAATATCTCACTTAGCAACAGAAATTTTGGGCTCAATTGTGGTCGTAAATTGAGATTAGCTTTATTATAATCTTGGAGGGTATTTACAACCCCCCACTTGAGATTGGAGGAAGAATTCCTAAAAATTGTGGCCACACATTCCTGGGCAGACTCCATAAAATATACCAGTGATGGCGAACCTTTTTGGCACTGAGTGCCCAAACTGGAATGTATGCGGGCACCAGAGCACCAGAAACACGAAGACCAGGTGTCTTAGGCTTTCTGGCATGCGCATGCACTCCGGCCAGCTGGTCTTTGGGTTTCTGGCACTCTGGCGTGTGCAAAGACTAGCTGGCCAGGGTGCATGCGCATGCCAGAAACCTGAAGAGCAGCTGGTGACGGCACACAGAGAGGGATCTGCGTGCCATCTCTGGCACGCATGCCATAGGTTCACCATCATGGACATATACAATCTGAGCTTTCTAGGAACTCTGAGAGAAGCAACAACCAAGTACTTGCACACTTTAACCTGCTTTATCTTATGTCCTTTAATCCACCAAGGACATGTCATTGCATGCTTAGAGAAGACCATGGCTTTGTTCTTATAAAATTGGCAGTGAGGTTTTCTTCAAAGAGCTATAAGGGGCCAAGGTTCAAAAATTAAAAGGAAATAATTTTGAATTCTTCCCAAGTTTGAATTTAGCATAGCTCACTAGCATATCCCAGTTCAATCCTGATCTTCCAAATGTCCCTTTAGATCAGAAATAGGTCACTTGGTATTTTCCAGATATTTTGTACTTCCAACAATCCTAGGCAAAGATGATAAAAGCCATAGTCTAAAACATTTGCAGGGTATCCATGCATTATATATATGACATTCAAATGAATGTCAATATAAGTATCTTTTGGAAATGTACTGTAGTACCAATAGAACTTGTTATCCTAGTATTTAATCAATGATTAAATTTATTAAACTGACAGTATGAAACTCTATAGCTTTTATAAAATCAAACCTGACTGTATTTAATTCAGTCATGAGCTCAGATTATTTTATATGAGAGTTGTATTTTCATCTGAATCCTGAAAATCTTGGTAATAAGAATGGTAGTGATGATGAATTGAATGTAAGAATGTAAAAAGTAAATCAGCAAATAAATGAGACGACTTTCAATGATAATATTGTATTTCTGAATTTCTGTGAACTAGTTTTATGATTCATTTACCAACTGGATATATTTAAAGTCCACCAGATTACCAATAAACCCACATTTGGTCTGAAAATAGAAGAACAATTCTAATAGGAATTCCTAATAGGAAATGGAGAACAGTTTGTTCAGAGCAAACTTACCTAAGACTTTCCAGGATACTTCCATTTCCTAAGCTGGGATGTGTAAAAAAGTGGCAAAATAATTTCCATATATTGCAGTGTAAGTTGATTCAGTGCATTATTATTATTAAAGGAAGCGGTGAATAATTATCTAGCTAACCAACAGATTATCTCAACATGTACTATATAAGTATATTCCTATGGAGTCAGCTCAAAATCTACTACATACGATGCATTAGCAAGATTCCACATCACCTTCAGAGATCATGAAATAGATCCAAAGATTAGCCTGTTTACTCATCAGATTTTCAGGTTCTAATAATTACATTATTAATCTATTAATGATTAATAATGTAATTATTAGAACCTGAAAATCTGATGGGTAAACAGGCTAACTTCTTTGGATCTATTTCATGATCTCTGAAGGTGATGTGGAATCTTGCTAATGCATGGTATTTGGAATCTTGATTTTTTTAAGGAATATCTTCCCCACTATGAATTTATTCAAATTCAAACCTTTATTGTCACAAATTTGCAACATGTGTACAGTGATTTTGTGTCCAAATATTATTGCAAATATGGGAACCCTCCTGAACATCTTTAGACTTGGAAAGATACTTAAATGGGGAAGCAAGAAAGCATTTTATCTTTTGTGATCCCTGCTTTTGGAATTTTCTTTCTAACTAGTCCAGATTAGAAACTATTTACTTACTTACTTGACATGTAACAAGTATAAGCTGGTTTGTGTTTGAGTAGAGGGTTGGACTAGAAGACATCCTTCCAATTCTGTTATTCTGGGTATCTTTTGTTAGCAAATCATTGTATTTTAGAACATAAAATATTTTCAGTGTATTATATACTATAATATTTAAAAAATACTTTATTTAAAATTTACATCTATTGATATTAACCTGCCATTTTGCTTCAGAAACCATGCCAACAACTAATATTCTTATTTGACCCTCACATCTTTATGAGACTGAGTTTAAATTTCTTCAACTTTTGTTGGTTGTTATTTTCAGTTGTGTCAGAAAGTTTTATAACAGCTCAGTAACAAACAGAAGCTGCTTTGACTGTATAGCCAATATTACCAAAAAAGTATGTGAGAAGTGTTGTAATTATCATTATTGTTCTCTCAGCAATTGTCTAGAGCCATTTAAAATGCAGATAGAGAAATGTATGAAGGAAATCTGCTTAGAAATTACCCTAATAAGCATTTTTGTTATACAAACATGAGAAGACATGCATAAGCTGCTGTGAAAGTCAGGGAAAATCAGAGAACTAGCTAACAATAAGGGTTCTTAATACTAAGATTAAAAAGTCCCCAAAGAGCTAAATCATCTGTTGTACATAAATGTAAGACTTATTTGCTAAATGCAGAAAATTAATGTAGTCAATTAATCTGAGCATCACAATGACTTGAAAATGAAAACCAGTGTACTCATACTAACCTTCATCCATTTATATATTCTAGATTATTTTTGCAACACAATTTTATTTATTGTATAACTCCCACACATACCCCTACAGATTTTAATTTGTTAGATTTATCCAGCCATAGTTTTTGACATGATTTTGCTATGTATGTATGTAATGTATGCATGTATGTATGAGGGAGGGAGGGTCAGGCCCTAGAAATGTTTGAAAATTTGTGTGGATAATTTCTAGTTTAATTTGCACCCATCTCACTTCCAGTCAATCTCAATAACAAGATCAGAGAAAGCATCCATGCCACTCAATGCAGCTAACAAAAGTTATAGCTTCATGTATATGTAACATCAGCAACCATCAAAATTATGGGGGTCTGCAATGGACCATAGCTGTCCTGCAGGGACAGTGAAGAAAGAAGGAACCGCCAGAGCCAACAGGGAAGTTGCAAATTCCCTGCAGCACCGGCCTTTTAGCCTTCGACCCAGTGATGAGGACATGCAGCCATTACAAGCCGCCAAAGTTGGGATGGCCATATAAGACTGTCCTGGAGTGTTGAAGCAGTGAATTGGACAAAATATTGAAGCCGGGTGAGTGAACACCAACTCACGAAGGACTATTTTAAAATTGACATTTAGCAAAAATTTTAAAAACTCTGCAATAGTAGCTAAATTGACCAGGACTGTTAATATAATAGAACAAAAGAAACGGAAGCAGTACCCAAAGACCTGACAGAAATTTAATCTTTGAAATTGAAATTCAGATCCCTCAAACAAAAAGAGGAAAAAAATGGAACCCTTAATTAAAGCCTGGAATTTGAATAAATTTGGAAGCTTGTAAAATTGATTAAAGATTACAAAAAGGAAAAATTGAGAACTTAAAACTTTAATTTGGTGAAATATCTTCAATTTTCTTTTTCCTCTATGGACTGGAACTAAATAAATTTTAAACTTAAATCTATTGGACTTTAAATGGGACTAATTGGAAAAAACAAAAAATAAAATAAAATAAAACAAGGTGCAGCTCTAAGTAAAAGAAACAAAATGGATACTTTCACTAATTGTGGATTAGAATTGTGGATTGCAAAGTGACACCTAAAGGTGGAAGAGGAAACTACAAGAATTCTAGCCATTGTTGAAAATATTTTTATGGCAGTGATAAGACTGGTGAGAACCGAAAGAGAGGATTTTGTTAATAAGCTGTTCGACCTTGACAAGCATAAGAGCTACAACTTCAGAGAATGAAACAGAGAACAACTGAAATGAAGAGAAACACATACACGGTTTTAAGCAAGAAATAAAAGAAACAACTACAAGACTGGATGGAAAAGAAGATTCAGGAAAAAAACAAGAACTGCTCCAGAATGGACAGTGAATAAAGAATTTATGATGTTAAAATAATAAACTCAAAGAATTATATAGGGGTTAATAGAGAGAAATAAAAAATGGGGGAAGAGGTAAAAAGGAGAATCAATAGAAATATAAATTAAACAAAGAAAGCATGGAATTTTAAGGGAAAATAAAAATGGAATTGAAATAGATTAAGATGGAAATATTACTGAGACAATAATATATAAACATGAGACTTCTTGAAATAAGAGAAATGCTTGCTTTTTTTAAACTTTTTTTACAAGATTAAAAATAACACCTTTAAAATCTTCATTGATATGTAAAGAGTTGATTCATACTGATGTTATGGAGATTGGTAGGACTAATAGAAATATAGGATAAGCAAAGAAAGCAAGGAATCGTAATAAAAAATAAAAAGGGAATTAATATAGATTAAGAGTGAACTATTAAAGAGATGAGAGTATATAAAGATGAGATTTTCTAAAATAATGAATGTTAGCTTGTTTTCTACTTTTTTGTTACAAGATTAAAAATAATAACCTTAAAAATGTCTACTGAAATGTAAAGAGATGATTGATGTTGATGCTATTGAGACTGAAAAGAAAGAAATTTGTAAATGGGAATATAGGGTTTTAACATAAATGGGAAGAGATAAAAGGGGGAATTAAAAAAAGGGGGGATAGATTTGATTAAAGAATTAAATTCAGGACGGAGGGTTAGACTAGAATTTCTTTTTTTTAAAAACAAGCAATGCAAATAAGGAAATTAAAAAGAGGGGAAGGGAAATATATTAATAAAATATATAAGAGGGTGGGGGAAAACTGAATTTGATGTGATTATATACCTGGCTGATATTTTGTTCAAAAAAAGATATTTTGTATGTGGTTTGTTTTAAAATAAAATAAAAATCCAAAAAAATTAGCAATAGCAATAGGATTCATATACCACTTCACAGCCCCCTCTAAGCAGTTTACATAGTCAGCATATTCCCCCCAACAATCTGGGTCCTCATTTTACCCACTCAGAAGGATGGAAGGCTGAGTCAACATTGAGCCTGATGAGATTTGGACTGCCAAATTGCAAGCAGCCAGCAGTCAGCAGAAGTAGCTTACAATACTGCATTTTAACCATTGCGCCACCACAGCTCAAGTAATAAGCTGGAAAAAAATGAGACCAAAGGCAGACCAAAGCAGGAAGGAAAAAGAGAGAAGTGAATAACAGACAACAATTTACTGAATTGACAATCTGAATGACAATCTACATTTATTAAAGGCACTGAACTTTCAAAGCTACTGTAAACAATACTAATTAGTATGGACAGCCCCAAAGGGAGGGGATTTTCCTATTTCAATACGTTTTTACAATATAAGAACCCTCAGACAATGACAGCAATGTCCCCAAAATTAAATTCTGGTCAAATGTCACTGTCCCTTCTCTCCAGTCTTTCAGAACCTATTCTGAAGGTGCACATAAGACCAAGAAGAAAACTTGAGAAGAAGATGGTGTCTTTGAGCTATTTGACAGAGAACATTTTCACCTGCAGCATTATTAGCAGCCAGGGAGCATAGATCTCATTTTGGTGCTTCACTTGGAGATATCTTGCTTTTTGAACTTGTTTTATTTTCTGACTTCTGAAATTGTTCGGTCTTTTTGAGGCAGCTCCAGAGCTGGCGATTCACACAAGCTTAATAAATATTTACCATCATACTTTTCTCTAACCTATTCATAGCTATCCATATGATGCCAAATCAGATTAGTATAAATAGTATGTGCATTCCTTGTTTACTGAATATACAGAAACAAATAAATCGTGAACAGGAATATATTAGCTTCTCTGAAAGGAATCTAAACAATTTTGAACATACTGAGAAAAACTGGCAGTAAAGAGCATTAAAATATTGTATTTCTTCTGTCAGGACATGTTTTAACATTTGGAAACTTCCTACATCTAAACACTGTAATGTCACGTTCCAAGCTTTCTAATCAGGCATGCTGGGGAACACAGGAATTTTAGGTACAGATTTCAGAGATGTAGAAATATGATATAAGGAGTATATCAATAAAAACTCATAGTTGTTGAATTTTCATACCATTTTTAAAAAACTGAGACAAAGGTATGTTTCTTAAAGTTTGGGCAGCCTTGAAAGTCATACCCACACAAACACAGTCACATGCTGAGACTCATGAAGCAAAAAGCAACAACAAGCACCACCTTTCAAATAACGTAATGGAACTAGAGGAAAGTGTATAATTTTGCTCAATTATATGTTGTCCCAGGGATTTGTATAGCGGAACGATAATTGTAAGATACATCTCAAGCTTTTAGTGTAAAGAAACTATGTAATTACTATGAAGAAAAGGGCATCTCGCAACTAATGTGCTATATCCTATATAGCTATAAAGTGCTATATAGTTAAAAATTCAGTATTGATGTATGGTTTTCTTTTCTTATGAATATTTAAATGAGATTTGTACTGGTTAATGACCATAATAAAGTTTTACTTACTTTTTTCATTAATAAAATATAATTATATACATGCATGACTTATGTTTATCAGGATATAGATGTTACTTCGGTAAAGATACTTTTTACTTTAGTTTTTCTGATTACTTTGTGTGTGTGGGGGGGTGAAATTATCAGACTGCCCTTGAGCATCTTCTTAAGAAATATAAGTACATCTGCTCTTTTTCCTGACTTAAAACTTACAGAGTTTATAAAAACACGTGCCTTCATCACAGTTCATTGCACATTCCCATATGAATTTTTCCCCATTTGTTCAAATTTCACTCCTTTTATTATCTTCCACAATCACATAAGGCAAGCAATAGACATTTTGACCCATGCTGCATTATTCTTTACAAACAAAACAGTATGTTATATCTTTTACTTATTTATTTATATATTTATTTATTTGTCACAACAGTATATATAAGGATAAGCATGAAATAACTGTACGATATATAAGCATAAATATAATCATAAGTATGTAATAACTATATGAGATTGGATACAATCAAAGGGAACATTAGAACAGGAATGGTAGGCACACTGGTGCTCTTATGCACGCCCCTTACAGACCTCTTAGAAATGGGGTGAGGTCAATAGTAGACAGTTTTTGGTTGAAGCTTTGGGGATTTTGGGAAGAGACCACAGAGTCAGGTAGTTTATTCCAAGCATTAACAACTCTTGTTACTGAAGTAATATTTTCTGCAATCAAGATTGGAGTGGTTCACATTAAGCTTAAATCTATTGTGTGCTCGTGTATTGTTGCGATTGAAGCTAAAGTAGTCTTCAACAGGAAGGACGTTGTAACAGATGATTCTATGAGTTAAATTCAGGTCATGTCGAAGGCAGCGGAGTTCTAAGTTTTCTAAACCCAGGATCTACAGGTTCTTTTCTTTTCTTAATCAATTTTTATCAGAAATGTCCATCATTCTTTCTTTGTCATTCATTTCTGCAAACGGGAACAAATCAGCCTGTTATTTTTAGCCAGATAATTTGAAGAAAATGGTGCCAAATAAACATTTCTGATATAAGGTAGGAATCCCACATCTGGAATTCTGCTTTTTTTTGGGGGGGGGGTGTATCTTAATGTAGGGACTAATTTCTTTTAACCTCAAATAACCTAAGGGGATATTCTGAGCAATTTAGCACCTATCCCAAAGTTGCGCTTTTTCAAAAGGCAACTTGGCTTTCTTTGTTTTTCTTTGAAGATATTTCGCTTCTCATCCAAGAAACTTCTTCAGTCAGAACTGAAGAAGCTTCTTGAATGTCCCAAAGGTGTTTTTTCAAGAGGCAACTGGATTTTCTTGTTTTTCTTTGAAGGTGTTTCACTTCTCATCCAAGAAGCTTCAGTTCTGAAAAAGCTTCTTGGATGAGAAACAAAACGTCTTCAAAGAAAAACAAGAAAGTCCAGTTGCCTCTTGAAAAAACACCTTTGGGACAACTATGACCTGGATGACTTAGAATCTCCATAGAAATTTAGCAGCTGCTATTTTTGTAACAGTTATGCCAACCCATTTATTTTGGGATATATACTATAAGAGAAATCATCAAAACCTTGCCTTACAATTTTGTTATGAATCTGTACAATTTGACTTTACTGCATTATTCCAAATACATTATTTTCCTTTATTGATGATAGCAATTCCATTTTTGTGTTTTTAGTTTAAGACCATATATAGCTTTTTTGATGTAATACAAATACAGAATCCTGAAAAACCACCAGTAAGATTCAGCAAAATTTCAAAGTACTATTGATGTACAAGTGTCTAAGCCAACAAAACTTTATTTTCCTCACCACTGGACAAAATTCTTTTGGGAAGAGTTGAGGAGGACCTGCCTCCAGTCTTCATGTTCAGAACTTCAAATGATAGTGGGCAATTGGAGCTAGTAGCTCCACACGTAGTTCTCTTCCCACAATCCTATAGATTGGGATCCTATACAAAACCTATGAAATAAACCAGAAGATTCACTCCTCTAGCATCTTGTATCCCTGCAATACATTTTCTTAGAGTTAACAAATACATGGGACATCGTAGGAGGGGCTGCGTTGGAGTGGGGAATTGGCAGATACGTGACAGTAGCATCTTTGAGTGCTTGAAACCTGAAATGCAAATGCTATGGAGAAAAAGTAGAGGGGGAATTCACTTTGTATGTGAAAACTTTTGCTTATGCAATATGATTTGAGCCCACAGAATGAATGGCGGTGCAAAGAATAGAAGCATTTGAGAATAAATTAGCTGTGCTTCTTAAGCTTTAACTGTACACTTAAAAAAAGGACTTACTGTTTAAAATCCATTTTCATTTGCAAAATGCTGATATAACCAATGGTAAGATTATTGTTATTATTTGCACATTTAGCTTTTTGCTATTTATTAACATACTGATTTAGGACTCTTTATTATTTGTAGTGAAAAATGTACTTCATCACAGAGGAAGGGTATGTAGATAACACCCACACTGCTTATCTTATCTTTTGTGTGAGAGCCTTTACTCATCATGCTGACTCTACTTATTTGGAGCTCTTCTATTGTGCAGTTAACAGGTGTGCAATTTTGCTTTATCCAAAGTTATTTCATTCAGGTTTGGTTGCAAAACTCCTTCAGAATAATGACCAAAGGAGGGCAACCTCCTGACAGTGTTGCAAAATATTGCAATGTGATTGTTGAAAAACCATTTGCATGGTTTTACATTATTTTGTTTTGGGAAACTCACATAATATGTAATATAAGCTCTAATATGCAATATAAACTCTAAAAACCTTTTGCTCCAAACAAGAGAAAAATGTCAATGTAAAATCTTGCCCTCAAAAGTCTACTTTTTTTTACATAGAGGTAGGTGGTTCCTCAGGATCATGGCTCTATGCCTTAAATGGTTTTATAGATAATGACCAGAACTTTGAGTTGCCCCCAAAAACTGACTGGCAACCAATGAAGCTCATGTAGCTGTGCTGACATATGGGCACATCAGAAGATGTCGATGACTATGCAGTTGCATTTTGTATCAGCTCTAACTTTTGAATTGTTAACAAGAATAGCCCCATTTAGAGCACATTGAAATAATCTAATTGTGAGGTGATCAAGACATCAGTAACTGTTGGAAGCGCTTCCTGATCGAGAAAGGGAAGCAATTGGGGCACAAGATGAATCTGTGCAAAGGCTCTCCTAGTTGCAGCTGCCATCTGCTCTTTCAATGATAGCTATGAGTCCAGAAGGACACCCAAGCTGCACACCAGTTTGGAATGCTAGTTGGAATAGGGAAGCACTATACAATCATGATGGAAATGTCCCTGACCCAGTGGACCAAATAGCTACTCAGCCTTGGCAGGACTGAGCTGAAATCTGTTCTGTCTCCATTTACAGACACTGGGTCTGTAAATCAACAGCTTTATCTGTGCAATCAGTCCATGGTTGAGTTATAAAGCTGGCTATCATCACTGCACTGATATCAAACCATGAACTGACTAATCATTTCATCCAATGGTTTCACATAGATGTTAAACAGAAGAGAGAGTTGACCCATAAGCACTCCCCCTCCACTGCAACATAGTGCCTCCCACTCGCAACCCCTAAAGCTGACTCAGAAGGATACTGTGATTGGCGGTCTCAAAAGCTGCTGAGAGATCAAGGACTCTTAGAATGGGATGAACCACTAACATCTCAGGAGGGAGGGAGGGAGGGAGGGAGGAAGATGCAGAGGAATATCTTGGCAATCAGTCAGCTCTCTGTACTTGACTAGAAAGACTGTTGGTCCTGAATCCCTGGTGCCTCTCATTTAAACTTCCTAACAGATGTAGGAAAGTTTGATATCAGCCATTGAAAATATGATTTTACTTCTCAATTGTGTATGGATTCTGTGTATCTATGTGTGTATGCATGACAGACTTGTCTTTAAGCTTTGGTGTAAAAATGTGCCGTTTAACTACATTTTTCAGGACAATTCTCAAATGCCATTGTGAGACCATACAACTTTAGCCACACTAAAATAAGGCTTTGTGTGAAGAATCCATATCTGAAACTTTCCTACTAATCAGTATTGAAAGTACTCAGGTATATGGATTTTCATAGTACAAATGAACTTTTTAAGTTCTAATGTTCATAAACAAATCTTTGAAAGGCATTTAGACATTCTAATATCTAATTCTAATGGCTTAGGACCTGGGTACTTACGGGACCGCCTGCCGCCTCCACGCCCCACAGAGAGGACTTCTCAGGGTGCCGTCTGCCAAACAATGTCGGCTGGCGGCCCCAGGAAGGGCCTTCTGTGGGGCTCCTACTCTGGAACGAGCTTCCCGGTTTACGCCAAATACCTGACCTTCGGACATTTCGTCATGAACTCAAGACTCACCTTTTTATCTGGGGGCTGGCTTAAATCGGGATTTTAATCTTAAATTTATTAATTTTAAACGGGGTTTTAGTATGGTAAATTTTAATCATTGGGCTAATTTAAATAAGTTTTTTAAATCGTATTTTAAATCTATATATTGTATTGTCGGTTTTTTATTATGCCTGTACACCGCCCTGAGTCCTTCGGGAGAAGGGCAGTATAAAAATCAAATAAAATAAATAAATAAATAAATAATAATACCCCATTTTTATTCCGGAACAATTTGCAGCTTACTTACCTTTTGACATGAGGATGTTTGCACATTACTAGAAGAAAATGTATGAAGCTTACAGAAATATATTATTCCTGTATCGATTATACGTATGCTGCGGTATAGATGTGTATAATTATTTATTTGAAATATTTAAATATACTATATTTGAAAATAAGAAAATATTTTTACCACTAAGAGGCTTTTCAGTAAGCAATCCCTAAGTTAAGTTGGTTTTCCGCAAAGTTGACATGACTTCTCATTGCCAATCGTCTATGTTTTAAATTTTAAAAAAACATTAAATTATTTTCTACGGAATTTCCCATTAATTAATTGAAATCATGCTCATATGACTATTTAGGCCACAAAACTCTACAACTTTTCCAGAGAACTTCAATGAAAATGCAATTGTGACTATATCTTTTAAGTGGTCGACTATATTATGCAGTAAAGCATATACTCATCAATTTGAACACTCTGTTTGCTGGTAATTCAAGTTATGCCAGATGGCATTTTTAATGCTTCATAATATTTTTTAATATTTTCTTTACCAGTTAGTTTTACCAGTTACTTTTATTTTAAGTGGCATCATGGTGCTGGAAAGTTTTTTATTGACTTGAATTTTAAGCATGGCTGAGAAAATATACTTCTAACAGATGCAGGCAATTCAGAGGGCATTCAGAGTAACAGAAAATTTGCAAATGTTAGTATGTGGAAAAATAATAAAATATTTTAATTCATAGGTTATTTTCCTGTTATTTGTATACTTATACTTTTAGAAAAGATAGATGTTATCTCCATGAAAGCTTAATAATAATAACAGAGTTGGAAGGGACCTTGGAGGTCTTCTAGTCCAACCCCCTGCCCAGGCAGAAAACCCTACACCACTTCAGACAAATGATTATCCAACATTTTCTTAAAAATTTCCGGTGTTGGAGCATTCACAACTTCTGCAGGCAAGTTGTTCCACTGATTAATTGTTCCAACTGTCAGAAAATTTCTTCTTAGTTCTAAGTTGCTTCTCTCCTTGATTAGTTTCCACCCATTGCTTCTTGTTCTACCCTCAGGTGCTTGCTATAGCATCATTTAAATCATAATGAGAATAAAAATCTTAGTGAAACCTACTGTCTCAGATAAACTCAAATCACTGAAATGAACTTTTAAATACAGTAATTGCTCCTGATATAATCCAAACATTGATCTTAATAGAAAAGTTTAAGCATACTTTTCAACTATTGAATTCACTATAAACTTAAACGGCTAATGTGACTAAATTGTATCCATTATATTTTAGTTAATTTGCTTATTAGAATTGTAACTCACTTTTTACCAGTCAGGTTGTCATATGAATGCATGACATCAATTCAATACCATTAAATCTTGTCGTGCTTAAAGGAATATGATACTGCTGCAATTTTGCAATGCATTAAGTGCAAAGGATGAGAAGAATGAGTGAGGAAGCTGACACAGAACAAGATGTACAAAGATTCAGACTTATTTTGACATTAATGATAGAATATATCTATCATATATTTATTTTATTTATTTATTTTGTCAAATACATATTAAATAATATATATAAGTATAAGCATGAATTGAATACATAGAATGAATACAACTAAAGGGAACATTAGGACAGGGACGGTAGGCACGCTGGTGCTCTTATGTCTTGTACAGTCTCCCAATTTTCCAAATATCTATGACTTCATTTTGCCAATTGGTAGGGCTAATTTGCAACATAACAAAAGGGCAGCTCTTAGCATCAATTCTGATTTAGTGATTTATGTGATAGTTTTCCTGATAGGACATTAAATCAAATAATCGCTTTTATGTGTCTCTTATTTAAACCAACTTATTTATCAAATACTTTTCCTTTGAGAATCATAATACCAAGTTTGCTTCTTTGTTCCTCCAGGTATAAAACTGGATGCCACAGAATACAAAGTTTTCTGGAGCAAGGTCAGGGGAACAGTATAATACAGATCATGTGCAATTCAATAAGAAAATAAAGTGGTCTCTAAATCTTGACCAAGTGTATTTATATCTTTATACCCAAACTGTAAAATATTATCTCCAAGAGCTCAGTGATGAGCCCTATAGTAAGAGTTACAGGGTCAATAGTCTGAGGAGGTCACTTTTGAGGGAGTCAAAAAGAGGGCTGTAAAAATATCTACAGACCCTTCACATCCTGGACATAAATTGTTTCAACTTCTACCCTCAAAAAGATGCTGTAGGGCACTGCACACCAAAACACAAGGGCAGCTTTTTCCCGAATGCCATCACTCTGCTTAAGAACTAATTCCCACAACTTAATAAATAATTTATTAACAAATAATTTACTACGACTGTATTCCTATTATTCTTATCTTCCTTACTAGAATCTATCTCTTCCCACTTATTACTATAACCATGTTGCTTGTATCTTTCAATTATACTGTTTTTATTTATTTCCTAATACAGTTTGATAGCTTATTAGTAACCTTGACTATCACTAAGTATTATATCTTTTTATTCTTTATGAATGTATTTTATTCTCCTTGTATGTACACTGACAGCATATACACCAAAGACAAATTCCTTGTGTGTCGAATCACACTTGGCCAATAAAGAATTCTCTTCTCTTCTCTTCTCTTCTCTTCTCTTCTCTTCTCTTCTCTTCTCTTCTCTTCTCTTCTCTTCTCTTCAGAAAAATTATCAGATTTGTGAGGAAAAAATGGAAGCCAATCAAAACTCACTCACCCTTTGCTCGTGCATCCCTGGAATGGTCAGTTATAGTACAGGTAGTCCTCAACCATTTGCTAATGCTGGTCTGTGACTGTAATAAAATTACTACCACTACCACCATTTGTTTAGTGACTATTCAAAGTTACAATAACACTCAAAAAAGTAATTAATTCTGTTTTTTACACTTACAATGGTTGCAGCATCCTCATGGTCGTATGATCAAAATTCATATGCTTGGCAAATGGCATATATTTATGACAGTTGCAGTATCCTGGGGTCATATGATCGACTTCTGCTAATTTCTGACAAGTAAAGTCAATGGGGAAGCCAGATTCAAGTAACAACTTAACAACTCCAATGACTGAGTTAATAACTGTGGCAAGAAAGGTTGTAAGATGGGTCAAAACTCACTTAATAACTTTCTTGCTTAGCAATATAAATTTTTGGCTCAATTATGATCATAAGTCAAAGACTGTAGTGCAAAGTGAGTTGTACGATTGTAGTACAAAGTTTAAGATTATTCATCTGTAGAATATTTACCAGCATGTCAAAAATGAAAGGAAGAGGACTTCTGATTGGCTCCGTTTCATTGATGGTGATCTTTTTTAGACCGCTAACCCTGTGAGTCCATAGAGCCGCCAGGATGGCGCAAATCAGCTGTCCGGCGGCTTGAAAATCTCTCCCTCGTGCGAAGAGGGAGAAATGAGCATTTGGGCTGAAGTTGAGCCCCTCGGAGAAGCCCCAGAAAAATTTCTGGAGGCTTGAGGGGAGTGCTCCTTCTAAAGCCTGAAAGAAGCTCTGGACTCGGTGGACATCTGCCTTTTGTCAGAAAAAAATGTAGCGTCCAATCTCCGTGGCAGAAATGGATTTGTGATGGATTGCAACGCGGATAGAGCAGAAACTGGAGTTCTAGCATTTGTTTGCAAGAATATTGTAAGCCCCTAATAGAGGATACATTTGTTGCGAAGATAGGAGAGAAGAAAGCAAATGGCGTTTTGTGGAATGCAAGCAAATGGCGATTTGTGTATTGGAAACGAAAGTTAAGGAAATGCTTATTAACAGCCAGCTTGGAACCAGGAGGTATACAAGAAGATACTGATTAAATGGAAGAATTGAGAATATTATGATTTATATTTTTTTCTTCTTTGTTTTTGGAATTATAGTGATTTAGAAGAAAAGCCTTTTGAATCTTCCCTTTTTAACTCTTTTTTTCTTTTCTTTTCTTTTTTCTTTTCTTTCTTTCTTTCTTTCTTTTTTTTGCTACTGGGTAGGTTATATATTTTAAAAATGGCTTTCAAGAAAATAATACCAAAAGCTACTAAAAACTTTGAAATTTCTTCAGTTCATTTATGAAAACTAAAAGAAGATATTAAAGAGGAATTAAGGAATTTTTTACAGGAGTTTCTGGAGGCTCATCTTTTAGAAATAGATCAAAAATTTGATGAAATGGAGAAAGAGATGTTGGACTTTAAGGAAGTGGTGGAAGAGCAGAAGAGGGAAATGAAAATGGTAAAGGATGCAATTTCACAAATATTAAGGTCTTGTATTCAGATGGAAGATAGTCTGGAAGAACTTAATAAAGTTAATTTAGAGATGCAAAGGAAAATAGAGGAAATTCAAAAGGATCAAAACAACTGGAATCTAGATAATAAGATAGAATATATACAGGTTAAGGTAGATAGGGCAGATGAAGAAAGAGTAATATTACAATATAGATTAATGGAATATGCTATAAGGGTAAGGGGGTTGAAGGAAGATAGGAATGAAAATTTAAAAGAGATTTTTACGTAAGCTTTTGCTCAGATAAAGGGTGTGGAACCAGAAGACTTTGAGATTAATATTGAAAGAATTTATTGTGTTAATTCTTGGTGGGCAAGACAAAATAGATTACCGAGGGATGTGGTTATTTATTTTACAACTAAAAAGGTTAGGTATGGTATTTTGCAAGCCTTTTATAAAAATAAATTTCAAATAATGGGACAAGATATAAAAATGATGAAGGAAATTCCTCCTAAAATGTTAAGAAAGAGAAGAGAATTTGCTTTTTTAGTGGATGAGTTTAAGAAGCATCAAATATATTTTAGATGGGAAGTTCCAATGGGTTTGTCAGTAAATTTTAAAGGTAGAAAGTATTTTCTTAATACAGTTATGAAATCAAGAAATTTTTACACTAATGTTTTAAAGAGTGGGAATTCTTTGTTGTTAGATGCTAAGTTAACTGGTCTGGAGATGATGGAAAATAGAATAGGAGAGGGGAGGAATGTTTAAGATGTGAATATGATGATTATGGTTAATTTTTAGAATTGATTTGTTTGGGATATAAATTATAGGATTTTTGTTATTTGTTATATGTAAGGTATAAACCTATGGGAAGATATTATTTAATTTTGAAGGATGGAAATAAAATTTTAGGAATTTAGATGATGTTGTGGATGTAATGACGTTAATTGCTTATTGTTATATTTTGGATGTAATTTAAATGATTAGTTGTTTTAATTGATATGCCTTGGATATAAATCTATAGATAGCAAAAGCTACGAAGTTAAGTTGGAAATATTGTATCTGAGAGACTTTATTTGCAATGATATTTGATTGATGGAGTAATATTTGAAGATTGGACACTAAACATTATGACAATTGAAGAAATATATAAGTGATGAATATTTGAGTTTGAGAAGATGGACTGTAATTTAAGAAATGGATTTATGAAATTTGAAGAAATATACAAGTGGAGAAAATTTGGATTTGAAAAGATCCAGGGGGGTGGGCGGAAGGGGGGGAGGAGGGGGGAGGGAGTGGGAGAGGGGTGGAAATGATACATGGAATGGTTATCAATGTACAGTAATGATTGAAGATATGAAATTAAAATTTGAAATGAAATTGGGGCTGCTCGACTGACATTTTAGAAGGAGGAGAGAGGGGTAGAAGAGGGAAAAAAGTAGGTAGGAAAGAGGTGAGAAGGAAGTCGGGAATAAAAAAGTTAGAAAGGGTGGAAGAAGGGAGGCGTGGAGAAGGAGGAGAGGACGTAGTAAAGTGAAGGAGTTGAAGGAAGGGGAAAGTAGTAGAAGGTAGAGGGAGATTGTAAAGAAAGGAAGTGGCAGTCGGGCAGGTCCGACTTAGTAATAAATAAAAATTAATGATCAATGATGGATAACAGATTGTACATTAATATGATGTTGGAAAATGGAAATAATTTTTTTTTTTAAAAATGAAAGGAAGAATGTAAGATTCTATTACAGCCAGTGGTGGGATTCAAGTAATTTAACAACCTAAGTTCTCTGCCCTAATGATTTCTTCCAACAACCAGTTTGCCAAACTGCTCAGACAGTTAACAACCAGTTCTCCCGAAGTGGTGCGAACTGGCTGAATCCCACCACTGATTACAGCCTTTCTTTACATGTAGAAAATCCAGATTTTAGTTTTGGCTCCCCATATAGGAAAAGGAAAACTCACATTTAAAGCTCTGAACTGCTGCTGCCAATCTTTTTAGGCAGAATTTAGTTAGATGGATCAATGTATTAATACTAGAAAACTGCTTTCTATGTAACTTTTTAACAACATATTATCCTCCACCTAACACATATGTGCAATTGTCAAAGCACATGAAAATGGAGGTAACTTGTCAAAGGTTAAAAAAGGATGTAATGCCTTCCAAATATTTAACATGCTTTTAATATTCTTAAGACAACTGTGCTATAATTTGGTCTTGAAATTTGATACCAGTTTACAAAAAAATATCCTAAAACATTAGCATAGAAACTTTTTTTAAAAAATAGACTTTCTATGTTCTTCCCAGCTTGGTTACTTGTCTTTCAGGCTTCTTAAAAAAAGACTAGAACATAATTCCCTTCTGCTGGATTTACATCCTCAGAAAACTGCATTATTGATACTCATGTCTGTATTGATTTATGGTAAACGTCTATGTCTGAAGCGGGGAAAAAATACAAAACTAAAGGACCTGCTATCTTTTATATATATATGTTTGTTATCTTTAATAAAAGCTGATTCTATGACATATGGGAATTTAGTGTTTGTCAATTGCACAAATACTTATGATATATAGCAAATAAGATAAATCATCCCCCATATACAAGCCACTTTTTAAAAGACTATTGATATTACACAAATTTTTATTCAGGTAATACATTAATTTCAATCTGCTGTTTGGATTAGTCCCTTGATGATCAATTTATTATTTTTTAATTATTTTAATTATTTTTTTATGTTTGTTTTTATTTCCTGTAAGCCACCTTGAGTTACATACATAATAACAGAGTTGGAAGGGACCTTGGAGGTCTTCTAGTCCAACCCCCTGCCTAGGCAGGAAACCCTACACCATTTCAGAGAAATGGCTATCCAATATTTTCTTAAAAATTTCCAGTGTTGGAGCATTCACAACTTCTGGAGGCAAGTTTTTTATTTGTTTGTTTGTTTGTTTGTTTGTTTATCTGTCACAACAGTATATATAAGCATAAGCATGAAATAACTGTATGATATATAAGCATAAATATAATCATAAGTATGTGATAACTATATGAAATTGGATAAAATCAAAGGTAACATTAGGACAGGAATGGTAGGCATGTTGGTGCTCTTATGCATGCCCCTTAAAGACCTCTTTGGAATGGGGTGAGGTCAATAGTAGATAGTCTTTGGTTAAAGCTTTGGGGATTTTGGGAAGGGACCACAAAGTCTGGTAGTGCATTCCAGGCATTAACAACTCTGTTACTGAAGTCATTTTTTCTATAATCAAGATTGGAGCGGTTCACATTAAGCTTAAATCTATTGTGTGCTCGTGTATTGTTGTGATTGAAGCTGAAGTAGTCTTCAACAGGAAGGATGTTGTAACAGATGATTCAATGAGTTAAACTCAGGTCATGTCGAAGGCGGCGGAGTTCTAAATTTTCTAAACCCAGGATTTCAAGTCTGGTGGCATAAGGTATTTTGTTGTAATCAGAGGAGTGGAGAACTCTTCTTGTAAAATATTTCTGGACACGCTCAATTGTATTAATGTCCGAAATGAGGTATGGGTTCCAGACAGGCGAGCTATATTTAAGAATTGGTCTAGCAAATGTTTTATATGCTCTGGTTAGTAGTGTAGTGTTTCTGGAGAAGAAGCTACGCAAGATTAAGTTTACAACTCTTAAAGCTTTTTTTGCAATGTAGTTGCAGTGACCTTTGGCACTTAGATCATTTGATATGAAAACTCCAAGGTCTTTAATGGGGTGGGGGTCAACTACAAGGTTATGTCCATCGAACTTGTATTTAGTGTTCAGATTCTTTTTTCCAATGTGTAAGACAGAGCATTTGCTGGTTGAGATTTGGAGTTGCCAAGTTTTTGACCATTCTGACACAAAGTCAAGGTCTTTTTGAAGGGTAGCTGTATTTTTGGTAGTGTTAAATAGTTTAACATCGTCAGCGAAGAGAACACAATTACTTATAATATGGTCACAGAGATTATTAATGTATAATATGAAAATATGAAGAGTATTGGTCCAAGAACGCAGCAAAGAAAGCTTTGCTGGCTGAGGAACTCTGGGAGTTGAAGTCCACAAGTCTTAAAGTTGCCAAGGTTGGAGACCCCTGTCTTAGGAGACCTAAACCTGACTATTGATCATATGAAACACTCCTGGACTAAAGCTAGTGAGGTGGGAGTATGGATTCTCATTACAGACATAGTTTTTTTCTAAACAGAGGACAGATAGAAGCAACTCTCAAGATTATGAAATAAACAGCTGTATGTTGATGACCCCTTCCCTCAAAAATCCTCAAAAAGGCTGGAAAAAGAGATCCAAGATTTAAGACACACAAGACAAAGATGTATAAAGAGCAAGCATCTGGTATGCTATTAGAATCAACATACGTTTTGAAGCTTTGGCTCCTTAATTCTTTCCTATGAATCTGTGTATCTACTTTTTATGTCTTTTGACAATTCAGAATGTAGACAGAATTCAATTGCCATGCCTTGCTTAGCCCTGACACTTGGCTACATTTTCAGCACAACATGTATTAGAGATATATACCTTTAAAATGTGGGTCTCAGTAGACATTTTATATTAAGTCTAAAAGATTACAACACTGAATCTTAATGGAACTCTGGTACAAAATGTGTTTCCTCTTTTTTTTTATAAATAATATGTTATTACAAAATAAATAATATTAATGCCACTCTTAACATTAACTAGTATTAATAGTGAATTTTTAAAAAAAGTTGAATAATCATCGATAACACTTTCTGTCCTATGAATTAAATGGTTATTCTAGCAATATAAATATATTTGGAAATTTTATGTACTTATTGGATTTTTATCCTGCCTTTTATTACTTTGTACCTCAAGGCAGCAGACATGCTTAATACCCCTTTCTCCTCCTGTTTTCCCCACAATAACAACCCTGTGAGGTGAGTTGGGCTGAGAGAGAGTTGAATGCACCAATTACCACACCAAGCAAGAAGAAGACCGTCTGTGTATAAATTCCAATCGTGCTTTTTATAATTTTGTGAACAACAAACTTGATGACTCAAGATCCATCCCACCACTAAAAGAATCAAACGGCAAAGAAGATAATGACGAAACAGTTAAAGCAAACCTCTTTAACACATTCTTCGGCTCAGTCTTTGTTAACAGTAATGGCTCATACCCGACATTCCCCAACCGCACCAACAACAACCTAACACATATAGATTTCACTGAAGAAAATGTTGAAAAAGCTCTTCACAAACTGAAACCATCCCTATCTATAGGGCCTGATGGAATATGTGCATACTTCTTAAAAAAGCTTTCCTCTAATATAGCAGAACCCCTAAGCATAATCTTTGGAAAAACCTTCACGACCAGTTCCCTTCCCAAACTTTGGTCACTAGCTATGGTCATCCCTGTCTTCAAAAAAGAGGACCCCAGCTTAGATGAAAATAACAGACCTATCTCTCTATGCTGCGTCACCTGTAAAGTTATGGAATCTATCATCAACCAATCCATTACCCTCCAACTAGAAACAAACAATCTATTCTCTAATAAACAATTTGGTTTCAGAAAAAAACTATCATGTAACTTACAACTTCTTCACTGCAAAAACATATGGACTACAAATCTTGATCAAGGCAAAACAATAGATGCAATTTACATAGACTTCTGTAAAGCTTTTGACTCAGTGGTACATGACAAACTTCTCCTAAAACTAAAATCCTATGGCATCTCTGGACCCCTCCACAACTGGATAACAGCGTTCCTGTCAAACAGACAACAAGTGGTCAAAATAGGCAGTGCCCTATCAAATCCTGTTCCTGTCAATAGCGGCATTCCCCAAGGAAGTGTTCTTGGACCAACACTCTTTATATTATTCATTAATGATCTCTGTGACTATATTAAAAGTAATTGTGTTCTCCTCGCTGACGATGTCAAAATATTTAACACTACCAACAATACAGCTACCCTTCAAAAAGACCTTGACTTTGTGTCAGAATGGTCAAAAACTTGGCAACCAGAAAATGCTCTGTCTTACACATTGGAAAAATCTAAATACTAAATCTAAATACTAAATACAAACTCGACGGACATTACCTTACAGATGACACCCACCCTGTTAAAGACCTTGGAGTTTTCATATCAAATGATCTAAGTGCCAAAGCCAACTGCAACTTCATCACAAAAAAGGCTTTAAGAGTTATAAACTTAATCTTACGTAGCTTCTTCTCCAGAAAGCCACTGCTAACCAGAGCTTATAAAACATTTGCTAGACCAATTCTTGAATACAGCTCACCTGTCTGGAACCCATACCACATTTCAGACATCAATACAATTGAACGTGTCCAGAAATATTTTACAAGAAGAGTTCTCCACTCCTCTGAATACAACAAAATACCTTATGTCACCAGACTTGAAATCTTGAATTTAGAAAACTTAGAACTCCGCCGCCTTTGACAGGACCTGTGTTTAACTCATAGAATCATCTATTGCAATGTCCTTCCTGTTGAAGACTACTTCAGCTTCAATCATAACAATACAAGAGCAAACAATAGATTTAAACTCAAAGTTAACTGTTTCAATCTTGATTGCAGAAAATATGACTTCTGTAACAGAGTTATTAGTGCTTGGAACACACTACCTGACTCTGTGGTTTCTTCTCAAAATCCCAAAAGCTTTAACCAAAAACTCTCTACCATTGACCTCACCCTATTCCAAAGAGGTCCGTAAGGGGCGTGCATAAGAGCACAAACGTGTCTACCGTTCCTGTCCTATTGTTTCCTTTCATTATATCTAATTAATATTGTTATCACATAGTTATGCTCATATATATGCTTATATATTATATAGTTATTTTCATGCTTATACTTATATATACTGTTGTGACAAATAAAATAAATAGATAAAAACTTGCCATGGGACAATTCCACATGGGATAACTCAACACAATAAATGTTATCTGCCACTGTTTCTTCAACATTATTGACAAAAATAGAAATAATGTAAAAGAAACAGTGGTGGATAATATTTATCATGGAATTTTCCCATGGCAAGTTGTCCTGTGGCAAGTTTGCAGCAATGATGAGATTGATGTGGCAAATTGGTTGTGCTGAGATGACCTTGGTAAATTAGCCATGGTGAGATGTCCATGGCAACATGTCCATGGCAAGTTGGTCACAGCGAGTTGTCCTAGACCACTTTCCCAGTAAATAATGATTTTCTCACATTTTCTAGTTAAACCATTTTGAATTGCTATGTGAGCTGTAGCCCTAACACGATTTGGGACTTGCACCTATTTTTAGAAGCATTGAACTAAAGGATGACTTCCTTATAAGTCTGTCTTAGTCCATGGATATCTTCAATAGAATAGAATAGAAGCATAGCATAGCATAGCATAGCATAGCATAGCATAGCATAGCATAGCATAGCATAGCATAGCATAGCATAGCATAGCATAGCATAGCATAGCATAGAATTTTTTATTGGCCAAGTGTGATTGGACACACAAGGAATTTGTCTTGGTGCATACACTCTCAGTGTACATAAGAGAAAAGATACGTTCATCAAGAATTGTAAAATAAAACACTTAATGATAGTCATAGGGTACAAATAAACAATCAGGAAACATTATCATTATAAATCGTAAGGATACAAGCAACAAAGTTACAGTCATACAGTCGTAAGCGGAAGGAGATAGGTGATGGGAATGAAGAAAAGATTAATGGTAGTGCAGATTTAGTAATAGTTTGACAGTGTTGAGGGAATTATTTGTTTAGCAGAGTGATGGCATTCACGAAGAAACTGTTCTTGTGTCTAGTTGTTCTGGTGTGCAGTGCTCTGTCGCGTCGTTTTGAGGGTAAGAGTTAAAACAGTTTATGTCCAGCTTGCGAGAGGTCTGTAAATATTTTCACAGCCCTCTTTTGGACTCGTGCAGTATACAGGTCCTCAATGGAAGGCAGGTTGGTAGCAATTGTTTTTTCAGCAGTTCTAATTATCCTCTAAAGTCTGTGTCTGTCTTGTTGGGTTGCAGAACCAAACCAGACAGTTATAGAGATGCAGATGACAGACTCAATAATTCCTATGTAGAACTGAATCAGCAGCTCCTTGGGCAGTTTGAGCTTTCTGAGTTGATTTGGACTACATCTTGCTTCCTCATGTTCTATTTTATTTCTATTGCTTACATTTCCATGAGGTGTAATATTTTATCAGGGAACATGGGGAGTATATTTCCAAGGACTCTTTCTTGGTCTTTTCAATGTCTATATTTCATGTGACAAACCAGCAGGTGGTTCCTTAGGCCGTTGAGATGACCAACTCTATTAGAACGTTAGCAGCTTTATGTGTCACTGCTAGTAATTCCATCAGATTGTCCATTTTTTAATAATATCCCTTTGTTTGGTATGTGGCAGGGAACTGAAAGAGTTAGTCGAGTTTGTTTCTTCAGGAAACTGACCTGCTTTGGGAGGTACAGCCTGATTACCCAGGTTGCCTCTTCTCAGGGACAGTGGTGGTAGAACATTGTTGGAATTGCCTTCTTTTATTTTGCTACAGTTAAACTTTGAAGTAAAAGCACTCCCATTGCCAAGTTATTAATGGGCTAATGTCCTTGCTGTGAAACACATGTAGTGAGAGTATCTCAAACTCAAAAAAGGTTTCATTTTGAACAACTTACTGGAGCTAGCAGAGAAAGAAAGATTCATTTAGAATCTCTCCTGGAGGGCAGCCATTCACTCTTCTGCAAATCAATCAATTTTCTTTCACGGTGTAGAAGCTGACTAAGGGAGCAAACAGCTGCTCTTCTGGATCCCCCTTTCCTTTGTTATTTTAGATTTATAGACTACTGTAACCTGATTTGGTTGTAAGTAACAATTATAATTTGCTTGCTTTCCACCCAGTGCTGCTTGGAGGGTAGAACTTACTTTCATGCTCTTCCGGATGTGTGTTTTAACTGATTCCTCATTCTCTGTTTAGGTTCCAAATTAGATTCCTCCACTATTATCTGCTTTTGAATCACAGTTGTCTTTGCATACCCTTGTTTTAACTGACTCGGCAGTAGTATTTAGATGATTGTTTAAGGTTAATATAAGGCTCTTTTAGAATAGAATAGAATAGAATAGAATAGAATAGAATAGAATAGAATAGAATAGAATAGAATAGAATAGAATAGAATAGAATAGAAAATAATAAAATAAAATAAAATAAAATAAATAAAATAAAATAAAATAAAATAGATTTTTTTATTTTTATTTTTATTAAGTGTGATTGGACACACAATGAATTTGTCTTGGTGCATATGCTCTCAGTGTACATGAAAGAAAAGATATGTTCATCAAGAATCATAAGGTACAACACATGATGGTAGCCATAGGGTACAAATAAGCAATTAGGAAACAATCAATATCAATATCAATCGTAAGGATACAAGCAACAAAGTTACAGTCATACAGTCATACATAGAAGGAGATGGGTGATGGGAATGATGAAAAGATTAATAGTGCAGATTTAGTAAATAGTTTGACAGTGTTGAGGGAATTATTTGTTTTGCAGAGTGTTGGCCTTCGGGAAAAAACTGTTCTTGTGTCTAGTTGTTCTGGTGTGCAGTGCTCTATAGTGTTGTTTTGAGGGTAGGAGTTGAAACAGTTTATGTCCAGGATTTTAGGAGTCTGTAAATATTTTCACAACCCTCTTTTTGACTCGTGCAGTATACAGGTCCTCAATTTGAAAGCAGCTTGGTAGCAATTGTTTTTTGTTTGTTTTTTTGCAGTTCTAATTATCCTCTGAAGTCTGTGTCTGTCTTGTTGGGTTGCAGAATCAAACCAGACAGTTATAGAGGTGCAGATAACAGACTCAATAATTCCTCTGTAGAACTGTATCAGCAGCTCCTTGGGGCAGTTTGAGCTTTCTGAGTTGGCACAGAAGGAACATTCTTTGTTGTGTTTTTTTAATGGTGTTTTTGATGTTAGCTGTCCATTTTAGATCTTGCAATATGGTAGAACCTAGAAATTTGAAGGTCTCTGCTGTTGATACTGTGTTGTCTAGTATTGTGAGAGGTGGAAGTATGGAAGCGTTTCTCCTAAAGTCTACCACCATTTCTACGGTTCTGAGTGTGTTCATTTCCAGATTCCTCCGGTCGCACCATGAGGCTAGTTGTTCAACCTCCCGTCTGTATGTAGATTCATTATTGTCTCAAATGAGACTGATCACTGTTGTGTCATCTGTGAACTTCAGTAGTTTAACAGTTGGATCATTAAAGATGCAGTCATTGGTATAAAGAGAAAAGAGAAGTGGGGAGAACACACAGCCTTGAGGGGGTGGCTGTGCTAATTGTTCAGGTATGTGGTGTGATTCTGCTTAGCTTCATCTGCTGCTTCCTGTTTGTTAGGAAGCTTATGATCCACTTACATAAGCAGACCATAAGCTAAGTAAGTGGTTTAGCTTAGTTAGAAGAGTGTCTGGAAAGATGGTATTGAATGCTGAACTCAAGTCTACAAAGAGGACCCTTGCGTAGGTTTTTGGAGATTCAAGATGTTGTAGGATGTAGTGCAGAGCCATATTAACAGCATTTAATATGTTAATAAATATTAACATTTTAGAGGTCCACTTGGTTGTTAAATGTGATCAGAAGCTCAAAAATTAGCAATACTGTTTGTGCCACCAATAGACATGGTCTGGTTATAGAGTCAGATTCATTTTTGCTTTTTAAGACTTTGTCGCCTTGTTGTATAAGCCTTGTAGCAGCTAAACAAACAGCTGCAATGTGAGAAGGAAAAACTTCCTGTTACAGAGGCAGAAAGATCAAAAAGCTGGAATCCCTCTATCTCTGCTTGTAGATCCCATTCCAGTGGACCATATCTATTTGAGAGGCTATCAGGAAAAGTAGGCAAGATTTGGTTACATAGGGAAAATAGCTGTTTGCTTGTTAGGTATTGAATTTGAGCTCTTTAGTAGGCTTGAGTGAAGTCAAGTTAAAAATTAAAAAGTGGTTTTAGGGATTTTTTTTTTTAACAACATAAATTACCCCTACACTATCTTTCTGGGCTCCTGATAAATGTTATGATTGTTATATATTTGTGGATCTGTTCCAATGCATATCTTATCGAGCTAGATTAGGCTCTTATCAAATGTTAGATTGTGCTACATGTTTTTTCAAAGTCAAAGGGAGAAAAAGAAGTAAATGTTTGTATTTTCAGAAAAGCAAATTCTAGCTTCTAAATTTAAACTGCTTCTTTTTTTCTTTATCTATATTGTTTTTAGCATGTTTCTTTTCTCTTTTTCTACTTTTCTACTGTACTCTTTTTTGTTTATTTTTTATTTGTGTAAAAACTTTCAATCAAAATTAAGAACAACTGTTTCTAACCTGATGATCAAGAAAATCATATTATTCTTGGGACTCCGGTGCTAGATATATATCTTTTTAAGGGTACACATTTTTTTCTAAAACACTTAAGTGCAAAATTTAAAATATAAGTCTAAATTTGACAAGCACGGATTGGACAAGGATTTTTCCATTTATCTAAAGAGCTAATTCTGGCTAGATGAATTTTTAGCAAATAATGACTGGACAGTATGTCCTGCACAAGAAGGCTGAGACAGCCTTAGAAGAAATAACATGGGCTTATGGCCCATAGAACCCAATATTTTCCAATATTTTATCATTTCTCACTGCTTGAGGTGGATGTTTCTTCTAATATTCAGAAACACATAAATAACTTTTGTATCAGAAAATAGAGGTTGGCTGAGGCTTCTGTCAAATTGTGATAGATGATATCCATGAAGGGGGAGGTGATGTGATGCATATTCCAAGATAATGGGTGAGTCAAGAGACCACATACCCTGGAATTGGATTGCAGTCAAAGGAAGATATTTAGGATAGCCACCCTCTAAATTTCCCAATTATAACTGTTAGGACTAGAGTGGTATAGGTTTAGTCTGGCAAGATGGTGTGAGCAAAGAAAGTGGAAGGTTAGTCTGGCAAGATGACTACATGGTGTGAGCAAATACATAATTGAACATTGGCACAATTGTTCTATGTTGTTCTTGGGCTGAGCCCAACACAGATTGAAGCTTGATGGCATTCATAGATTTGTTTGTTTAATATACATGATGCCTTTTTGGTTCTGACAGTGATGCTCATTTTCTTTTATCCTTTAAACAGTATCTATTTATTTATTGTTGGGATTGTTAAATGTAAGCCTGGCCCATAATTGTCACTAAGTGCAATAGGAATCATCATCATCATCATCATCATCATCTTCATCATCATCATCTAATTGCAAACATTACTATATTAGGTGCTAAGCTTTAAACAGAGATTTAATTTTCTTTAAATCACAAACTTGTGGTGATATTTAACCTTTACCACATCACATTATTATTATATTTGCTGAAGTTAATTCTTTTTGAATTGTGTGCTGTCTTGAGATGCTTAATCAAGAGAAAAGGTCATCTCTTAATTATCTGATTCAAGATCTGTTGCAAGGCCTGCTCTATTGATAATTTTAAATAACATGGGGATGCTTAATGGGATGTCTGTAATTTAAAAGGCATGAAATATTGCTTTAAATCAGTATTTTTATTCATTTTCGCTTAACACATATGATTAGTTTCTGACATTTGCCACTCTGCCAGAAGACTCTGGGAAACCCAAAATCAGTGTACTGTTTAGGAATAAAGCTTAAAGTTTATCCCTGAAATCTCTTCTTAATTAAACTCTGGTAGAAGGATTAGAAATAAATGTCCGGCCTGAAGTTATATTCAACAGGTTTTTAGTTAAAATCTGAAAGCACAAGTTCTGGCAGACCATTTATTTATTTCTTAGTGGGATTATTAAAAGTAAATCTGGCCCATATTTGTCATTAAGTGCAATAGGAATTATCTGTATACCTGCATAGAAGTTTCTAAGAAGGGAATGGTGAATGGAAACACTTACGAATTGGTCATTTATTTATTTATTCAATGCATTGACCATCTTATCATAGGGTAACTCTGGGTAGCCTACAGTTACATATAAACATAAAAAATTAAAACAAATATTAAAACCTAAGGACACATGGGGAAGGCAGGGGCAGAGTGGTGGGAGGTGGGATCTGTTATTACTCAATCAACCAACTCCATTGTGCTGTTCTCCAACTGGAGGCCCACGTTGACTGACAAAGCCATGTCTTTAGGTACTTATGAAAAGTTAGGAGGGTTGGGGCCAACCTCACATCGGGGTGGGGAATGTTTCGGAGGGCAGGAGCAACAGCAGAGGAGATCCTCCTCCTGGAATCTACCAGTTGGAATAATCAGGCTGAAGGAACCCACAGCATGCCTCCTCTGCTGGCATGAGTGATACAGGCCAATCCCAGTGGGGTGAGATGGTCCCTCAAGTAACCTGGACCCATGCCATGAAGGACTGATCACTAACACCTCAAATTGCATCTGGAAGCAGACTGGTAACCAGTGAAACTCATGGAGCAGTGGTGTTACAGAGACCATTCTTGGGGGGCCCAAAACTATTCACAATGCTACACTTTGCACCAGCTATAGCTTACAAATGTTTTTCATGGATAGTCCCATGAAAAGTTTATTACAGTAGTCCAGTCGTGCGATGACTAGGGACTGAATGACTGAGCCCAGGGATGCATGCATAATTCAAAATAAATACTAGTCGATAAATTTCCTGAAGTCAAGTGACTTGCTCATGCAACTGCTATGTTTGAACACAATTTTTATTTAAGGAAATGAATCCAAACATTGTGTTGCATGAACTTCTCCAAGATAAATATAAGCTTTTCTCCCAGTTGTGTCACTTTTCTATGCCACTAGAGAATTTCCCATTCTAAACTATTGTAAATGGCCCATTCATTTTTTAAAGTTGATTTTTGGTGGTTACTGAGAATTTCAGCAGGAAGAAGCCAAGCAGTCCGAATGAGCAAATAGAGTTCTGCTTCCCCTTTTATATGCTCAATCCAGTAATTTTAAAAAAAACTGCTGTGCAATATTCATCATCATTTTTCTTCATTTTCTTTTGTGTTTTTTGTTCAAGGTTCCATACTATTATAAATTGCTGCATCTTCACAAAAAGTAATAGTTGATACATCAATGACTGTCTTGATATACAGACAGTCCTTGATTGCCAGTTTATAAAAAACATGGAAGTAGTACAGCTATATTATGTAAAATATAGACAACTTCGGTACAACTGTGCAAATCCTTTGAAAGATTCCTTCTATTTTTGGAAGGGTGAGAGACCAACCAACTGACATTCACCAATCTGGCTTCATGCCTAAAACAAGACTAGAGCTAGCATCAAAGTTTCTAGCCTGTGTCTTTAACTGCTACTTGATTTCTGACTTAACTGCAAATTGATTTCAGTTACGGTGAGTCATATAACTAATCTCTGAGGGAGATGAATGGTTAAAAAATACAAAATAAATATGATTTTATTACTATAAATAAAAAAGTAAATAAATATCTTTTTCTGGATGATGCAGTTGTGTTAGTAGCTTCTTCTGGCACTCTGTATATGTACAGTAGTGACCAAAATTGTGGAAATGTTTTGGGAAAAGTGTATTTTTGAGATTTGATGGCTAATACCATCACTTTTTTTTTTTTTTGAGTTTCAAGATAATCATATTTCACTGCTGGAATGGCCTGGGAATAGCCCAGACTTTAACCCAACTGAAAATCTATTGAGCCGACTAAAGAAACTTGTTAGTCAGAAGTGACCCAGCAATAAAACTCAGTTAATAGAAGCAATCATTCAAACTTGGTTTCACATTATAACAGCTGCAGAACTAAAATACTTGGTTCACTCCATGGGAAGACACTGTAAGGCCATAATGTATGCTAAAGGTTACCCAACTAAGTATTAACTGACATGATAATTTTTGTATATCTCATTTTTTCTATGGTTATAATTTTTGTATATCTCATTATTTCTACATGTTTCACTTTTCTTCTTTATACTGTAACTGCTATTCTAATAGCAAATCGTTCATAAAAGTTATTGCATTACATTCTTGATTCAATTATTTTTTCATTGATATATAGTTTTATGGCACTAATCCAAACAAATGTGGTGTTATTAGCTAGTTTTAGAATGGATGCGGTGGCTCAGTGACTAAGATGCTGAATTTGTCAATCGAAAGGTCGGCAGTTCAGTGGTTTGAATCTCTAGTGCTGCATAACGGGGTGAGCTCCTATTACTTGTCCCAGCTTCTGCCAATTTAGCAGTTCGAAAGCATGTAAAAAATGGGATTGCCATGGAAATTAGGAAAAACAAACCGCAGAGATGGCAGCTTGATCTTTCAGGGAAAAAAGTGAACTACAAATTCAATAAATTCAGTGCTTAATAAAATGAAACCTAGTCCAGCCTAATGATGAGGCTCTTAAAAATGGTTTTTCCCATTTAGCTAAAAGAGTAACTAGAATAGAATATCTAGTTCACCCAGCTGCCTCTGGGGAAAGAAGTAAAAAAAAAAAACATATACAAGTTACTGCTAGGTAAAAATGAGGAGAAGACAGCAAGAACTGGAAAGAACTGGGGTTTATTCACGGAAATTAGCCATAGAGGGAAAAGAAAATGGGGACTGCATAGCCAAGATAGGGAGATCCTAGCAAACAACTGGACGGATTAAAGAGGCTACCAGATTTCAATAGGAAGGAAGAAGCATGGTTGGCTGAGAAATTCTGGGAGTTGAGGTCCACCCATCTTAAAGTGGTATAGTACAAATAGTAGATTTTTGTATGCTGGGAATACGAGTTCTGCAAATTTGTATGTTAAAAAAGAAATACGCAGTTATGATCCTTTATTAGGCAGTAAATAGTGGGATCAAGAAGCAAATCTGGGGTTGTTCAGCCCCAACCTTTTCTTCCACTTTCTTTAATGGTGTATTATTTCTTTTTTAGACTCACCGATTTCCCTTTCTGTCATATATGTGTTTGGGTGTTAGATGAATGTTTGGTGTACATAGGACACTTTTCCCAAACTATAAGCATTCCTATCAGTCCCTATAGGTTAGTAGTGATGTTTTAAACATGTTCAGGCTAAGAAAACTTAAGATGAATCACACTTCTTGCTTGTTCTAGCTAAGAACCTGCTACCTACCATTTTGGGAGATAGATAAGATACCTTCTTTGGTAGTTGGGAATCTATCCATCTAGGTTTCCTTGCTCCCTCTCCTCCCTGCTGCTTCTGTTGCTGCAAAAAAGGCCCTATCCCGCACATCTGCCTCATTTCATACCATCTTACAAAATGCATCTCTAACAGATGGTTTGCGTGTTGTCTGGCAAGCAGAGTCTGGAGGAGGCCATTTCATACTGGATTGCTGGGCTGCCTGCCATGAGAGGTTAGACCTTTGTTTCTTTTAACTTGTTCAGCAGAGAAATCCTGAACTATTAGCCATCCCTTTGTTTGTTAAATTAAAAGTTCTGCCAAGTTCTCATTCTAACCCAAGTGACAAACATAATTGTAAAATCTGCCCTTTTTTAAAAAAAATCCAAAAACCAACCCACAAGAGAAAGCAGTTGATTTTTTTTTTGAAATGGGTAGGAAGTGATAAAGGAGAATATTTGTAGCTCAGAGTTGAAATGAATGGTCTTTACTGCTCGCTGAGCTTGGTTGTTTTCTTGCAGAAAGGAAAACCCACCAACTATGGGCTGAGTTTACCACCAACTAGGTGGAGCCTTGAAAGGGCTGGAACCTGGGAAAGGATTTCTTAAATCAGCTTCATATCTACCTGGTTTAAACCAGTGGTGGGATTCAAATTTAATAACTGGTTCTCTGCCCTATTGACCAGCTGGGTAGGCATGTCTC
The DNA here is from genome assembly GCF_028640845.1 of Ahaetulla prasina. Classification (NCBI taxonomy): domain Eukaryota; kingdom Metazoa; phylum Chordata; class Lepidosauria; order Squamata; family Colubridae; genus Ahaetulla; species Ahaetulla prasina. The sequence continues at coordinate 236,021,401 of NC_080539.1, forward strand.
GGTTGTCATGTGACTGTGTGGGTGTGGCCAACTCAACATCATTCACGTCGATGGGTGCTTCGCCTTAGCTATTACTGTCAGGGTTCCAAGGAACACCCCCAACAAAATAAAGCTCTGAGGCCTGAGGTTCCTCAAAGTTCCAATTTATTAGAGATGTTATGTTGGCAGTTACAACATAACTGCCAATTACAATGTAATAAGGATTAACCAGAGAGGCAGTTTCTGTAAACAGGTCAATAAAGATTAAGCTAGAAACAAAACCAGAATGTTTCCTTCCTGCCTTCCTTACAGGATTAGCCCTGTAAACTGGTTCTTCGAACTGCTTAGAAAGTTAACAACCGGTTCTCCCAAATAGGTGTTGATTGGCTGAATCCCACCACTAGTTTAAAGCCATGGAGGTCAAGGAATGGAAGACCTCAGGCTAGGAAGGATCTTAAGAAAAATAGCTTACCTTTAACTTTATTAATAAAACAAAAAACCATTTAGGATCTGCAATTTAATATTATCAATAGGACACTTACATTGCAGGTTTGTCATGTTCCATGGTTATCCTTTTTTCCCCAAATCAATAAAGGCTACTAGAACAACAATGCATTTCTATCTTTATTACTTGTTGAAGTGGGAAGTGTATACCAAGAACAACTGCTATGCAATGATAAAACAAATACTTATTATAGAGCTACTGTTTTCATTTATGGGCCTTCATCAAAACTCATTCCCATTCAAATTGAATAAGGATTAGTAGGTATCTCATTAATGTCCACTGATCTATTGCAAGCATTATATGGTTGGGTGTTAGCTCCCATTGTTGTTAAATGGCCACCATAGATTTAGCTGCCTGAATTGCAGGCTCAAGTGGATTATAAATGAAATGGCAATCAATTTTTGGTTGATTTACTTTTCCATGAATTGAAGGGGGAAATGAATGGCTCCTAGATTCCTCCTGCCTATATGTGAGAATATTCTGAAGCAGGCTAGAAAAGCATGGAGCAAAATTCTGAGCACATAGATAATTATCTGTTTGCCTGAGAAGAAAAAAGGACAGAATATTTGTTGCTTGGCAGATGTTCCATACACAAGGTATAGTAAATTGGATTATTGTGTTAAGATTGTATTTTTTAACGATGGAGAAATATGGTTTACATTAAGAATGTCCTGTTCCCTGCAGTTTTTCTGAACGTTTCAGTACGGTCGGACAGGATATAACTTCTGTACAATATTCCAGCTACATATGCCAGATAGCTTCTTTCATAGTAATCTCATTAACTTTAATGGCATTACCTTACAGTAAGGAATTTGACAAGTGCCATTTTAGAGTCACCTCATTCTATGTCTGTGAGCAGTGTTGAAATCCCCTTGAGTCTCCCCTTGAAGGAGTTTTTATCTAACACTGCGACTAATGATTGAGTTTCCTTTGTCACTCTTTGGAAAATATTTTTTTTCCTCTTATACAGATGAAACTCAGATGAATTTCAGTGAAGCCATTCTATTTTCTCAGAATTTTCTTTCTTATGGGAGAGACCAATTGCTATCCTCCTTCCATTTTCAGTCAGCTCAGGGATCAGCCTCCAAATTTATCTTTCCAACAGTGGTAGGTTTCAAATTTTTTTACTACTGGTTCTGTGGGCGTGACTTGGTGGGCGTGGCATGGCTTGGTGGGTGGGGCTTGGTGGGGGAAGGTTACTGCAAAATCCCCATTTCCTCCCGATCAGCTGGGAGTTGGGAGGCAGAGAATAGATGGGGGCGGGGTTAGTCAGAATTTTTACTACCGGTTCTCCGAACTACTCAAAATTTCCACTATTGATTCCCCAGAATTGGTCAGAACCTGCTGAAACCCACCTCTGCTTTCCAAGTTTTGCTGGTGTTAGATTCCAAAGGACTGAAGGACAGCATCATGTTACACTAAACCTTTTTTTTTTATTACTCTCCTTGTTCATGGAGCAAGAAAAGCTTTCAGGGAGGTGGGAGCCAATAATGACTGCCAAGTTTAAAGCAAAGAGACTAAATGTTTTTGCCTGGTCTAACTAGATGTCAGCTATTGATAACTTAAGGTGAACAATGCTTCTTGCAAACGAAACACATTCTAAATATATTTGGCATCTGTCAATAATGAAGACTAAGCGGGCTATCATTTATTCATTTTAAGTTATGTTGCCATAATTTGGGAATAGAAAGAATGCAAAGGGGGCTGATAAATTTATTTTTATACCATTATAAATAAATGAAGTCTGGATCCAGCCTAGTTAGAGAAAGACAAGGGGAGGGGAGATATTTTGTGTATTTGTAAAGCTACGGACTAGATTATGGCTTTAACAAATGGGCAGTTTTTGATAGCTAAAAATTCTTAACACTGTTTTTTCTTTTAAATAATCAATATGAAACCACCCAAGGATGAGCAGTGTCACTTTTCTAAGCCTACTTTTTGAATTACATTCATTCACTCACACAGAAATGGGGAAGCCTAGTCTGCCAAGCTGTATTATCTGTCTTTTAAACTAGAATCCTTTCTTCTAAAAGTATCTTTTGTGCAAGAATGCTTGAGAAGAATGGTTTTACACAGTGAAGAAATGGGGGAGGGGGGAACTGAGTCCTGTTCTTTTCACATATAAAAGTACCATGAATTCAGTAATAACATTTTTTGTATTCAGAATTCTGAATAAAGGGGCTAACATTTGCATTTTTCCAGTTGGCTGAATTGAGTTAAATGAACAAGTTTGAGGTTGTAGGTTGCCAATTGTGCAGTCTAAGTCTTATTTCTTCTGTCTGCTATGATAGAAATCATACATTTGTTCAAGCGTTATCTATTTCAGGCCTGTATTAGTTCTGTGACATCTTCAATTTATTTTTCCTGTGTCTCTTCCTGCACAATCCCAATTGTAGGTTTTGCCATTGTGTAGAACTGCATTTGAGAACCTATAAATCTATGTTAGAATTGTTGTTTGGCATGTGCATTCTCAATGGGCATGATTTTAGCCAAGATTAGAAATGTTTTGGGCAAGATCTGAGCACATTCTGTCAGAATAACATGTTCTTCCCTACCACCATGTCTCCATGTGGTATGATAGATCTTCACAAGAGTCGTTAATGACTCTTTTTCATTTATGCTGCAGGACGAAGAAGAAAAAAACACCTTCAGTGCAGATATGAGAGAAGGGATTATGAATAAAGATTAACTAATCCTTTCTAGGAGAAGCAACACTGCCCATTCAATTCAAACATTTGTAAAACTTTATACATCTATTTATTATTTATTAAAGACAGATGGAAAATACATGGTGTGCTCAAATTAAATGAGGTGTGTGTATGTGTGTGTTTGTGTAATTATATATATTAACATCACAGTTCTATTTCCTATAATTCCAGTCATTACTGCTGAAAATTCATCTAGGCAGAATTAGATCTTTAGATAAATGGAAAAATCCTTGTCCAATATGTGCTTGTCAAATTTAGACATATTTTAAATTTTGCACTTTTTTTTCAAAAAAACAACAACCCCTGCAGACTTAAAAATATACATATCTATTTCCTAGAATGCGAAATGCACAGTTCTCTGTAAGTTTCCTTCAAGTAAGAAGCGGTTTGACATCAAAAGTTCACGGACTATATCATACCTAATAAATTTTAACTAAAATTAATGATTATCATTATCATCACCTACTTTCCTAAATTACATATGCTTGTGTCAAAATGAAGAGGCCTGATAAACGAAGGTCAGAACCTTTTGCAGACAGATAATTATTTCAAGTACAACCAAATTTTACGGGGGCAGTCAGCCACTGGCATCAAAGAATAATGTAGGTGTCTGCATTGATGTTATACTACTACCTACAATCTGCAAAGCAGCTGCATTACAAGTAATCTTGCAATATAACGTAAAGCTAACATTAGTTGGCACTGTCATTAGACGTCAGAAGAAAAGCAAAAGATCAAATGGAGATGACGTATTAAATGCACATTAGCTCAGAAAACTTAGAGGCTTGGTTTGTGGTCATTAGAAAGTACCCAAAGTTCTTAAAGAAGAGAACAAGATTTAACTCTGTGTTATTCAATGATAATTTTGTTAGTTTATTTTGTCCTATTCATTATACTGAAGGTTCTGTCATGTATGTGTGTTTAATCTTATTGCATTCTTTGAGAAAGTGACAAAATTAGTCGACTGGAGGAATGTTGTTGATATAATTTGCTTGGATTTCAGTATGGCATTTGATAAAGTAGACCATAACCTACTACTAGATAAAATAGAAAAATGTGGGTTAGACAGCATCACCACCAAATGGATTTGTAACTGGCTGACCAACTACACTCAATGTGTAGTCCTCAGTGGAATTGCATCTACATGGAGGGAAGTATGCAGGGGGTACCCCAGGGGTCTGTTTTAGGCTCAGTACTCTTTAACATCTTCATTAATGATTTGGACAAGGAGATAGATGGTGAACTCATCAAATTTGCAAACAACACCAAGCTAGTAGAATAGCCAACACTCCGGAAGATAGGCTTAAGATACAGAAAGTTCTTGACAGACTTGAACATTGGGTGTTATCCAACAAAATGAAATTCAATGGTGACATGGACATGATGTAAGGTTCTACATTTAGGCAAGAAAAACAAAATGCACAGGTACAGTATATGTGGTACCTTGCTCAATAGTAGTAACCGTGAGAGGGATCTCGGAGTCCTAGTGGACAACTATTTAAATATGAGCCAGCAGTGTTCAGCAGCTGCCAAAAAAAGCCAACAAAGGTCTAGGCTGCATAAACAGAGGGAGAGAATCAAGATCACGTGAAGTGTTAATACCACCTTATAACTTCTTGGTAAGGCCACACTTGGAATACTGCATCAAATTTTGGTTGCCATGATGTAAAAAAGATGTGGAGACCCTAGAAAGAGTGCAGAGAAGAGCAAGAAAGATGATTAGGGGACTGGAGGCTAAAACATATGAAGAACGGTTGCAGGAACTGGGTATGTCTAGTTTAATGAAAAGAAGGATTAGGGGTGACATGATAGCAGGGTTCCAATATCTCAGGGGTTTCCACAAAGAAGAGGGAGTCAAGCTATACCCCAGAGCTCCTGAAGGCAGGACAAGAAGCAATGGATGGAAACTAATCAAGGCAAGAAGCAACTTAGAACTAAGGAGAAATTTCCTAACAGAACAATTAATCGGTGGAAAATTTGCCTCCAAAAGTTGTAAATGCTCCAACACTGGAAGTTTTTAAGAAGATATTGGATAACCACATTTGTCTGAAGTGGTGTAGGGTTTTCTGCCTAAGCAGGGGGTTGGACTATGAGATCTCCAAGGTCCTTCCAATTCTGTTATTCTGTTATGTGTATATGTGTATGTATGTCTGTGTAAGGTTATGTGTATGTTTGTATAAATCTACAAAGTTTAATCAGAAAAATGATTTTGAGAATCAAAAATTCTATCATCCTAAGTATACAAGAATATTAATCAAAAGAGCAAGTAAAGCAACATCTATCTAATCCTGAAATTAGTTGGACAAATGTCAGATTTGAAGGAAGAAAAGTGAGACCTTAATTTTGGTATTTGTGTTTTTCATGGAAATCTAGGCTATTAACATATTCCTTCAGTATATAATACTTCACTATATAATGTTTAGCATATAATACATGAAGTATATTTTTCTAATTAAAAACAGGAATCCTTTCTGAAGATGAATATATAACAGATGAAATGCTCCCAATTCGGACTGGATTGCCCAGTGGGTGGTTCAGAGAACTGGTTTCATAATGAAATTAGTTCTAGTAGCCAAACTCTGTAAGCAATACATTACCTATCAGCTAGCCTTCCTTCACAATGTCTAACCTCACAGAAACATCATGTAAGTTTGAGAGCAATTGCTTGGTTATCTTAGATGACTTCACAAATTGAATAAAGTTTAGAGATTTCTGAATAATGATGTATAATTGGAATTCAGGCAGTTCAAATTATGGCATCAGATTTCTGGATGGCCAAAATATTTGATGCGTATCCTGCAGAATTACAGAAACACTTTTTAACACATTTAGATCAATCTCCAGTATCATGTTATTCTGAACACTACAATTATCTCCCTAGCTTGTAGCATCAATGATTTAGTTTCAGGGACAAAAAAAAAGCAAAAATAATAATAAAAAGGACAATGAATATTTAAATTAAGGGAAAGAAAGCCATAGTGAAGAAATGTTTTTAATTTCCCTCAAATTAAAGTCTGCTATTTGTGGTAGATTAATGCAATATTATTAAAAACAAATCTGCCTACCATCTTCTCTGCAGGCTTCAGCAGAAGTGGATTGGAAATGACTATATTGTGTTTAACAATAAAAATTTGAAAAATGACATTAAAATAATCCCCTCTTTAAAGTCTACAATAACAAACTGCTATGAAATTCAGCTGTGAAGAATAGAAAAACTCTTTCCACATGCCTGGGGACTGTGGATTGAAGATAGGATATAGACTTTGCTGTAATTAAATTGCCTTGTTCTGCCCATCTCTGAAACACCACAGATTTAGATGAAAAAGGTATTATATAACATCCATAGGCAGCCTATTTTGTGTTTCTTTTATGGGTTTCATGCTTATCCTCTTGGGCTGTTGCATAATGGAAGATAAAGCTAATAATCCATTTCAGAATGAAGGACTTTTCATTTAAAGTTCTGAATTATCATCTAACATACTGTTCCAATATAGGGATGCGATGGCTCAGTGGCTAAGATGCTGAGCTTGTCGATCGAATGGTCGGCAGTTCAGCGGTTTGAATCCCTAGTGCCATGTAATGTGGTAAGCTCCCGTTATTTGTCCCAGCTTCTGCCAACCTAGCAGTTTGAAAGCATGTTAAAAATGCAAGTAGAAAAATAGGGATCACCTTTGGTGGGAAGGTAACAGCATTCCATGCACCTTTGGCATTTAGTCATGCCAGCCACATGACCATAGAGACGTCTTCAGACAGGGCTGGCTCTTCAGCTTGGAAACGGAGATGAGCACTGCTCCCTAGAGTTGGGAACAACTAGCACATATGTGCAAGGGGAACCTTTACTTTTATACTGTTCCAATATAAGTTGATTTTTTTTTGTTTACTTCTCAAATCTAAGGCTGTAAAAGAACTGCTGGCCCCAAATCTCCCACCTGGCTTTTGAGTCTAACAAAGGATTACAAACTGGGTATCTCTACTCCTTGACTAACACCTTAACTGTTTCATCATAGCAACACTTTCACCGTTACATCATAATGGCTCTCCCAATATCTTTCTTTGTAATGCATATTTTTCTGAAACTGTCTGATAGAGGATTGATTGATTGACTGGTTTTATTTACTCACTGAGTTCTACCTATGTTGATCTACACTAGGGGTGTCAAACTCATGGTGTCATGTGATGTATCAGGACTTTATCCCCTTCGCTAAACCGGCAGGGAGGGGCCAGCACATGACGTATCTGGCCCACGGGCCGCGAGTTTGACACCGCTGATCTACACAGTTCTGAACTTAACTATATATTCTTGAATGTAGGAGTTCATTCCTTATGAAGCATTCATTCCAACTGTTAATATATTAAGAGAAAAGCAGCAAAAGAACTTACTCAATAAATGTTTTGAAAATGAGGAGGGAGTTATTTCTTCCTCCATAAACTGTCCAGTAAACGCTGATGGTTATCCTGAAGTAAAGTGTTTTGTCTTGTGCCTTTTTCTTTACTATATTTTTTCTTCTTTTCTTTTTCTTCTTTTCCTATACTTCTTATTCTTTCTTTCCATTTGCTTCTCTTTTTCTCAGTTTGTATCAGTTTACACGATTGTAATTAAAATTCTCAATAAAATTATATCTAGAAATAAAGAGAACATCTAGAAGTTAAAGAGGTCTGCCTTTGTCCTCGGAGAATGGCTGCATGGTCCATTCTGGTGACAGAGCAATCATGCAATATGTGCATATAGCAACAGAATAATCAAATCGGCGAAGGGATTCCTAAGTATGTGAATGGTAGACATCTGAAAATCAGCAAACTTCCTTTTGGAATTTTTTAAAGATTTTTTTTGGAGAAAACTTCAGTTATGCTAGCATGAGTGCTGGTCAGAAGTCAAAATAAGTTGGAAGGTAATTGGCCTACAATCAACTTAAATGATTAGATCAGCATATTTACCTTCACATCGATAATAAGCTTACAAAAAAAAATATGCAGGCCGTAAATTATTCTGATAATTGCAAAGAACTCTGACCAACTGAGAAGAAGAAAAGGGTTTTTTTTCTCCAAGGTGGGACATATCTATATACAAGTGAATTGCAGCATGAATATCAATTCCTCTTTGTGACTGGCTTCCTATAATAATATTTACCTATGCTAAATCTTGATTATACAAATGAGCCATGAAACAATCAGAGATAACAATTTCATAGATGTCACAATCGATTTATGTAAGTGTTTACCACTGAATGAAAAACAAGAGACTAGATTTCACAGAAAAAATGTTGTTAAATATATGTTTTATCACCTGAGTTTCTTGTGATTTAGTGATAGTATTTCTAATTAATAAATATGTATAACCAGAATTCATAATACTCCTGGAAATAGGTGATCTTATATTAATTAAAAAATAATTTCATAAGAAATTCATGAATTAATCTAATATTTAGAAGGAAAAAAAGGACCACAATTGTACTGTGTTTATAGACATACATATATGCTGAGCTAATGTATTTTATCTGAAGCTAAGCACTATTCTGTTTTTAGATGTATAGTCCTTTACTAAATACATTTTTACATTTTACAGTTGCAGCATATTATGCTATTCTTTTTTGGCAAGTTGTCTACTTCTGTTACAATTTATACCCATTAGTATTGAACAATTCTGAAATTCCATCACTGCTACTGGTAGTTCTTGCTTAACAACCATTCAGAGTTACAACAATGCTGAAAAACATATTTTTAATGCTAAAAAAACCCTATTTTTAATGACTTTCCTACATCTCTACCAGCACCCCACATAGTTGTTTTATTAGAATAGCCATATTTTAATCATAAAAGATTGAAAGATTGAATTGCATGTATTTGGTCTGAGTTTCTAATTTATTTGATGCAAATAAATTCTTGAATTCCTGATCCATCATGAGAATTGTATACTCATAGAGAAGAAAGACAAATATGAAAACTTAGAATTTTTTCTAAGGCTACTTGTTCAGGATTTGATTCAAGAAGTTTCACTGGAGCAGAAGCAATGAATCGTCAATAATAATCTCCAGAGAGACCTTAGCACAAGTCCTTTCCTGTTTCAGGAGAACTTGATTGAAAGACTAATTATTTAGCCAACATTTCATGTCAGTCTTATAAACAACTTTCTTTACTTCCAAGACTTAAAGCTCTGCAGTCTGGCAGAAACACTTAGTAACTCTCCTATGTAGGAACATTTCTGTCCTGGTCTGGAAAGGAAAATTGAAAGTTTTTTACATGTGGTTTTACACTGTCCTTTATATTTTTGCCTAATTATTATGTTTATTTGTTAAAAGAGGCATTAGTAGATTTTAATAATACCTTCTGACAAATAATAATGATAATATGAAAGAAGACAATATTTTCTTCTTTTGAGCTCCAAAAGGGTTACTGAATTGGTGCTGTTGCTATTCATTCTTTAATACAGAAGCTTGGGATATCTTATTCTGATATACCTATTACATTTAAATTCAGAACCATGTTCTATTTTAAATTAGTTTTTGAAAGAAAATGAAAGATGAGAGTGAGGATGAAAGCTATGTGCTGATGAATCCTGTTCCACCAATAAATAGACAATCATAATTGGATGCAACCTGTTACTTCTGCAACTATTTCATTTCTATATTCATTGAGGAACAGCAGTCTGAGTGGAAAGCACTGCCTGGAGACAACAGCAGTAACAACGCTGAAATGTGATAAATGATTTCCTATAATATTTCTAGGCTTTTTGATTCAGCTATAAGAGATTCATTTTTTTCAAAATAAAGACTACATCTCCTGTTTTAACATTATTATATAATGGACGATGGCTCAATGGTTAAAGATGCTAAGTTTGTCAGCTAAAGAGCTGACAGCCAGGTTTAAGACCCAAGCTCTTCACAATGGGGTGACCTCCCATTATTTGTTCCAGCTCCTGCTCACCTAGCAATCCATAAGCATGCAAATGCAAATAGATTAATAGGTACCGTTTCGGTGGGAAGATAACAGTGTTCACTGTACCTTTGGCATATAGCTATGCTGGCTGCATAAATCATGGAAATTGTCTTCGGACAATGCTGGCTCCCTTGGCCAAGAAACGGAGATGAGCAGAGTTGGACACGACTGACAGGGAAACTTTATTTTACTATTTTATAGGTAAAGGTAAAGATTCCCCTTGCACATATGTGCTAGTTGTTCCTGATTCTAGGGGGCAGTGCTCATCTCCATTTCAAAGCTGAAAAGCCAGCACTGTCTGAAGATGTCTCCATGGTCATGTGGCCAGCATTAGTCAAATGCGCATGGAATGCTGTTACCTTCCCACCAAAGGTGGTCCCTATTTTTCTATTTGCATTTTTATGTGCTTTCGAACTGCTAGGTTGGCAGAAGCTGGGACAAGTAACAGGAGCTCACCCCATTATGCAACACTAGGGATTCGAACCATTGAACTGCCGACCTTTCGATCAACAAGCTCAATGTCTTAGCCAGTGAGCCACTGTGTCCCTTTTACTATTATATACTATTATGTATAATAGTATTATATAACACATATTAAAAGTAGTATTCAGTAAATATTGCAGGAAAAATTAATTTTGTAATATTATGTTCTCTTCTATCAATAGATTTCCTATGCCCATTTTTTTACTTCAATGATATTAGAGATGTTGCAGTGTAGAAGTAACAATTACTGATGGTTAGAGAAGTAAGACTTGATGATTTCTTCAGTGGAAGACTTCTGAATTAACGTCCTTTTTTCTATATCTGGTTTTCTTTATTTCATTTTAAATCACTTACTTTCCAGTACTACTTTTATCCTTAGGGCTATTATTTTGTACTGGCTTGCTGATGAATGTAAAAAGGCATTAGTCATGTCTCTATTTAGTTACTGGGTTGCTAAGTTACTTTTGTGTGCAATTTACTTTCCAAGGATGGAGGCTATATTTTATTCTAACTTTTTATTTGTTCTATTTGATTTTCTGGAATAATTTACAGGTAATTCATTTTTTGAGAAACCATAAGGCCAAATACTATCATGTTGCTTAAAATGATCTTCCTTCTGGTGTATCAAATCAAGTATATCCCATCAAACCTGCAGGAATTATTTATTTTGTAAGATGTCTGCCATTGGGAAAACTAACATTTTTTCTTTCATAATGAAATTGTAGTAGCCAAACTCTGTGAGCAATAAATGAAGCATCTTTTTGTAGCCTCGCTTTATTAACTGTATCATGTGACAGATTCATTGGGAAAGTATGAATTTAATTAATGATAAAACAGGTACAGCTACTTAAGGACGGAAATAGTGCTGTATATTATCTGTGTTTTACATTGTATTTTGTCCATTTTTACAATGAAAACAAGTAAATATAATTAGAGAGATTTGTCCCTATTCACCCCGGTGTCTGATCTCCATGGCAAAAGTTTTCGTTTTGTTGGTTTCATGAATGCAGCCTAACTATCTGTGAATGAGTTCTTATATAGAATCACATAATAGAAAGGGAAGTCATCATATAGCGATTATGTAAAATTACCACAGATTGTTTCCGAGGAGCCTTTAACCGTTTTGTGTTGTTATCATAGGCACAGTCTTGTATCTATAAAATACTGGATTTGGTTTAAACTTCATCCTATTTGGAATACAGTCACTGAAATAAATTGCACATTTTTTAACTAAGACTGAGTTAATTTCCACTGATTTAAATATTACTCTATGTCTGGATCCCATTCATTGAACAAAAAAAAATAAGGCCTTTTGATTATGTTCATGCTAATATATTGTGATATCATTTTTTCCTTATATTTTAATCCTTTTGCTTTAGAAAAGGAATGTAAACTATATAGTATTCTATTGGATGTATGAGCAAATACATACATACATAAATATGCTTTAAAGGAGCTGTAAGTGTAATAATTGGATGAAAAATACCCAACTGGCAATGCCTCTGTGTGTGTGTGTGTGCATGTATATGTATATGAAAATGTATATGTACATGTATATGTATATATTTCACTTTTAATTGGTCTTGTGGTGCATGTGACATTCAAAGCAGTAGCAAATTTCAAATTTGTAAGTAATCTAATCTATTTCATTATGATGTTTATTGTAGCATTTCCTGAAAAAGATGAATGAGACAAGCTTTCAAATACCAACTTTTGCTGACATTTAGTCAAGCATAGGTCATAAAATATCACTGCAAAATAATGTTTTTATAATTTATTTTAAAATATTAAAATATATATTATCAATGAGAAAAAGTTCCTGATTTTTATATCTACCCTGGAACATAAAAGTAACTAACAAATCATAGTATTACCTGTTTTGAATTGTGAATTTGATAAAAGAAGGCTGGTAGATTAAATAATAAAATTGTTATACATTAAATAGGGGAAAAAAACTTTTCAGAGACAAATACAACTTTATTTTAGATGAATATAACCAAAAGATAAACAGAGCTTTCAATGCTCTGAATCTGTATTTTATCTCAAATGATCACTTCTTATTCACCATGACTGAACTATCTTTATAAATGTATTTAGTTTGTTCAATTTCTTTTCATTGAGTATCATTATCACCATGCTACACAAGTGCACACTGTGGAATCCTTTGGGCTCCAGAGACTGCGGTTTACCTAAATCACAAAGTTAATTCAAGATTAGGAACTATGGTTGTTTCCCTAACTATAATACAATGATACCTTTATGCTGCAGTTTCAGTTTATACCAGTAGAGTTATAAATCCCTTACTTTCAGGTTATTCTAATTCCAATTCTGCTAAAGTGAGATGCAGGGGAGAGTGGTCATGGATGGGTTTAATGGAAAGTGAGTTGAATAATGTCAATCGCATCTCTGGGAAGGAATTTGACATTTTATTCAGTTATGCTACTATAATACTACACATGTCATTATTCATACTAATTTTAGGATTACCAATTTTGGGCACAGCTGCTATTTGCTAGTTCTCCCATAGATTCCAATGCCAATGTTTCATCTTTAGGTATTACTGAATATTATTGTCTAACCTATTCTCCCCTCTCAGAACTAGCTTCTAAACACTTCTAATAATTTTTCTTTCCTATAGTCACACTGTTGCAAAGTATAGGTGTGTGTGTATTCAATTTTCTATGTCTAAGCATATAATCCACAAAACAAAAACCACTCTTTTGGTAGGTATAACACCTGTCCTGTGGCATCTATCTATTCCACTTCAGAACAGGTAATTGCTTTTCTCAGGTTGCTTGTAAAACAGTCAATCATAGGCAGGTGATATAATTTTTCCTTCAATCACCAATTTCTTCTGGTTAGTCCATTTATTAGGCTTTTGTGGACTTCCAAACAATCACCTGTGATAAATTATTGGGTTCTGTGATGACTTTGTTTTCTCAAATAGAATTTTCCAGGGACTGGCACTCCAACAAAACATTATATCGGAGACTGTCGTCTCTCCTTTTACACAAAAAGATGAACTGTTGAGAGCTACTTTCATTTGGTCCAGAAAAATATTCCTTTCCTTTATCATTGGTTCTCTCACTTGTCTAATATACCTCGTTGGTGTCTTGAGATATCCAGCACATCTACCAACAGCACATCTAAAACAGAAGCTAGGAAGGAGCTTCCTATTCAATATATGGTAAAAATAGCCCTTCTTCTATAATCCTAAACTTCTTATAAGATGGTGTATAAGTACCGTAACGATCAGTGCATTGATTGTATAAGACTTCCATTCTACTTGATAGATCTTTGTACTGGGAAACTATTTCATACATACAATTGCACCTTGGGTATTTAACGAATGGTACATCATCAGTGAAAGACGATTTAATACAAAACCCAGCTTCAGCTGTAGTTTCAATCAGTGTCAGTGGTGTCTGCACCAGGGAATATTCCTGTTCAAGTTCAGTATGGAAACACAGCTACTGCCAAGATATAGGATAATTAGGCAATACAGCAAAAGTCCCCATTCTTACTTGCATATGTTGCATGATTTCCCACAAGGCAACAACCACTATCACTGTAGACTTCATGTTCCTAGTGGACTAGGCCTCCTATATAGAGTATGTGTTAGATGTGCAAAAGCTTGCCATTAGAAATCAAGTCTCCCCCAGGGGAGAAAGGGGGAATAGAGGGTATTTCACTACCAGTAGTATTTTTAGAATTTTTAGCAAACTTCCCAGACTGAGGCCCCATAGCTGACACCTCCTTTCTTGAACTCCTTTGTCCCTTATGAAAAGAACACTGAACACGCTTAGCCTCTGGCCACTCTAGTCTCCCAGAAAGCTCACAGAAGAAAGCACACATTACCAAACTCAAAGCACATACTAAGCACTTCTATTGCATCCCAACGTACACACAGCACCAGACATTCAAGGAGTCAGATCACCCCAATGAGATTCCCCTTAAATACCCTGTACTTATACTCACTCGGGGACAGTGCACTGATTTCCTGGTCACTTACGGCTCGGACTTCCCTGCTTTGTTGTTCAGGTGTCCATCACTTCAGGTTGAAGAAGAGCAGTCCCCCTGGAAAAAAAGTACCCTTCCTGGAATGCTAAATTCAGTGTTGGCACCATCGGTAAAATCAGATAAAATCCCTCTCCAGGTGGAAATCTTCAAGTCCCTATCGGGCGCCAAATATGAGATATAAAAATCTAACCTCATAGAAAGTAGTGCAGAGACCATGAACAATTAAAAAGCAGATTTATTACAGAGATCTATTGTGAGCTTTTGCAAAAGGGCTCTCCCAAGAAAGAGAGAGAACAATTTACAGGTCCGAATACATGAATTAAATACATTCTCCTGTACGCTGCTAAGAGAGTCCAAAGCAATGGGTTGTTAACTTCATCTGATTGGCCAGAGACTGAGTTGAATTTGTTTAAACACACCTCCTCTTCCTGTTTAGCTCCACTTTATTAACTCAATCGGCCATAGAGAGACTACCTCCTTTAGCTCCATTGCTTTTGACTCTTTTATCAGCTCATAGGACTTCAATAAATTAGGAAAAATTCTTAAAAAAAGTTTTAAAGTGCCCAATTGTTTTTTCTTGACTGCTGGGAGCCGGAGCGGCAAGGAAAGAGGCTCGTGCTTCGCGCGCAGCCCAGCGCCGCTCAGCTAAACCGCCCGAAGGCCGGCGGCCATTTTTTTCACATTCCAAGCCTCTCAAGCCTCGTAGAATCGTCGGTTTGAGGAACGGACATCGCTGGACCTCACCAAACTATAAGTGGAGGCCAGCGGAGCGCAGGAGAAGCCGTGGTGTCGGCTTCGCGCCTGCGGGGGTGGAGAAAAGATCCGTGGTGTCGGAGGCTAGTTCCCCCTGCCAACGCTGCAGTAAAAAGGGCGCTATAGGAGCAGTGGTGCCTGCTTCGCGCCATTTGGGGACCCCCCCAAAAAGCAACCCCCCATGCAGCCTTTGAATGCTTTGAATCCAGCTGTGGTGTCAGCTTGGTGCTAACTGGCCCTTATTGTTTGATCTTATTCCAGGATTCTCAGATCAGGGCCACTATATTATTTGGGCATATATTCCAAGGCCTCTGATAACCACTAGGCCTCATTTCCAAGATGGCGGATCGCAGCAGATCTCCTTCCCGGGCTTCTGCCTCGCCCTCCCAAGGACACCTTACTAGCGTGGCTCCTCCCTCTCACAAGAGCAGATCCAAATCAAGGGCTCCTGCCACCAAATCTAAGTCTTCTACTTCTCTCCAAACCTCTGCTGCTGCAGAGAGAGATGCCTCCAGAAGACAACGGGCCTTGGATAGGCAATTTGATAAAGCAAAACAAAGATTAGCAGAGGAAGGCAGGGAAACTTCTGTTCCACTAACTGAAGATTCTCCTTTATTAAATCAGCCTGGATGGTCTCCCACTATCCCTAGTGGTTCAGGAGAAACCAGGAAACAATTTGTACAGTTTTGGAGATTCTTCTAGAGCCATGCCTGAGCTCATCATTAGGCACCTTCTGCCACCTTCACTCCCACAGCAGCGGGAGTCTCCCACAGAGAGGACAGTAATCCTGCCATTTCTCAGGATATACGTCATCTTATCATGCAAACCATTTCTCAAGGCATTGACAATGCCTTCACTCAGAGAGGTTTCCCAGCTCCATCTCCTTCGGGCAGCTCTGACCAAAGACCCCATTCTGATAGCCACCCACCCAGACTATGCGCTGCGCACACGCCTCCAACCCCTTCACACCATAGTGAGGACTCCTTTTTGGGGGAGGAAGACATAGCAGAGTATAATCTGTCTGAAGACGAAGAGTCTGCCCCAGACAAACCTGCTCCCACCGGCCTTTTTCGCCATGAGCTTTTCTACACATTACTACACAAGGCAAAAGTTACGGCCAACATGGGGGTTGCCTTACGCCAATCTGAGGGAGCTTCAGATCCGTCAGACCCCAACAAATTCCTCTTTACTGAACCAGTCTCAGAGCAACGGGTAATTCCTTCACCCAAGCTCTTCTTGGACACCATCCAACGTCAATGGGGTCACCCTGGTGCCATTCCTACTCCTAGTGGCTCAGACAAAAAGATGTACACGACGGATCAAGATCTTGAGGACCTCCTCAAGGTTCCTACCAGACACCCCAATTGCCACCTTGGCTTCTTCCTCCAACATTATACCTTCAGATGCAGCAGAAGGTCTCCGAACGGAGGACCGCAGAGCGGAACTCTCCACCCGCAAAACCCATCAAGCGGCTGCCTGGGCTATCAGATCTGCCACAGCAGCCTCATTCTTTGCTAGAACCTCTTTGATATGGCTCAGACAAATGCAGGAGAGGATTCCTCAGGATGATTCCAGATTACATCAGGACATAAATAAATTGATAGCGGCTGCTGAATACACTGCGGATGCCACCCTTAATTCTGCAAAATTTGCATCCCGAGCCCTTGCCTCCAGCATCACCTCCAGGAGGCTGTTATGGCTCAGACAATGGCAAGCCGACATGAAGACCAAATGGCGGTTAGCGGCTGCCCCATTTAAGGGTGGATCTCTCTTTGGTGAAGCCCTAGACCCTATTTTAGTTGAGGGAAAAGACAAACGTAAGATCCTTCCCTACGTCTCTAGACGTTCAGATAGACGTCCTTCTCTTCCTTACCGCAGACAGCCTTTTCGCACCCAGGATCCCGGGTTCCAATCCCCGGCCTATCAACGTTCCTTCCAACCTCCCCCTGACAGGTTTCAGGACAGACAGTCCTTTCGTGACAGGACCAGGCAATCCCAGACCAGACGTCCCTACCGTGGATCCGGTTTCCGACCTTATCGCAGGAACAAATGACTATCCCGGCCAGGATCCCATCGGCGGTCGTCTCACCAAGTTCGTCCCTACCTGGTCCCGCACGACAACCGATGCCTGGGTACTGCAAACCATCACCCTTGGTCTCTCCCTCGAATTCAATTCAAATCCTCCGAGGAGATTCATCCAATGCCAGATTCCCAAAGAACCCACCAAGAGGGCTCAAATGGAAGACGAGATTCAACACCTGTTGTCCATCAGTGCCATAGAACCGGTTCCCATGCCTCACCAGGGGACCGGCTTCTATTCAATTCTTTTCCTAGTGGACAAAAAATCAGGCGGCACCAGAGCCATCTTAGACCTGAAGCAACTGAACCTTCACATCAAATATCGCAGATTCAAGATGCACTCCCTCAATTCAATCTTAGGAAGCATCAGAAGAGGGGACTATCTAACATCCATCGACCTCAAGGAGGCCTATCTACATGTACCCATCAGACCAGCCCACAGACGCTTTCTCAGGTTCAGTTATGCCGGAGCCCATTTTCAATACAGGGCCCTGCCCTTCGGTCTATCTTCCGCTCCTCGTACCTTCACCAAGATTCTGGATGCTGTGGCGGCCCACCTTCGCACAATTCCAGTAAGAATGCAATGTTACCTGGACGATATATTGATTCTGTCATCTTCCGCCCAGCAGGCGTTACGGGACTTACAGGTAACAATTCAATCCCTACAGGATCACGGCTTTTCGGTCAACAAAGCAAAGAGCCATCTAGTGCCTACGACCGAAATCGTCCATCTGGGAGCAAGAAGCAACACCAGATCTTGCCAGGTGTTTCTTTCCCGAGACTGTCTCCTCAACATGAGAGACACGACAAAAAAGGTAAAGGCACTCAAGAGGGTTCCACTTTCACTGCTCTCACAGTTATTGGGAAAGATGGTCTCTTGTCTGTCGATCGTGCCCTGGGCACGTCTTCACTCACGACCCCTACAATGGCTACTTCTCCCACACCAAAGAACAGGCAACAGCCATACCGATATCAGAATTCCTCTGCCCCCAAAGGTCAGAAGGTCTCTACAGTGGTGGCTGTCTCCAGCCCTGACAAAGGGCTGCTCATTCCAGGAACATTGCCGTCTCGTCCTCACCACGGATGCAAGCCTCTACGGCTGGGGTGCCCACCTATCAGACCAGGTAACTCAGGGTCGTTGGTCCCCCAACGACCTCAAGAACGACATCAACTGGTTGGAAATGAGAGCTGCTCATCTAGCTCTCAGGTACTTCCAAGCGCAGCTATCAAACCATCATGTGCTACTGCTGACGGACAACACTACCACAAAGGCCCATGTGAACCGTCAAGGAGGCACCCGATCCCGCATATTGATGAAAGAGGCTGCAGCCATAGGCCTGTGGGCAGAAAACATCTTCTCTCACTACAGGCAGCCCACATATCCGGAGTCGCCAACACACAAGCGGATTGGCTGAGCAGGACGACCATCGATCAATCAGAGTGGCAACTGCATCCGGATCTGTTTCTCACAATCACGATCAAATTCGGGCAACCCATAGTAGACCTCTTTGCCAGCCCGACCAACAAACAACTTCCAAGGTTCTTCTCCAGGTTCCAAACCCCAGGAGCAGAAGGAACAGATGCTCTACGATGTCAGTGGCCCCGGGGCCTTCTTTATGCCTTCCCCCCGACTCCCCTTCTGCCAAGGGTCATACGAAAGATCTTGGAACAGAAGGCAGAAGTTCTCCTCATAGCCCCTTACTGGCCTCGACGGAGTTGGTTTGTGGATCTGGTGAGCCTGTCCATCAATCCACCTTGGCGAATTCCACCGGACCAGATTTCCCTACGCCAAGGAGCCATTCTCCACCCAGAACCTCAATGTTACCAACTAGCCGTCTGGCACTTGACAGGGAGATACTAAGGAAAGAAAAGCATTCCATGGGGGTCATCTCCACCCTTCTGGCTTCTAGACGCCCATCCACAACGCGTATTTACGAGGCCACATGGTCATCATTCCATCGCTGGTGTCTTAGACATCAAATAGAACCTACTTCTGCCTCCATTAGACATATCCTGCAATTCCTCCAGGACGGATTGGACAAGGGTTTAGCCACCAACACCATCCGCCGGCAGGTTGCAGCTCTTGCCACTGTTTTATTCTGTGACGGGACCTCCACACTTTCTCAACACCCCTGTATCTGACGCTTTTCTGAGGGAGCTTACAATCTGCGACCGCCTCCGGTACACAGATACCCTACCTGGGACCTAACCCTTGTCCTTCAGAAGCTTACGCCTTCCCTTTGAACCCTTGAGCTCCTCCAGTCTCAAGCTCTTAACCTTTAAAGTCGCTTTCTCATAGCCATAACCTCAGCCCGCAGGATCTCCGAGATCGCTGCCCTTTCGGTCAGGAAGGACTTATTGATTTTTCACTCTAACCGAGTCATTCTCCGATTAGACCCTACCTTTCTTCCTAAAATAAACACAAGCTTTCATAGATCTCAAGAAGTCATCTTACCGGATTTTTGTCCTCATCCCAAGCATCCATCGGAGCGTCGATGGCACACGCTGGACGTAAGAAGGGCCTCATGATTTACCTCAACAGAACAGCTCCTTTCAGGAAGACAGAATCCCTATTTGTTTCCTTTCAACCAAGGGCTCTGGGCACCAAAGTCTCCCCATCCACCATAGGCAGGTGGATAAAAGCCTGTATTTCCATGGCCTACGACCAGCAGAAACACCATCTTCCAGGCCGCATCACTGCACACTCCACCCGCAGCGCGGCCACCACAGCTGCCTGGGCCACCCAGGCCTCTATCTTGGACATTTGCAGAGCAGCCACGTGGGCCTCTCCTTCGCCATTTATTAAAAACTACAAGATGGACCAATTTGCCTCAGCCGAGGCCTCATTCGGACGGAGGGTCCTGCAGCGAGTTCTTCCTGTTGCTGAATCTTCCTAATCTTTCCTTTCCCACCCTAGGGATATTTAGCTTGGGTATATCCCATTGCTTTGGACTCTCTTAGCAGCGTACAGGAGAAGGAACATTGGCTTACCTGAAGGTTCCTTCTATGTACGCTGCGTGAGAGTCCAACCCCTCCCTATTTTCACTTATTGTTTTTGTCTATATACAGGGATCTGGAGGTTATTGTTCCGTTTTTTCCAGTTTTCACATTGAGTTCGTCTTCTCCAATACCGCTTCTTCGTTAATAAACTGGAGCTAAACAGGAAGAGGAGGTGTGTTTAAACAAATTCAACTCAGTCTCTGGCCAATCAGATGAAGTTAACAACCCATTGCTTTGGACTCTCACGCAGCGTACATAGAAGGAACCTTCAGGTAAGCCAATGTTCCTTTTAGAATAATCAGCAAAACAATTAAAATGCCCCAAACGCCCTGTCTTATCACTGTTTATCGGCTGTTAAGTAAAGTTTTCAGCTTATTCAGCAGCATATTCCCCGATTTGATATCCCCAATTAGATATCCCTTTTCCACGTGTCCTTAATAAAACAGTTAACTGGAACATGTCAGCATCTTTCCTATTATTACATGAACTTCGGTCAGCCTGACCCAACTCAGAATGTACTAACCAAGTTTATGGCCTTGTTTCCTCAGAAAAGGCATATACATACTTCCTTATGTTAATGCCTTACACAGCTAATTAACTTAGGGTTAGCTTAGGTCATAAGAGGCGTAGTAGATATGGCGTCACCAAGGCTCTTATTCTTTACAAGAATAATTCTATTTCTCTCAGTGGCTTACCTAAATCACAAAGTTAATTCAAGATTAGGAACAATGGTTGTCTCCCTAACTATAATACAATGTTGCAGTTTCAGTTTATATGAGTAGAGTTTTAAATCCCTTACTTTTAGGGTATTCTAATTCCAATTCCGCTAAAGTAAGATGCAGGAGAGAGTGGTCATGGATGGGTTTAATGGAAAGTGAGTTGAATAATGTTGTTCGCATCTCTGGGAAGGAGTTTCACATTTTATTCAGTTACGCTACTATACGCTACTATAATACTACACATTCATTATTCATACTAATTTTAGGATTAGCAATTTTGGGCACAGCCACTATTTGCTAGTTCTGCCATAGATTCCAATGCCAATGTTTCATCTTCTAGGTATTACTGAATATTATTGTGTAACCTATTGCCCCCTCTCAGAACTAGCTTCCAAACACTTCTAATAATTTCTCTTTCCTTTAGTCACACTGTTACAAAGTATAGGTGTGTGTGTATTCAGTTTTCTATGTCTATTTCACTAAAAGCAATGACAAAAATGGCAATTTTGTTAGATTTGCCTCTTCAGTAAAAAGGGGATATTAAGAAAACTGATTCATCTTGGTTTGATATTGTTTAAAAACCAAAAAACAATACTGCAGTGGCTTTCCACTTTGGTAAAAAAGAAAATGAAAATGTTTTTAGAAAAGATGGATTCATAATTTTGTTACTTATGTACTATTCCTAAAACTAAAATCCTATGCATCTCCAGATCCCTCCATAATTGGATAACAGCGTTCCTGTCAAACAGACAACAAGTGGTCAAAATAGGCAATGCCCTATCAAATCCTGCTCCTGTCAATAGTGGCATCCCCCAAGGCAGCGTTCTAGGACCAACACTCTTCATATTATACATCAATGACCTCTGTGACCATATTATATGTAATTGTGTTCTCTTTGCTGATGATGTTAAACTATTTAACACTACCAACAATATGGCTACCCTTCAAAAAGACCTTGACTTTGTGTCGGAATGGTCAAAAATCTGGCAACTCCAAATCTCAACCACCAAATGCTCTGTCTTACACATTGGAAAAAAGAATCAGAACACTAAATACAAGCTCGATGGACATAACCTTGTAGTTGACCCCCACCCCATTAAAGACCTTGGAGTTTTCATATCAAATGATCTAAGTGCCAAAGCCCACTGCAACTACATCGAAAAAAAGGCTTTAAGAGTTGTAAACTTAATCTTGCATAGCTTCTTCTCCAGAAACATTACACTACTAACCAGAGCATATAAAACATTTGCTAGACCAATTCTTGAATACAGTTCGCCTGTCTGGAACCCACACCTCATTTCGGACATTTGAGCGTGTCCAGAAATATTTTACAAGAAGAGTTCTCCGCTCCTCTGATTACAACAAAATACCTTATGCCACCAGACTTGAAATCCTGGGTTTAGAAAATTTAGAACTCCGTCACCTTCGAATGACCTGAGTTTAACTTATAGAATCATCTGTTACATTGTCCTTCCTGTTGAAGATTACTTCAGCTTCTGTTTTAGGCCCAGTACTCTTTGACATATTCATCAATTTGGACAATGGGATATATGGTGAACTCATCAAATTTGCAGGCGACACCAAGCTAGCAAGATTAGCCAACACTCGGAAGATAGGCTTGTGGTACTTTGCTCAACAGTGGTGACTGTGAGAGGGAACTTGGAGTCCTAGTGGACAATCACTTAAATATCACTGGAAATTTTTAAGAAAATGTTGGATAACCATCTGACTGAGATGGTGTAGGGTTTCCTGCCTAGGCAGGGGGTTGGACTAGAAGGCCTCCAAGGTCCCTTCCAACTCTGTTGTTATATTATATTATATTATATTATATTAAATATGAGCCAGCAGTGTGCTACAACTGCCAAAAAACCCAACACAGTTCTAGGCTGCATAAACAGAGGGATGGAATCAAGATCACATGAAGTGTTAATACCACTTTATAATGCCTTGGTAAGTCCACACTTGGAATACTGCATCTAGTTTTGGTCACGACAATGTAAAAGAGATGTTGAGACTCTAGAAAGAGTGCAGAGAAGAGCAACAAAGATGATTAAGGGACTCAAGGATAAAACATATAAAAACAATTGCTGGAACTGGATATATCTAGTCATATGAAAAGAAGGACTAGGGATGACATGATAGCAGTGTTCCAATATCTCAGGGATTGCCACAAAGAAGAGGGAGTCAAACTATTCTCCAAAGCACCTGAGGGCAGGACAAGAAGCAATGGGTGGAAATTAATCAAGGAGAGCAGCAACTTAGAACTAATTTTTTGACAGTTAGAACAATTAATCAGTGGAACAACTTGCCTCCAGAAGCTGTGAATGCTCCAACACTGAAAGTTTTTAAGAAGATGTTGGATAACCATTTGTCTGAAGTGGTGTAGGGTTTCCTGCCTAAGCAGGGGTTTGGACTAGAAGACCTCTAAGGTCCCTTCCAACTCTGTTATTCTATTCTATTCTATTCAATCTTTTGCTACTGAGAAATGAATTACGCTTGAGTACCTTTGCTTTGATAAATTAATTATTGCAAATGTGTGACTGTTCTTTCTTGGTTAGGTTGCTGAGGGTTCTCTTGATCAGGTTGTCCAGTTTCTCTCTTGCTTTGAATTTACTGGGATGTAGGTTTCTTTGTTCTACACTAATTCTTCTCAAAAACCTAAACAAGGACAAATCCATCACTATCCTTTCAGCAAAGGCCAAACCAGCCTTAACATTGAAAGATAACAATGTATACAAAAAGCCAAAGAATGATTGGAGGAGAAAAGAACAATGGTGGATGATAAATAGTGGACAAATTGATCCATATTCTTATGGACATTGCAGAATAAACATGCTCATCATATCTCTTTATCCAAATGTTATCAGGGATTCCAATAAAGAGCATAGGCAAAAAAAAAAGGAAAAAAAAGAAAAATATTGGACATCTAACAGAAAGGAGAACATATTCTATCAACTCTGCGCTACAATGCCTCCAGAAAATCAAAGAACTAAAAATATAAATTATGAAGATGAAATTATGAATTGATTAAATGTCACACATTATTTATGTCTATAGATCCAGAATCAGTGAAACAATCCACGGTAGCAGAACAACACACCCGACGTAGCCAAAAACACTAAAATCAAAATGCTCAATATCATGGACTTCATCAACCCTCTGCCTCATTACCTACTTTCAGTTTCATGAATAAATATATTTTTTTAAAAAAAATCAAAGAAACAACCATGGGATCAACACTCTCAGGACTCATAGCAGAGACTGTAAAACAGTGTCTAGAAACTATAGCACTCCCACACATATAACTGAAAGTATGGCTCTGGTCTGTGGACAACACCTTCATCATACTTTGAAAAGGAACAACTAGAAAAAACACACGAAACAACCAATAGCATCTTCAAAGAAATAAAATTCATAAGGGAAGAGGAAAATAATACACTTGGATATCCTCAACAGCATAAGGAAGGAACAAAAAATTAGCGACGGCTGTGAGAGGCTCCGCCCACCCGCCCAGACATAATCACATCCATTTATCCACATTTTTGACACGCTGCGTGCACGCTCACATTTGCGAACCGGTAGCAAAGTTAAATGAATAGCACCCTTGGTAAAGAGGAATCTTGTGCAAACTTCCCAATATCTGAGCACCCATCATAAAAATGATGCTACCCAGACCAACTTCAGAACATTCAAACTCTTTCCTGGTTCAGTTGTTACAGAAAGCGGAGCTGAATGTCAACAAAATATTGATGACACCAAACCCAAACACTCCTGACAACTACCTTAAGACGTTTCATATAGATAGAGACAAAATACTGTGTTTTTGGCACTCACACCAGAGCTAACAAGTGCGGATGAACAGTGATCTATTATTAATCCCTGACATGGTCTTTGCAAGTAGAAGTGGAACCACTGTAACGTAGTTCCCATACCCCAGAACTCACCAGGATTCAACTTTATCAAAAGCTCCTGGAAGATCAAGCAGGATGAACATATTTGTGCTGTCTCTCCCCTATATTAGGTTCTCATGGCTATTTCTACCCTTAAAGTAGAAGCCGGATTGATTGCCAGTATTCAAAAAGCACAATTAAAATCCTACATACATTTTACATTGTCACTAGAGACAGAACAGGCCAATGATAAAAAGTGATTAAGTCATAGTTTTTATTTGAGGTTTACTGTTCCAAGAGATGACTCATTTCACTGCCATGCTAAAAAGAAATGCTGCTGCATATTGCCAGGGCAGTGTCAGAAACTGTCACGTCTATCATTCTGAAATGTAGTAATGCATCCATTAGAAACCAAACCAAACACATTTTTAAGATGTCAGACAAAGTACCGTATATACTCGAGTATAAGCCGAGTTTTTCAGCACGTTTTTTGTGCTGAAAAACGTCCCCTCGGCTTATACTCGAGTCTACGTCTTCGGGAACCCCGCACAGGAGGGGGTACCGAACGGACTCCCATGGGAGGGACGGGGAGCGGGCCCGCCGAGGTCTCGCGGGATTTGTCGCCCCCAGGCCGGCCCCCATTCCCGTGTCTGGTGGGCGGACGGCGCAAACTTGGCGGGCTGTGCATTGGCGCGGGGAAGCCCTGGTGGTGCAGTGTTCCCGTTCGCCCTGGCCTCCGTCCTCCGATCTCCTGCGCTGGGAGCGAGCGAGCGAGCCAGCGAACGGCTCCGGGCACCGCGGACTTTGGCAAGGAGGAAGGTGGGAGGGAAGCGGAGCTGCCGGCTGTGGGGGGGTTGAGGGGCGTGCAAGAGGAGTGAGCGTGGAAAGGCCTTTTTGTGTGTGTGTGCGTGTGTGTGCGCGCCTGTGTGCCCTAGGGAGGGAAGCGGAGCTGCCGGCTGTGTGGGGGGTTGAGGGGCGTGCAAGAGGAGCGCCTCCTCTTCCTCCACGCCGCCTCCTCTTGCACGCCTCAACCCCACCATCCCCACCCTCTCCGCGCGTGAAGGTCACCCCCTCCCTCTCCCAGGCGGCGGCGGCGGCCCCGGCCCCGGCCCCGAGCGGAGCGCCACAGCCGGCAGCTCCGCTTCCCTCCCACCGGTCCCAGTCCAGCCGAACGGTGAAAGCGACATGCCGAGCGCCGCTCCGCCACCGCTCGCTGGATTGGGACCGCTTGGCTTGGTCCGCGCGCGGGCGGGGAGCCGCCAGCCTTCTCGGCTGAGGGAGGGAGGGTTTCCCCGAACGGTGAAAGCGGCCGAGAAGGCTGGCGGCTCCCCGCCCGCCGCGGACCTGTTGCCGGTCAGCCGAACGGTGAAAGCGGAGCGCGCCGGCATGTCGCCACCGCTCGCTGACTGGGACCGTGGGAGGGAAGCGGAGCTGCCGCTGTGGCGCCCGCCGAGCCGAGCCGAGCCGCCGCCGCCGCCGCCTGGAAGAGGGAGGAGGTGACCTTCACGCTGGAGAGGGTGGGGATGGTGGGGTTGAGGGGCGCAAGAGGAGCGAGCGTGGAGGAAGAGGAGGAGGCGCGCCTCTTGCACGCCTCAACCCCCACACAGCCGGCAGCTCCGCTTCCTCCCTAGGGCACACAGGCGCGCACACACACGCACACACACACAAAAGGCCTTTCCACGCCACTCCTCTTGCACGCCTCAACCCCCACAGCCGGCAGCTCCGCTTCCTCCCACCTTCCTCCTTGCCAAAGTCCGCGGTGCCCGGTTGCCGCTGGCTCGCCGCCGCCTCCCAGCGCAGGAGATCGGAGGACGGAGGCCAGGGCGAACGGGAACAGCCCACGCCCGAAGAGGGAAAGGGAGCGAGTGGGTGGGTGGCTGGGACGAGACCCCACCACAAACACACACACACACGCCTGTGAGACGTCTTGCTTGCATGTCACACACACGCACCGCTCGCTGGGAAAAAAAAATGGATGGATGGATGGAAGTAAGGAAGGAAGGATGGATTGATGGATGGAGGCGACCGCTTTGAAGCGCAACCCTTCTCCCGCAACTAAGGGGGTCAATGTTTTCCCAATCCTAGGGTGTGGGAAACAGTCATTCTTTCTTCCCCTAGTCTCTCCCGAGATCGCACTGCAGCGCCCATCATCCCCAGCCGGCAATCTGAGCTCGTGCCATCGATGTGGTCCTTGAACTTCCCCTCCTAGGATGGCCGGGCGTGGAGGTGTGGTGGTGGTAAACGGCCAGGAGAAAGCTTTCGCTCTTTTCGAGAGGTCCTCTTGGAAGGCTGCCTTGGAAAGGGAAAGTGGGAGGGGCAGAGATTTCTCCCTCAAAGGTCCCCTTGGAAGGCTGGGTTGGAAAGGGAAAGTGGGGAGGGGGCAGAGATTTCTTCCTCGGGTCCTTCTAGAGTCCTTGAGAAACTGATATCATACAAGGTTAATAAATTATACTCCTCCTCCTCATTGATGAGTTTTTCATCCTGAAATTGATTGAAACATTGTACCATCATATGCTGCCATAGTATAGTGTTAACAACATCTGTAAAGATGATATATGAGCATGACACTAAGTTTTTCTATATTTCCCTTTATTGAAAATCTTCCATCATGCTTCTTTCTGAAAACAAAGGTCATTATAATATACCTCATTATATATTTGATTTGATGATATTTCAGTTAATAAATACCATTTAAGGTGTTAAGCTTCTTTTCTTTTTCAGCAGCAAAGTGAATTACAACTTTAAAGAACTTTATTACTTTATATTCATTTATTTTAAGTATAGATTTTAGATTTTTAAACAAATATGTTTAGAGCTTTTATATCTTTCAAGTTATTCAAATTATCCCCTCAGCAGGTATATAATGGCATCCAATTCCAATATCATGTTGGGGCTTTTGAGCAAGGGAGGAGGAACGTGAGCACCGCCTTTCGCGCTGGCATTCCGGGATTTCCCTTTGTTTAGAGCTGGGGATCCTCCTTCCTCCTTTGCACTCCCTCCTCCTCCCTCTCTCTCTCTCTCTCTCTCTCTCACACACACACACACACACACACACACACACACACAGACTTCTAAAGTCGATTGGCACAATGAAAGGCAAAGACCACAATTGTTTTAAGAAAGAAGCTTTAGCAGGGAGGGGGGATGGGAGGGTGTTTTAAGTTTTGGGAAACAGCCAGGCCAACTGTATTGGAGAAGGTCACACAACTGGCCTTAACATTTTAGCTGCTGTCTTTTCCTCACACTTGGGTTTAATGATATTAGAGACCCTTATTGCCCTGCCAAAAAAAAAAAGAGCCACCCCAACGTCTATGAAAATTAACCTTCTCTGCCAAGAGACACTGTGCAGGGTATTTTCACTATTGGTGTGCATACAGGCTTAGATTTGTGCTGGGTTCTTAGTGCTTAGAGCACTGACCTTCAGAGGCACCCTGGTCCCTTGGAAGCTAAAGGAGGACTCATTTTCATGCTTGCAGTTGTATTGTCAATTTCTGTGAGACAATGTTGTTGAAGTAACTCACTCATTCATTCATTCATTCATTCCTTGTGTGTCCAATCACACTTAGCCAATAAAAATTCTATTCTATTCTATTCTATTCATTCATTCATTCATTCATTTTATTTTGTCAAATACATATTAAATAATTATATAAATATAAGCATGAATTGAATACATAAAAGGAATACAACTAAAGGGAACATTAGGACAGGGACGGTAGGCACGCTGGTGCTCTTATGCACGCCCCTTACAGACCTCTTAGGAATGGGGTGAGGTCAATACTAGATAGTCTTTGGTTAAGGCTTTGGGGATTTTGGGAAGAGACCACAGAGTCAGGTAGCACATTCCAGGCATTAACAACTCTGTTACTGAAGTCACATTTTCTGCAATCTAGATTGAGAGGTTCATCTTTAAGTTAGAATCTATTGTGTTCTCGTGTATTGTTGTGGTTGAAGCTGAAGTAGTCATTGATAGGAAGTACATTGTAGCAGATAATTTTATGAGCTATGCTCAGGTCATACCAAAGGCGGCGTAGTTCTAAATTTTCTAAAGCTGGGAATCCTCCTTCCCCCTTTTGCACTTTTATTGTTTTTCGTTCAAATAAATATTCATGTTATTTTACTTGGCTCTATCTTTATTTTTTACATTGACCAGTAGCTGCCTCATTTCCCACCCTCGGCTTATACTCGAGTCAATAGTTTTTCCCAGTTTTTGTGGTAAAATTAGGTGCCTCGGCTTATATTCGGATCGGCTTATACTCGAGTATATACGGTAATTTGAAAAGAGGAGTGGGTGTTGAGCGAAGAATTCAAGCAACTGTTGGAACTTTCTTTAACTTTACTACAGGAAATATGGGGATGAGAGGGACAAACCCTAGTTCCCTATATCTTAGTAGAGATCAACTGATCTCAAAAGGCAAAGATAGTAAGGGAGCATCCTCAGATCAACAGACTCATTGTCAAAAAGCTCACAGACTGAGAGACACAGGGAATCCAAAGAAATCCCTAACTCTTCATCTATCTCTCACAGCCTTTTGTAGTCAGTAGGCTGTGAAGTGCTCTGAAATCAGTACAACTGAAGCCACTCTTCCAATATCCATTTCTGCGAAGTTTATTTATCTGAACCTATTTATCTGAAGGTTGACAGCTTTGATTTTATCACAATGGCAAATATGCTTGAAAAACGTCATCTAAATAAACATCCATTGACCTTACGACAGACAAACAGGCAGGCAAGCAGGATGGAATCCTGACATTATACAAAGCATTGGGCAGTCTGGAAACTTCTATCCAAATTTATTAAAAGTTAGGAAAGGAGAAAATATTTGCTCTCAAGTAGATTTTAGCATATCTGCTATTTCAGCAATGTTTTGTGCTTGCTACTATTCTATTATGGGGGCGGGGTCAGCACTTTATCCCATAAAGCTAATTAAAAACAATAAAATGAATTTTCTCCTGGGAAAGTGTTCTCAATGCTTTTAGCAGCTCTTTCACCTAGCACTGTGCAATTTCTATGTAGAAAATATACCATAATGGAAATAATGATTCTTATGAGTAAATTGTATCATTCTTAACTTCTATTTTACAGACAAATTATCAAACTTCTTTACCTGAATCATTTGGTAGTTTCCACAAATCTTTTGCTTGTCTTTTGTATGATTCCTACATATATTGTTGTGACAAAATAAATAAATAAATAAATAAATAAATAAATAAATAAATAAATAGTATGCTGAGATGAAGTAATTTGTACTTTCTTGGTGCACTGTTAAACAAGTGACTCACACACATCAAAAAACACTTCAGAAGACGACAACAGGAACCATCTCTATACTGTTGTCAGGAAATTTCCTCTATACATGCATGACATCATAACCAAGACTGAAATGTGGGGTTATCTTTTCACATACCTAATTATCCATTCATCACATTCTTCCTGACAAATTTACGTTCACTTGCTAACAAGATGGATGAAATATTCCTTTTAAATAGATGCAACTCTGATTTTCACAGCGTAGCTACCCTATGCTTTATTGAAACTTCGTTACATGATGATATTGATGACAACAGCATGCAAATTCCAGGGTTTCAGATACATAGAACAGACAGAATTGCAGAATCATCAGGTAAAAAGAAGGGAGGATATATAAACTTATGCTTATATATCAACAACAGCTGGTCTCAGGATATAACTATAATATATAAATTCTGATGAAAACTTAGAGTCTTTACTTATCAACTGTAAACCATTTTACTGTCCACACAAGTTCTCCTCATTTCTACTAATTGTTGTTTATGTCCCCCCACAAGGCATTACGAACTCTAGCTGACCAGATTATGGAGGCTGAAGCAAAATACCCCGATTCACTGGCCATTATTATGGGAGCTCTAAACAAATCAAAGTTAAGGAAAGAGCTACCAAAATACTTTCAGCATGTCAATTGTCCCACTAGAGGCAAGAATACTTTAGACCATTGCTATATAACACTAAAAGATGCTTATCGGTCCTTACCACACGCAGCTGTAGAGCACTCTGATCATTGCATGTACCTGCTTACAGGCAAAGACTTAAAACCAAAAACCAACAATTAAATCAATGAAGACCTGGACTGAGGAGGCAAAGTTAAAGCTATAGGCCTGCCTTGCCTGCACTGATTGGAATGTTTTCGAAAGTACCTCTGCAGACTTAGATGAATTCACAGATATTGTAACATCATATGTCAGTTTCTGTAGAAATGGCACCTCTTACAATACTAGACAACATAGTATCAACAGCAGAAACCTTCAAATTTCTAGGTTCTATCATATCTCAAGGTTTAAAATGAACACCTAACATCAAAAACGTCATCAAAAAAGCACAACAAAGAATGTTCTTTCTACGCCAGCTCAGAAAGCTCAGACTGCCCAAGGAGCTGCTGATTCAGTTCTACAGACGAATTATTGAATCTGTCATCTGCACCTTTATAACTGTCTGGTTTGGTTCTGCAATCCAACAAGACAGACACAGACTTCAGAGAATAATTAGAACTGCAGAAAAAAAAATACTACCAACCTGCCTTCCATGGAGGACCTGTATACTGCACGAGTCAAAAAGAGGGCTGTAAAAATATTTACAGATCCCTCACATCCTGGACATAAAGTGTTTCAACTCCTACCCTCAAAGTGATGCTATAGAGCACTGCACACCAGAACAACTAGATACAAGAACAGTTTTTCCCCAAACGTCATCACTCTGCTAAACAAATAATTCCCTCAACACTGTCAAAGTATTTACTAAGTCTGCACTACTATTAATCTTCTCATCATTCCTATCACCTATCTCCTCCCACTTATAACTATATGACTGTAACATTGCTGGTATCCTTACGATTTATATTGACTGTTTCCCTATGACTGCCATTAAGTGTTCCACCTTATGATTCTTGACGAATGTATCTTTTCTTTTATGTGCACTGAGAGTGTATGCACCAAGATAAATTCCTTGTGTGTCCAATCATACTTGGCCAATAAAGAATTCTATTCTATTCTATTCTATTCTATTCTATTCTATTCTATTCTATTCTATTCTATTCTATTCTATTCTATTCTAGTAAGGCAACAATGTCCAAGACTTTTAAGCTCTAAAAAGAAGCAACTTAGAACTAAGGAGAAATTTCCTGACAGTTAGAACAATTAATAAGTGGAACAACTTGCCTTCAGAAGTTGTGAATGCTCCAACACTGGAAATTTTTAAGAAAATGTTGGATAACCATCTGACTGAGATGGTGTAGGGTTTCCTGCCTGGGCAGGGGGTTGGACTAGAAGGCCTCCAAGGTCCCTTCCAACTCTGATGTTATGTTATGTTAAAATGTGGTGACATGATAGATATGACAGTTTTGAATTACTCCATGTAGTTTAGGAATAATTTTGCTATTCTACTACTAATGCCAGAAAATTAGGGGGGAAAAGTTTCATTTTTCTCTTGTAGTCCCTAAAAGAAATAACATATAATTATTTGTCTGGATGTCTGATTTTTACTGCCGAAAGACTTATTAGAAGTCTTAGGATAATAATAAACATCTTTCAAAGAATACAAAATATCTTGATGAAATTACAGCATGTATAATTTTCTTTATAATCCCCCAAGTCTCTTGAATATGGAGGGAGGAAAATCAGCAGAAATGGATTAGGAAACATCTAGAAAATGAGAATTATCACAGAGCTGTGTGCCTATAAATTACCATGCTGTCATCACATTCATTATGTTTCATGACTCCCATTAATAACAGGTCATAGAATTCCTTTTACATAAATTTATAAACAGATGGAGGGAGGGGAAACCCAACATATAATAAACTCACCAAAATATGCAAAAAAAGTGTTAAAAGTTTTTTTTTAAAAAAAATCTTTCCAGCCTTCTTTAGTTATATTGCCCCCATCCCTTTTCAAGACCTGGTTATTTGATCAGAACTGGGTCTACCATGGACTTGTCTTGATGGCTTGTCTCAATGGCTCAATTGTTGTAGGAGGTATTTTTAGTCTCCCTCCATTTATGGTTCTATTTAAAATCATGTTCTGGGAATTTTAGAATATTTACTATTATGTTTATTATATTGCTGTGTGTATACTTTTTGGGTTATTTATTATTGTATACCACTGAGAGTTGCCTTTGGTGAAATGGGCAGCTAGATAATTGGATAAAAACTTAAATTAATAAGTGAGACCTGTGGTAAAATATTTGAAGAAATACTATGATTTCAAGTTATCCATCAAGAGTAATTTGGTCTACTCTTATTGGAAAAATATTGCAGTAATAGTAGATACATTATATCTACTTCCCAAATGATAGTTTTGTAATATCTTAGTTTACCACAAGTTACTTTATCCTTATTATTTTACGCTTTCCATCTATGTCTGCCATCCAAGTATATGAATTTCAACTTCTATAATTTTCAGGAATGGGCAGGCTAGCTAGAAAATAGTCCCCACATCTGGAAAGAATCCAAGTTGGGGAATATGAATCATGGTGCTATGATCAATTGTATGATCATCTCCTATCCATATTATTGCATTGTGTTATGTGTGTGGTTGTTATTAAAGACAATTTGGAAATTTCCATTAGTTCAGAAATTTAGTTGCTAGATGTGTGGAACCATATTAAATGTCAAAATAAGTATTCGGCCTATTCAATAATGACTCAATTTATGTTAGTGGTTTGTATTTTAAAAAACTTGAGTAACCCAAATATCTGTAGAAGAACTTTCCTTCTCAAATTTTCCAAGGATTGCAATCTATCAGTAGCCTATTTTCTAAGAATTGTTAATTCATGGAATCAGGAGGGGAAAGATTGTGTGTGTGTGTGTGTGGGTAGTGGTGGTGGAATCTTCTCCAAGGAAATTTAGGTATAAAACTTTTCAGAGCAAGTTACTCATAGGTGGTTTAGAGACTCCTTAGTAACAGTTTGTAATTATACAGTGATAAAAAAGGAACATTATGCCAAGCCTTGCATTGATATAGTTTGTTAAGCAAAGGAAAGCTGAAGTAAGAAGCACAGTTGTGGTTTCACTTTGTGACCACTTGAAAACCAAGTTGTTGGTCTCAACTATGGGTGTTAAACAAGGATTACAATACCTGTATTAGATCAGGCATTTTAAAGTAACTTAAAGCTACCGTTAAACATATTTTATGTTAATAGGGTAGGATATTTTCTTTTAAAAGTTGGACTCTGTATTTTACTGTTTATATAGTAGATGAGAGGGATGCAGTGGCTCAGTGGCTAAGACCCTGAACTTGTCGATCAAAAGATAGGCAGTTCAGCGGTTTAAATCCCTAGTGCACCGTAACAGGGTGAGCTCCCATAACTTGTCCCAGCTTCTGCCAACCTAGCAGTTTCAAAGCATGTAAAAGATGCAAATAGAAAAATAGGGACTACCTTTGGTGGGAAGGTAACAGTGTTCCATGTGCCTTTGGTGTTTAGTCATGCTGGCCACATGACCACGGAAACATCTTCGGACAGCACTGGCTCTTCGGCTTTGAAACGGAGATGAGCACCACCCCCTAGAGTCAGGAATGACTAGCACATATGTGTGAGGGGAACCTTTACCTTTTTATAGTAGATAGGGGATCAAGCTAGAAACCAGAGACTGTGAGTTCTAGTCCTGCCTTAGGCATAAACTCAGCTGGGTGACCAGTCACTCTGTCTCAGCCCTAAGAAGCAGGCAATGGCAAACCATTTCTGAAAAACATTGCCCAAAAAATTGCAGAGACTTGTCTGGATAGCAATAGAACTTAAACTTATATATTGCTTCACAGTGCTTTACAGCCCTAAGTGGTTTAGAGTCACCCTATTGCCCCCAACAATCTGAGTCCTCAGTTTACGCACTTCGAAGGATGGAAGGCTGAGTCAACTTTGAGTCTGGTGAGATTTGATCTGCCAAATTGCAGGCATCCAGCAGTCAGCAGAGTAACCTGCAGTACTGCATTCTAACCACTGCGCCACTGCGGCACTATAGTTGCCAGAAGTTGCCAGAAGACAGTTGCCAGAA
Source organism: Ahaetulla prasina (assembly GCF_028640845.1). Taxonomy (NCBI): domain Eukaryota; kingdom Metazoa; phylum Chordata; class Lepidosauria; order Squamata; family Colubridae; genus Ahaetulla; species Ahaetulla prasina. The sequence continues at coordinate 236,056,492 of NC_080539.1, forward strand.
CTGAAGTCTGGCTTGAAGGCTGCTGTGTTTTTGTTATTGCCCTCCATTTTTAATAAATGTTAGAAAGCATCTTCAGTGAAAAGAGTTTAGCCAGAATTTTTCTAAAGTTTGGCAACTTTAAGATGTGTTGGCTTCAACTCCTAGAATTCCCTAGGAAGCATGAAGTCTTCATATATTTCTCAGCCAGCTAGTCAAGAGGTCCTTATCTTCCAGTGCTTTTATTTGCCACTCTCGTAACTTACCAGTATCAGATTAAAAAAATCAGGTTTTTTGCCTCTTTATAGTACAGTGCTATAAAAACAACACCACAGCTTTATATAAAAGAAGGAAACCACTGCATATAGCAAGGCTTTTGGGACTCAATGACTTCATGATCTATCATACCACACTGAATGTTGATACAAATTCACAAAAAAAGTACAGCAAATTGCTATAAACAGAAGTTTCTGAATAAAATCTCCACTTCTTATTTAGACTCAGTGGTAGTTCAACATTAACGGCATTTTTTTAAAAAAAATATTTTTCCCAGGGCTTACTGCATATGTTCATATATAATTGATTTTAAGTCATTTATTTAGTAAGTGTATCCAAATATTTTAGTCTCTAGAGATACTGCAGTAGAAACTAGACTCAGCTTCCTAGAAAATATGAACTTGAAGTGAATTAACTGCTATTAATTTTAAACCATCACTAAATCTAGTAATATTTGAAACTATGTTTAAGCATGCTATCAGGCAAAAGAATATTAAAAATGGGTTTTCAATTAAATCATGTTTTCTATCAAAGCTTGGGAAACATATCAGGAGAAATGGAGGTGACTAATGCTCTAGGGTCTAGAAATGTGATTATATCCTTTTGTTACGTTTATTCTGTGACTAAAGATCAGCAATGTAGACTCAGTTGAGCAATTCTTGTTTTGCACTGAATTCTTTTCTAATCAAAAGTATCTGTGTTGTGACAACCATGTAAATCATGCAGACAAGGTAGTGCAAATTGTACTATAGTTTTCCAGCAATCGTTTTTTAGACTGCTGATGATACCTCACTGTTTCCTAAGTGGAAATGTGACTGCTTTGTTCCTGCCAGATATTTTTTAAAGCCTGATTGATTCTGTTTTGTCATTTGGACATGAATAAAAGTAAATGAATGGAAGATTTGCTTTGCAAATTGACAACGCAGTGTGTTGCATTGTCATCCTGTTATGCCCTAATTATCTGATATATATACATTAACAAATATACGCTTACATAAATCGAACCTTTGCAAACTAAAATATGTTGGTCTGGTGTGGTTTTTTTTTCTGGTTTAAAAAGTGACATTAATTGCTGTAAACGTCTCGCTGCCACTTGTGTTGTAAAATTGGATGCTATCTTGTATCATTTTGTGATAGCTTTGCAATGCATTTTTGATAGCTTTTCCAGTCCAATTATCATCCCAAAAAAAAAAACCCCCAGTCTGTATCATATAAATCTCTTTACTCTCTGCAGTGCAAGAATCTTAATAATTGTAATATAAAAAAAAATCTTTCCCTAATTAGATGAAGAATTGGAGGGCTTTTTTTTTTTTACAAAAAGTAAAACGAAATGTTACGTTCTAATTATAGAATTATTGTTGAATTAGTATGGAGAAAATAATAGAGAAATGATTTCCCACTTTCTTACTCCTTCTGATAATCAACTCAAGAGATTAATGCCAACAGCTCAAATAGAAACATTGAGAACTTGGAAAGAGAATTCAACATGCCTGGCAGAAATTGAGGCATTCAGATATACACAATTTCTTTTCAATACTAATTGTCTTCTTTCCCCCAAACTCTAATTAACAACAGATTATAGAGGACTTGGCGTCTAGCCATATAATGTTGAGTGTGTCTGTTTGGGGGAAATATTTATTTATTTACCTAACAGATTTTGAGGCTGCACAACTCCTTCATGATTTTGGAGCAGCTGATAAATAAAAAGGGGGAAAAGCATGCACAAAAGGTCACAAATGAGCAGAAGAACATTACACCAGCTAGAGATCAATTGTAACTAAATAGGGTTACATCATCATTTTATTACTGGAGGAACAACCAGGTCTGTAACAACTTCCTAAATGTTATAACGGTTGGTGCCATACACTTTGTGAGACTCCTAGCTAGGACAATATATTCTTGGTGCACAATCCCAGCATTCTTTGTTCATCCTTCTCAGGAATGTCCTGTCACCGTGGCGTTGATCATGTGAATAGAACATTTATTAATTTTTTACCAATAATGAAGTTGGACTCAGCTTATTTTTTTATGTAAACCTATTGATGTTTGCAGTATTGAATGATATATATCTATATCTCTCTATTTCTCTATATCTATCTATCTATCTATCTATCTATCTATCTATCTATCTATCTATCTATCTTGGATGGCTCACAGGACAAATTTACAAACATAGCTAAGATGAACTGATTCTACTTTGAATTAAAAAATGCTGAAATAATTAGTATTTAACAATGTGGGCCTATATTAATATGAGTATTAGAAACTGGTTATCATGGTATGGTACATTAACTTCGTTAATTAATATTCTTTTGAAAAAGTTTTATTTGTGACTTATTAACTACATTAATTGCTGAAGAAACTCGAGGCTATATATTATTAATAATATAACATCATTTTCTATCCTGAAGGTTAGACATTTTATGATTACGAAGCAAAACTTAAAAATAATTCTTGCAAAATGTATTTTCCTTTCCTCTTTTATTCAGAATTGATAGACATTTATGAAAACATAGGTGAATTAAACCAGGAACTGTTGAAGCTAATTATAATTGCTTAAGATTAAACAGGTTTTATTTACATTTCCAGAGAGTAGCAGATTAAGTGAGAATAAATCCAAACACTGGTAAAGCAAAGAAGTACAGTATTTCAGGATTATGACCTATACTTAATCTCCTTCCAGCAAACAGAAGACAAGCAGATTTGTCTATTATAGTAAGAAAATACCTTTATGCCTTTAGCCTCCAGCATCCGCCACACACCAGGCTTTTGTGCAATTTGTTTTGTTTTATTAGCTATCTGTGACAGTGGAATAGTAATTAGTACAAGTGCAGAGGGAGACAGAGTGCTGAAGGTAGAGCAGTATCACATAAACACCTCCTCCCCATTTTTACAAGTACAGCAGCCATCTAAAATGTAAGTTAATGTGAAATTAGATTACATAGAAGCAATTGCTCATATGGGTGGCAGGGAACATTGCTCTAATGCTGCAGCAACTTTGCCATCTGCTATCATTTTGACAGTTTATATATTTGAAGATCTGAAATCACATGATCTAGAGAAGAAAACCGAGAATTATTACGTAACTGGCTGGTTTCACTTTAGCTTATCAAGATGTGCAGAGGGTCATTGTGTTTATATGCTACGATTGGTAATTTATTCTGTTGTTTGAACCCAGTCAGCCCTGGCTTTTTACCAAACCACCTCTAAGCAAACCAGGGTTTTTCATAGCATGTAAATTCATTCCAGTTTTCACTGGTTAATGTTAGAATCTGAAAAAAATGAGAAATACTTAAGATGCCATGATTGTTCTGAGCAGCACAGGAAAGGTTATGTAAACTTTAAGAAAATGTTATGGACAATTTATCGAAATTAATCTGTTGCTGCTTCCCCATCTGTTAGAATTATTTTGTTTCTATTTGGTGTAATTGTGTTTTTGTTGCGTGAGAAATATTGAAAGAAAGCTTGATCCTGTATCCATTCTCTTATACATTTAGGAGAATGTGTGTTCATTTAAATGGGTTATCAAATCAAATTCACATTTCTTTCCCCCTACCCCCCCCCCAATTCCCAGAACTGACCTGAAAATGAGCCAGAGGATCATTCATTTTATGGAAACACTGTTTGTATTTACAGTCATTGCCAAGTAGGCAGACTTAGCTCATGCCCAGGACATCCAGCCTCTAGCCTCCCATATATTATTATGAATGACATGGATGAGGAATTACAGAGCTTCTGAGTGACTTTCTCTAAAGTCATCTCATTGTTTTTCCAGCCTCTTAAAAATATGCATGGAGGAAGGGAGAGAAAGGTAACATTAGATGTATGATCTAAACCTTACAACAGTTCATTCTACATTAGAAGCGAATATGTTATTTATTCAGCTAATAGTTACACTAATTAAGGCTGTTTACTCTTAAGATTAAATGAGGCAAAGGTAAAATAAAACGCAGAGGAATTTTAATGGAATTTTTAAAAAAATGTTTCAGAAGAGGGTGAAAAGGGCTAAGCAAGAAGCTTTCAGGAGTGGATGTGGATAAGGTAATTTTGAATGAAACTGAAATGGGGGGCATGTTTGGGAGGATCTTACAGGTCTGCTGCTTGGGGATGTGAATGGGCAGGTCCTGTTTTATGCAGACTCTGTTATGGTGTTGGCTGAGAAGCCAAATATTCTGTAGCAATTGTGAGATAGCTTTATGATGCAGTGAGGTATAAAGATCTGAAAATTAATGTGACCAAGTTAGATAACTGTCTAGATGACTGTCGGGAGCGAGTCATTGGCCCCGATGGAGAGGGTGCGCAACTTGGGCGTTCTCCTGGATGAACGGCTGTCTTTTGAAGACCATTTGACGGCCGTCTCCAGGAGAGCTTTCCACCAGGTCCGCCTGGTACGCCAGTTGCGCCCCTTTCTAGACCGGGATGCCTTGTGCACAGTCACTCACGCCCTTGTGACGTCTCGTCTGGACTACTGCAATGCTCTCTACATGGGGCTCCCCCTGAGGGGCATCCGGAGGCTACAGTTAGTCCAGAATGCGGCTGCGCGGGTGATTGAGGGAGCCCCTCGCGGCTCCCGAGTGACACCTATCCTGCGCAGGCTGCACTGGCTACCTGTGGCCTTCCGGGTGCGCTTCAAGGTGTTGGTGAATGTCTTTAAAGCGCTCCATGGCATAGGGCCGGGTTACTTACGGGACCGCCTGCTGCTACCGAATACCTCTCACCGACCCGTGCGCTCTCACAGAGAGGGGCTCCTCAGGGTGCCATCGGCGCGACAGTGTCGTCTGGCGACACCCAGGGGAAGGGCCTTCTCTGTGGGGGCTCCCGCCCTCTGGAACGAACTCCCCCCAGGACTTCGTCAACTTCCGGACCTCCGAACCTTTCGCCGCGAGCTTAAAACCTACTTATTCATCTGCGCTGGACTGGGTTAGTGTTTTAATGGGTTTTATTGGGTTTTAATTCTAAATTTTAATAGTGGCCAATTTTAATAAGTTTTTTAACTGTATTTTAATTTGTATTTATTGTATTGTATTTTTACTTGGCTGTGAACCGCCCTGAGTCCTTCGGGAGAAGGGCGGTATACAAATTTAAATAATAAATAAATAAAATAAATAAATAAATAAATTTGACAGGGGCCGTGATAGCTCAGGCTATAAGAAGCCTGTTATTAGAACACAGCAGCCTATAATTATTGCAGGTTTAAGCCCGGCCCAAGGTTGACTCAGCCTTCCATCCTTTATAAGGTAGGTAAAATGAGGACCCAGATTGTTGGGGGGGGCAATAAGTTGACTTTGTAAAATATACAAATAGAATGAGACTATTGCCTTATACACTGTAAGCCGCCCTGAGTCTTCGGAGAAGGGCGGGATATAAATGTAAATAAATAAATAAATAAAATAAAAAATGGGACAAAAAACCTGTAAGTTATAAACAAATAAGAGGCAGTTTGGTGTAGTGGTAAAGGTGCTGGCCTAGAAACCAGGAGATGGTGACTTCTAGTTCTGCCTTAACCAGAAAAGCCTGCTGGGTGACATGCTCTCTGTGAATGTTTACTAAAAGGAAAAGTGGGGGGGGAGCAGTTTTAAGACATCAAATACTAGCAGAAATGTAGTGTATGTGATAATCAAGTGCAGCTAAATTATTTACTAAGTCTGCAGTAAAACAAAAGTGAAAGAAATAGGAAAAGGAAGAGGGAACAGGTTGAGAAGATGGAGAATACTAAGAAATCAATTTTATGTGATCATGTGGCAAGTTTAAGAACAAAAGGGAATTTATACACATCCAATATATGGATGTGGTAGAAGTATGGATGATTTACAAGTATGAAAACGTGTGCAGGTTGATAGTGATATAAATTAGGTTTAACCAGGTTTCCCTTTTACACATTTCATGTCTTTAGCTTCATTTACATATTATTTGGCTAACTTATTATAGGCTAACTTACAGAATACTTCCAAAATCTGGGATCCATGACTCCTGTCCAACTGAAACTTGGTAAATTTTACAAAACATATGATAACATTAAAAAAAGGATCATAAACTGTTTATTACATAATACAAAATGTCATAAAGCATTTCCTATACTGATATTTGTGCTGCACAGTTCAACATGAGGCATTTTCAAGGGAGAGGCACCTCTGAAGATACTCCCAATTTTTTCCAATGGAGGCAGTACAATGGAAGCTCTGTCGTTGTTGAAGGCATTGAGGAATCTGATAAAGAAGTATCTCTGAAAGGAGGACCTAACAGATCATAGGTTGTCTAGTATTTACTTATATTCTGATTTTTATTTTCCCTTTAAAACAGGAACTTGAACAGTGTTCCTAGTACCCATTCCTTTTTAACTTCACATAGGCAGCTATTTGAATTATACTAGACTGAGAGATTGGGAGCACTAAATACTATAATTAAGTTGTCCAGATTTTGTATAATTCCCCAAAAGTGAGTAGCTTTCTTGTCCCCTTTGATACATGGTAGAAGAAAAGCTAAAAAAAACCACACTATATAAAGCTTTGGCATTGTTTCAGAGGACAATATTATCTTTGAAGGAAGGGGGCTGGATAATTTTTTGTAGAAGACATAATACTTATCCATTTTGGGGGAAGAGACATTCCCTTCCCCCACGACAATATGAAAACAATTATGTTTTTAGAATGGCTTACAGTTTCACACTGCTTATGATAATAAAGGAATATGTATTTTTGATATGATATTCAAAGTAATAACTGAAAAAAAAAACATGAGTTGGGGGAATTTTAGATCAATCGTACAGAGCTATTCAGCTTCTTCAAAAGCAAAACCCATTGAGATTAATTGATTTGCTCCTAAATATTTAGGTATGGAATTGCATACAGTTACTTGACATAATTATATGGATATATTGCTTGAAGAAATAGGGAAAACTGAAAGTTTAATTAAGTCACTTGACAAACAGAATAGCCGTCAGATAAATTTGAATTTATTATTTATTTATTTTTATGTATTGTTCCTCCTATATATGCAATATAACCAAATTAAAATCAGTTAAATCAGAATTTGGCACTGAAAATTATAACCCACTCTGGTATCTGTTGTCCAAACCTATTCCATCAAGTAAAGTTAAAGCTTTGCAGAAAAATTGTTTCCTAAACACCATCAGGGAAGATATTGTCTTAGTCTCTGGGGACAAACTATTATATAGGAATGGAGCCATGACAAAAACTTTGTCTTCTGTCTTCCCCAGACCAAATTTCATGTAATGGCAACCCTATATTTCTGTACTGTGGGATAGAAGACCATATGGAGAAGTTAGACCTGGAGATTCCTGGGTACTGAAACAGAAAACAACTTTATACATTAAAACTGCTTCTTTGCAGGGGGGGTCTTTCCGGCCGCCTTGAAAGAGGCGGTGGTGAGGCCTCTCCTCAAGAAGCCTTTCCTGGACCCAGCTGTGTTAGGTAATTATCGTCCGGTCTCCAACCTTCGCTTCACGGCGGAGGTTGTAGAGAGTGTGGTGGCATGTCAGCTACCTCGGTACCTGGAGGAAACCGTCTATCTAGACCCGTTCCAGTCCGGTTTCTGACCCGGTTACAGCACTGAGACGGTTTTGGTCGCGTTGGTGGATGATCTCTGGAGGGCCAGGGATAGGGGTTGTTCCTCTGCCTTGGTCCTATTAGACCTCTCAGCGGCTTTTGATACCATCGACCATGGTATCCTGCTGCACCGGTTGGAGGGATTGGGAGTGGGAGGCACCGTTTATCGGTGGTTCTCCTCCTATCTCTCCGATCGGTCGCAGACGGTGTTGACGGGGGGGGCAGAGGTCGGCCCCGAGGCGCCTCACTTGTGGGGTGCCTCGGGTCGATTCTCTCGCCCCTCTTGTTCAACATCTACATGAAGCCGCTGGGTGAGATCATCAGTGGTTTCGGTGTGAGGTACCAGCTGTACGCTGATGACACCCACCTGTACTTTTCCACACCGGACCACCCCAGCGAAGCTATCGAGGTGCTGTCCCGGTGTCTGGAAGCCGTACGGGTCTGGATGGGGAGAAACAGGCTCAAGCTCAATCCCTCCAAGACGGAGTGGCTGTGGATGCCGGCATCCCGGTACAGTCAGCTGCAGCCTCGGCTGACTGTTGGGGGTGAGTCATTGGCCCCAATGGAGAGGGTACGCAACTCGGGCGTTCTCCTGGATGGACGGCTGTCTTTCGAAGATCATCTGACGGCCGTCTCCAGGAGAGCTTTTTACCAGGTTCGCCTGGTCCACCAGTTGCGCCCCTTTCTAGACTGGGATGCCTTATGCACGGTCACTCATGCTCTCGTGACATCTCGTCTGGACTACTGCAATGATCTCTACATGGGGCTCCCCTTGAGGAGCACCCGGAGACTCCAGGTAGTTCAGAATGCGGCTGCGCGGGTGATAGAGGGAGCCCCTCGTGGCTCCCATATAACACCTCTCCTGCACAGACTGCACTGGCTACCTGTGGTTTTCCGGGTGCGCTTCAAGGTTTTGGTAATGATCTTTAAAGCGCTCCATGGCATAGGGCCGGGTTACTTACGGGACCGTCTGCTGCCACCGAATGCCTCCCACCGACCCGTGCGCTCCCACAGGGAGGGACTCCTCAGGGTGCCGTCAGCTAGGCAGTGCCGACTGGCGACGCCCAGGGGAAGGGCCTTTTCTGTGGGGGCTCCCACCCTCTGGAACGAGCTTCCCCCAGGACTTCGTCAACTTCCTGACCTTCGGACCTTCCGCCGCGAGCTTAAGACACATCTATTTATTTGCGCAGGACTGGACTAGATTCTTAAATTTTAATTGTTTAAATTTTAGATTTGGTTTTAACTTGGGGTTTTATTATTTATGTCTATTTTAAATATTCGGCCTATTTAATAAGTTTTTTAGATTAATGTTTTACTGTGTATATTTGTGTTGCTTTTAGATGGCTGTACACCGCCCCGAGTCCCTAGGGAGATAGGGCGGTATAAAAATATGAATAAATAAATAAATAAATAAATAAATAAATAAATAAATAAATAAAAACCAACACTTTAAATTGTCCTGAGAAGCTAATTGGGAGCCGGTGCAGTGCCCACAACATGGGTGGTATGTAGCTATAAAGCATAGGTGGGCAACTATGGCTCCTCCTATACTACTTGTAGACTTCCTGAGCCAGTATGTAAAGGAGTTATAGTTGCCCACTCCTGCTATAAAGGCTCTCTTTTGTTGGCTGGACGATTGCATTATATTACACGAATATAAGTTTCTTGATACTTCAAGGGCAGCTACTTGTATAATGCAGTGTTATTTTGCCAAACTTGGGGATTTGATGAGCATTCAGACAGGGATATTCTAAGCAATAGTTCTTACCAGAGGTGGGTTTCAGCAGGTTCTGACCAGTTTTGGAGAATCGGTAGAGGAAATTTTGAGCAGTTCGGAGAACTGGTAGTAAAAATTCTGACTGGTCCTAACCCCATCTATTCTCTGCTTCCCGAGTCCCAGCTGATTGGGAGGAAATGGGGATTTTGCAGTATCTTTCCCCTGCCATGCCCACCAAGCTACACCCACCAAGCCCTGCCACGCCCATCAAGCCACACCCACAGAACCAGTAGTAATAATTTTTGAAACCTACCACTGGTTCTTACTCTTCCTGCTTTATTGACATATATTTTGATAACCAAGAAAAAAGAAAATGTATGTGTTCTATGAGGGAAAAAGTTTTCTATTTGTTAGTTTTCCAATTGTTATTCTATTTAAATTAATGATATTTTAATTATTGAAGAATAATGTTAGCTTTACTCCAGTCCCATTTTTTTTATCCCAATGTTCTTTTCTTATTTTTTTTTCCTTAAGTGCAATATATTTCTGCTATAGAATTTAAAAGGTAGGTTCAAAGGAATGTTTCAGTACTATTATCAAAAACATTTTATCACAACCGTTGTTTTGGATTGATGAAGTTTAGATTAATTGGACTTTTCTATTCAGCAGAGATGATTGAACTGACATTTCTGAGATTGGTAGGAGTTTTTCTACAGGTAGTGATGGTGAAATATAATATCTCCACTGCTGCCATTATCATAGAATTAATTACAGAAATATATCTTGCGGAGATCAATATTTCATATGAGAGAAAACAATCTTTCATAAATGCCAGCATTAGACCATTAAGATGAGATGATGGTTGAACTGATTTAGGAAATAATACTAGTAGTGTTTAAACTTGCAAGACAAGAATATGCCTGATACTAAAACTATAGAAGCTTCTCAGTGCTTTTCATATCACAGAATAGATTGACAGTATTTCTTGTGTTCTAACATTTCAAATGTAAAACTTATGCATTTGAAGTTCATCAAAGGACTTGTCCGATATAATGGCTGTGCTAATCAGTAGCATCCCTGCCTCTCCCCACAATGCAATGGTGCTTTCTAGCCAACTTTACATTGTTGAGCCAGTGAAGTTCACCAGTTCTGCTGCTGCTTCAAAGGAAATGAAATCTAGTTTCTCTTGCTGAATTCCTCCAATGCCTGGGGCAGGTGGCTCTATAAAGGCTGGATCTGTTGCCTCAACCCTTTCCCAGTTCATAGGATGTAAAGGCAACATGCTATCCTGCTTCCATTCTATCACTGATTTCTGCTCTCGTCTTTCAAGATCAGTTGAATCTGTTCTTTTCCCTTTTCCAGGGATGTCAAACTCATGGGCCGGATGCGTCACATGCTGGCCGCACCCACCCTCGGTTTAGCAAAGGGGGGGTAAGTCATGATATGTCACATGTCAACAACGTGACATCGTGAGTTTGACACCCGGGCCCTATCCCCTCCCATCCCACTAACAGTTTAAAAAAAGAAAAAGCAATTTGTTTGCTGGGATCTCAGTTTCTACAAAGAATACTGCAAAGCGGCCATAATTTTCATAATTCATTCATCTGGAACATAGCAACACTGTCCTTGGTTTTGCCATGCATTAAATAACAATTTATTTATTTATTTGATTTTTATCCAACCTTTATAATAACTTAAGGCAGTGAACACAGCCAATGCTCTTTCCTCCACCTACTTTCCTCACAGGTGTATAGCCTAATATCCACTAAACCAAACTGGACATATCTTATATTTATTTTATTTAATAAATTAGATTTATAAAGCACCTCTATTTTGGGGAGAAAGTATTCAAAGCAGCTTGTGGAATAAACACAAAAAACATGGGCATAGACTAAAAATAAATGCAGTGGAAGAAATCCAGAAGCCCCAGTAAATTAAAACACAAATATAAGCTCTTTAAAGTCCTGGCAGAAAAATATATTAAAAGTAGAATGAGAATGAGCCAAATCCAATTCCCAAGAGTGTACGTTCCTGGAACTGATAGAAGAGGAAAATCCTCTTTCCCATGCTATATCTCTGAACAAATTCTCAGCTGCTTTCCTCAGAAGGATTTAATTGCTGGGTAGCTATAGAATGCAAGGGAAGAGAAGAAAATATTGACTGATTTTTTGATTAGTTCTGATCTCATGAGTGAAACCCAGAGAATAGTCTGTGCCAGAGAATTGCTTGACCCTAACTATAATGATGTACTCTCTAACTGATATAGCAGTAGATAAAAATGTTTAGATTTATCTGTTTCTTGCCATCAATGAGCAGCACAATGTCTGTAACTTAATTGGCTTAGAGCAATGTTTATATATAAACCACAGCTTATGCTTACCATGTTTTAGGAATTCAGCCAATGGTTTAATGGTCAATGTCATTGTTTAAATTATACATGACTTAGTGTGATGGATAAACCCAACCACCAATTAGAGTAGCCAAATTTTACACATTTCTACATTGAGTTGCCCTCTCTGTGTTACCCAAACACACGCGCACGCATACACACACACACACACACACACACACACACACAGAGAGAGAGGCTTTTTCTTCTAATGCTATTATTTTTTTACTAAGCCTAGAAAATAATCTTATTAGTTTTCTAAGCAATATTTAAACATTTAGTCTCCAGAAAACAGATGTCTTTTCTCCTAGCATTAGAGTCATGGTGGGATGGACTTCCATTTACAAATGTAATTTAATCTCATGGGAAATTAATCTTGTTAAAATATTGTCAGGTTAATTGAAATTGATTTGTGATTTACTAAACACAGTATTTGCTAATCAAATATCAGGCTTAGAAGCTTTGGTGGTTTCAGAGATTCCTATTAGTTTTACACTAAATGTAATCAGTGAGTCAAATATATGGACAGATAAATGCACTGGAACATTTTTTTTCTCTCTCTCTTTTTAAAATGGATAACACTTATCTGTCAATAATTTACCTTCCACGAGATGATACGCTTTGGGATAAATGAGTTAGTCATGAAGTCTGGATTACTTCTATGTGTTATTTGTCAATACCTCACATTTGCTTTCCATCTATTTAATTATTTCCCTAATGTGTTACTTCAGGCTGTTGGAAACTATCTTCACAAAGGCATACATGGATTATTATGTTCTGGATATCCTTGATAAAAGGGGGAAAATAGACATTTGATACCTCCCCCCTCCCCAAATGAAGCATCATGATCTGTAATGTGTTTTCTCTATATGTAACTAAAATATTCCTTCCTTCCTTTATGAATATTATTGCTCATTTTTTAAAAAAAATATTATTACCTTATTTAATACTTATATTGCTTTCATTTATAGATAGATGTTTTCCTTACAGTTACAAGATGAAAAAGAAAGATAAAAGAGATTATTTGTACAGGTTGAACAATGAGGTCCTTGGTACTCTCTGAACTTGGTGGCTTTCTTGCAGACATTTCATTACCAAGCTAGGTAACATCATCAGTACACAAGACATGATGCATCAGTGATGATAATGTTATCTAATTTGGTAGTGAAATGTCTTCTAGAAAACCATCAAGCTCAGAGAGCACCAAGGACCTCATTGAGATGGAAGTGCTTGGATAAAGGATCAAATTGCTGTTTCACATATCTATACTTATTTTTTAACTATTTATTTTTTCAGCAAAATCTAGTAACTAAGACTAGACAGATGGGCAAATGAAACCATTTTTAGTTAACTAATTCTATCTTGAAAAAAATATATAACTTAATGAACTTCAAACGTTTAAAAACAATGAGGTAGTAACTTAAGGACTACCACATGTATTACGAGATAAATTTATGAATATGTTCGTTAGTGTTGAGGTGCCACAAGATATTTCTTTATGTTTTTCTATAATAAACAGAGAATGATTTTCTTGTGGGTGCGAATATGTAAGATGTTAACATAAGTGAAAGACACAACTTTTGTGTTACAGATTGCATTTTATGTCCTTGCGGTTAAACGTGCATAATTATTAAAATGTGTCTGAAATTTCTCGTTACAGAAAGCTCTTCTTCACAGACTATGGAAATGTCGCTAAAATTGAGAGATGTAATATGGATGGCATGAACAGAACAAGGATAGTAATATCTAAAATAGAGCAGCCAACTGCTCTTACACTTGACCTTGTCAGCAAATATGTTTACTGGGTAGATGACTATCTTGACTTTATAGGAGTGGTTGACTACCAAGGACATAACAGGCAAACTATAATTGAAGGCCAACTGGTAAGTACCAAAGGTATTTATTTTATAAATAATATCATAAATAATGTGTCTAAAACATTACCATCTGAAATGTATGAACTTGTGTGCATTTATGTGTATTTGTGTATGATTTATACACACATCTATAAATATACTATATAAACATGCACACGCATAGACACACATAGTATTTTTATATATATATATATATATATATATATATATATATATATATATATATATATATATATATATATATATATATATATATATAGGTTTTAGTTATTCGGGTTTTCTCCACGTAAAATTGGAAGTGTCTTGGCAGCGTTTGACGATGTCTCATTCGTCATCTTCAGGCTTCAACCGTGCTTCTGGGAGCAAATCAAATCTTTGCTCCCAGAAGCACGAAGCTGAAGCCTGAAGATGACGAATGAGACTTCGTCGAAACACCAAGACACTTCCAATTTTACGCAGGAGAAAACCCGAATAACCAAAGACCTACATACAAACACCCGCGAAAACCTCAGGATACACACACACACACACACACACACACACACACACACTAACATATAAATCACACACAAATACACACAAATGCATAAATGTTCAGATGGTAATAGTTTTAGCCACATCATTTATAGCATTGCACCATAAGATGCTTTAAAAAAAATCAATCGATCAGAATAGAGCTTGAAAGGATCTTGGGGGTCTTTTAATGCAACCCCCTGCTCAAACAGGAGACCCTATACCATTTCAGATAGGTAGCTGCTCCAGTGATTGAAGAATCATTATGTGAGCATTCTGTCAAGTTTATAGATTAAATTTGATTTCCACTTGTGCTAGGCCATAGTGAATTTTGGTCTCTTAATGTTGCCTGTTAAACTTTGTTGTGGTTTCAACTTTCTGAAGGTATGTGAAAATCTAAATGGTGTTCACCATGATAATCTACAGATAATCCATTAATATTAGTAATGCTCATTTTTGAACACATCAAGATTGTACAAATCCAAAATACAGTGCATTATTCATTCTCCGTCTCTCTGTCTCTGTCTCTATAAGCAATCTTATTTTATGGAAATAAATATGGAAAGATGTTTCAAGGAAATAACATTTTAAAAAACAACTACTATCATGTCAAATTAATAATGAAGCTTCTTTTTCTGTATTATGTTATATTCAAAATAGCATTGCTTAACTTCAAAAGGGACGGGTCAATCAGCTCATAGACAAGCATGCTAATGAAAAGGGATTCACTCACCTTCTATTTCCTCTCTGTTAGAATTTAAATGAGAAGAGGCTCAATATTCAAATAAATTAAATTGTCCCGAGAAGCTAGAATAGATAGAATAGACTCAGATAAGAGAAACAAAGATGACCAAGAGATTAGAAACTTAGCTATTTGAAGAAAGATAAAAGCAATTGGATATAATTACACGTGGAAATGTTTGATTGGTGATTGGTAGCAGTTTTCAAGTTCCTGAAGAATTGTCAAATGGAAGAAAACTACATCTAATTCATAGTGGTCTGCAGAATAATAGTTTTAAATTAACAGGAATACGATTTTCAGTTTAATACCAAGAAAATTAGTCACCACCTACTACAATACTCTCTACCCAGGGCAGCCCTTGAACTGCATCCAGAAGCTGCAACTGGTTCATAATGCAGAAGCACATCCAATTTTGGGTGCACTTGAGCAACACCACTTCTGCATGGGCTGTACTGGCTCTCAATTGCTTTTTTGGTATAATTCAATATGCTGGTTCTCATCTTTAAATAGCACAGGGCCAAGTGATTTGCCTCTTCTACTAGGTTAGATAGGATGATGTACTCCAGGTCCCTTCCCTTAAGTGTTGCTATGTAGCAGGTCATTGGAAGTACATCTCCTTGGTGGCTGCCCCAATGGCTTTGGAAGAGCCTCCCACCTGCCCCTTGGGAGGTCTACGAAGACCTGGCTGTTCCCCATGCACTGGACTAGGGTGGGATTTCAACTGTAAGGATTATTGGTCTGTTGCCTATGCAGTTTGTTTTTATCTAGGTTGCTTATGGATTGTTGTGAGCCACTTGGAATCACCATATGAGATAGGCAGCCATAAATATCCTGTAAATAAATACATAAAATATGGTAAATAAAATATTATACCGTTAAAAATGTATTGACAGTAAAAGCAAATGGTGAAGGAGAGGAAATGAGAGTAACTGATGAAGGAGAAGATGAACACTGGAATATTAGAAATGTTCAGGCAGATCATACACAGTCAACTATCAAGGGTGACCTAAATGCAGGGGTGAAATGCTCCAAAGCCTGCTACATTTGCTATGCACGCACATGCGCAGTGTGCACCAAACACATACTTTGCACACATGCACACCTCAGGCACTACTGTGCAGATCTGAAAAAGGAGGCTTAAGAAGCCTTTTCTAAGGTAAGTAGAACAGCGAGGGTGGAAACAGCTGTGCCACGTGATTTAGATTCACTAGAAAGCATGATTTCCTGCTTTCTAGCAAATATAAATCACGCAGCACAGCTGATCATCGAAAATACCGGTTCGTCCGAACTGGTAGCATTTTTTTACTACTGGTTTGCCCAAACCACTAGCTTTTATTACTACTGGTTCGGTCAAACCGATCCGAACCGGTAGCTTATCACCCCTGCCTAAATGGGATATTAAACAATCATATGATTTGGGGTTTGGGAATGTGGAGTTTTCTATCCACAAATTAAATTAAACATATAGTTGGACCCTGAACAGCTTTCATTTCCCATTTGCATTCCTTGTTGGGGTAAGCAAGAGAATCAATGTACAGGAAAGAAGTAAGAAATAGTAAATAATAATCTTTGCCCCTATCAGATCTATCCACTAGTATTTCACCTTGATTTTCAACATCTCATTTTTCTCCTATTTGAGGTTCTGATCTACTTTATCCAACCCCAACTTTTTTCTTTCACCTGTCTTTCCACCTGTTGATGCTTTCTTCATCTATTTGTTTTGTAATTCGATTGTCATTCATTTTCTCTATTTGGTCAAGCCACATAATCACACCCGTCATTTTAAAATGAAGATTATTTGCTCTTTTATCTGATCTATATTCCCCCATTAATTATTGATCTTTTTGTTGTTTCACTTCTTAAGTAATTATTTCCAGCTGCATTTAACTTCTTTGTACATTTCTCCTGTTAACATTCAACTCTCTCTTCATATGAGCAGAATAGGAAAAAGTATCTCACATTCACTCAGATCATTTGGATTTTTAGCCAATAATACTGACAAAAGTACTTGGACATTCACATTATTGCTCTTAAGCATCACACGTCTAAAATTCCCATACAGAACTATTCACATATCCATACATAGCTTAAGACACATATATTTATCCGTGCAGGGCTGGCTTAGGGTTTGATTTTTTATAAATTTAATTTTAATGGGGTTTTGTATTTTAACTATAGTTTTAAATTTGGCCTAATGGAATAAGTTTTTTAAATGTTGTTTTAACATGTATTTATATTATATTTTATGTTTTATAAGGCTGTAAACCGCCCTGAGTCCCTCGGGAGATAGGGCGGTATAAAAGTTTGAATAATAAATAAATAAATAAATACACCTCAACCCACATAACTCTTACATTAACACAAGTACTTCTTACACATTTGTTCATAAATATATGAAACAATGAAAGGGACAGCAGACATTCTTATTTACTTCCTGCTAAATACTGAAACATTCACTAAACATTTCATTTATTATTATGCGTCCCTTTTACTTCCACTTATGCCACTAGTTGCCAGCCATTCAGTAACTAAGCTTCAATATCACAGTCACACAAAATATTCCCTAATTAAAACTATTCACTCAATCGTACTCTTTTTGTAAATCAGTAGACATAGAACAAATTTCTATTCTTACATTCATAAAGCTCTCAATGATCTTCTGAAAAATAAAGATACATTCCGTATATCCTTAATTGGCATAAAATTGTGCAATACTTCTCAAATTTAGCTTATTGTATCTCTATATCCTTTCAATCAGAATTCTGATTGAATTTTCCACTCTTTTCAAAACATAATTGTAAGATTTGCATTCTTGCAGTCTGGATTAGAACAAAAAATGAGAATCCAAGATTTCTCGCTAGTGGTATTTATTATAAGAATAGCAAATGTTATTTCTCATTCCAAAGCTTCTTAAAATAAATGCACATTGTTCAAATGAAAAGAAAGCAAAATTCATCTCTGCTTTCTGTCCTAATGAGTTCCTCATTAGCCAATAGTTACATTCTAGTTATGACTTCCATTATTAATCTCTATGTACAGCCTTGCATTACTATTCAAGTAAAAGAAACTGATAAAATTGCATAATTATATATGTATACCATATATGTCTGTATTTTTCCCTTAGGTTACGCATCTATATAGTTTAGCAGTATTTGAAGACTATTTGTATGCAACAAATTCAGACAACTTCAGTGTCATACAAATTAACAGATTTAACAGCAGAGATACAAAGTTCTTAATGAGACTTGAAAATGCTAAAGATATCCTTGTTTACCACAAGAGAATACAGCCAACAGGTAGGCAACCAGAAATCTTAATTGTAATCATTTAATGCTCTATTTGCTATTTAAGATTAGGATGTTAACCTTGGGTTTAATGAAGTTCAACATATTTGCTCTTCAGCATAGATATGCATTTTTACAGGGTTTAACGAAAGGATTAATTAAATCACAATGGTTCATCCAATTTTATATTCATAATATTATGTATGACTTGGTGACTGGGTAGTGAATTATGGATTCTTTCATTTCTTCAACAAGCTTTTAACCTCATATGTTCATATACATTATAATTGAAATAAAGATTTGAGTTTCGAACTAGATATTTATTATTATGAGTGGTCATAAAATCAGTCAGATATTTAGACTTGGTTTGGCATTTTTATCCACTCTCTTTCCCAAGTACCTGGGATAGGTACATGTTGTTGTTTGATAGTGTTAATAGTATCATCACAGGATGTTAGCCATTCCAAACAAAGCTTTTTGCAATTGAGTGATAATGATTTTGTTGGTGCCAATGGTATTCGTGTGGTGTTCCATTTGTTTTGGGATTGTTCCCAAGGCGCCTATTACTATTGGTACTACCTTTGCTTTCTTTTGCCACAGTCGTTCTATTTCTACTTTCAGATCTTTGTATTTTATGATGTTTTTCTCCAGTTCTTTCTTTTCTGTTTTGCTATCTCCAGGCACTGCTGCATCCACTATTCAGACTTCTTTGTCTTTCTTATTGACAATTGTTAAGTCTGGAGTGTGATGTGGCAGACGTTTGTCTGTTTGAATCCTTAAGTCCCAGGGCACTTTAGCTTCTTCGTGTTTTATCATTTTATCTATTTTGTGGTTCCACTAGTTCTTGCTTGGAGGCAGGTGGTATTTCTTGCAGATTTTGAATGTGCCATTGTTGTTATTTGTCATGCCATAGCTTGTAGTCAGATCTTGCAGCAGCTAACTAGGTGGTCCACTATTACTTCAGCTTCTTCACAGAGGTGATATTTGCTGCCTGTTGATGTCTTGTTAATCCTGGTTTTGTATTCTATTTCTGCATGCAATATATATAGCAATTTCTTAAGGGGAGATACTTTGAAGTTTTTCAGTATTTTGTGAAAAAGTAAATAATGGAGCTTTCATCAATTTTTTTTTTTTAGGCATACTAACATTACAAAAAGTTAAAGAAAAGTGTCACTGATTTCATCTCGCAGAGTTATGGATGATTTTGCATGACAGTTTTTGTACCACAAAGAGATGTAAACAGCACAGAACTTATCTACAATTTTTATTTAATAATTCAAATTTCCATTAGACTACTATTATATAATTTGATACTACTTAAATTTTGGCAAATCAAGCAAATCGAGCAATCGAGCACATAAATATATCCAATAAGATAACTGACTCAGAGTCTCTTCATATTAGAATATCCACATTAGTTGAAAATGCCAGAACAGAAATAAGTTGCACTGATCATAAAGAATTGGAGATTAAATATGCTGTTATTTTTGTGACACGTTTGCTATAACTTACTAACCTCGAAGGGGCTGTATTGCGGTGTAACTTTCAAAGAAATGTACACACAAAGAATTGCTGTGAATAATTAGATGTGAATAATTGCACAAGAATGATGAATGATTGATAAATATGCCATTTTTATGCAGAAGATAGTTTTGTTACAAAGCATTACATTATTCAATTAGAGAAAAAGCAAGGGAGCAGTGAGAAATATGCATATGTATATGCACACATGTACATATACATAGCTAAACTAGGCTAGGCTAGGCT
Source organism: Ahaetulla prasina (assembly GCF_028640845.1). Lineage (NCBI taxonomy): Eukaryota > Metazoa > Chordata > Lepidosauria > Squamata > Colubridae > Ahaetulla > Ahaetulla prasina. The sequence continues at coordinate 236,076,598 of NC_080539.1, forward strand.
AGGCTAGGCTAAGATAAGAATAAGATAAGATAAGATAAGATATTATCTTATCTGCACTAAATCTGCACTACTCGTTCCCAAAGTAACTTTGTTGCTTGTATCCTTACAATTTATATTGATATTGATATTGTTTCCTGATTGCTTATTTGTACCCTATGACTATTGTTAAGTGTTGTACCTTAGAATTCTTGAGGAACGTATCTTTTCTTTTATGTACACTGAGAGCATATGCACCAAGACAATTTCCTTGTGTGTCCAATCACACTTGGCCAATAAAAAATTCTATTCTGTTCTGTTCTGTTCTGTTCTTTTCTGTTCTGTTCTGTCCTGCTCTGTTCTATAAGATAAGATAAGATAAGATAAGATAAGATAAGATAAGATAAGATAAGATAAGATAAGATAAGATAAGATAAGGTTTATTGAAACATTTATTTCAAAGTGGCCTGGATGCATGTTTTAAGAAAACAGGGCAACTGCTAAGCATAAAAGGGAGAGGGGAATCTTGTGGCATAATTAAAAATTCATTTAAAATTATATTTAACATTTAGAGAGATAGCTATGAAATATTTGACTGGTATTGCTTAATTTTTATTGTGTTTTGATTATGGAGCAAAGATCTAAATGAAAATATGAGGGGGAAAAATACATTGACCTTGCCTGTTTCAAAATAAATCATTTGGAATTACAGGATATTTGCAAATACACACTCATCTGGACATGGTTTGTTAGCCCTTCTGAGGATTCCTAAGCCTTACCTCATAATCCTCATTCGCTGTTCCACATCTCCCAAGGAGAACCTGCTTATATGTACTTGTGGCTGCATTCCTTTCAGAATATGAGCAGTAAGAATGCAAGTCTTTTATTATGTATACACAATTGTATAATTAAAGAGATGCTAAGAAGACAGAAGGACAAAGGAAATCAAAAAGAAAATAACTATGTCTTCTGAGGGTATTAGCATTGCCGGTTATGTATGCATAGTTACCTGGAACAAAGGCAGAAGAAAAGGCACCACCATTCAAATAATTTTGCCTAGAACAGAGCTGAACCTGTAACACACTTATAGCTTTTTCGAATCCCAAGATTATTGTATTTTACCTAGACCCCCAACTCGGTAAAACTCAAGGCTCTGCTCACCTGTTTGGAGCCAGTTTGGCAATTTACGCATCCACTTTTCCCATGAAATGAAAAGACAAGGAAGTGCACCCTTCTTTTTAAAAAAACGTACCTAAGGAGTAAACCTTCCCACTTTTGATTGGCTGCAAAGAAAGTCATTTTCCAGGCTTGAATTGTCACAGCCTATCATCTAGATTGACAGGTTACAGTTGATGACAGATGAAACTGACATTTTCTTTGATTCTTTCATAACTGAAACCCATGGAATAGGTTATGCATGCATCCCCATTCATTATATTGCTTTAGAAATTATTCTTTAGAAATTAAAATCTGAGAAACTTGTTCTCTTTATTTTTGGGGATATAAATTCTAAACTATCCTTACATTCATCATCCATCCATCCATTCATTCATTCATTCTAAATTTATAAATTTATTGTGTTTCCCCAAAAATAAGACTTCCCCAGATAATAAGACCAATCAGGCTTTTGAATGCATGTGCTAAAATAAGCCCTCCATGAAAATATTTAAATGCATGCACAGCTGGTCCCTGCCATTTCCTCTGGTTAGGGTTAGGGAGCTGTAAATCAGGTAAGACAGCAAGAGAAACCCCGTCTTGCTCCATACACCCCAAAATAATAAGACCTCCCTGAAAATAAGGCCAAGTGCTTATTTCGGGGTTTAAAAAAATATAAGACAGGGTCTTATTTTCAGGGAAACATGGTAGATAAATTTATATGGTCACCCATGTGACAAAAAGTGACTCTGGGAAACTACAGCAATCCTCTAAAATAATAAATATAAAACAATCATTAACTGAAACCACTATGTAATTATTAAAAAAATAATAACTATAAAAGCAGAAGTAACAAAAGAGAATAATAGATGGCTGGATGATAATAACAGAGCCATCTCACAAGTTCACCCAATCCTTGGGGTCCCTAGGCCTGGGCAATGAAGCTAATTTCATCTATGAGGGGAGAAGATTCCACAATGTGGGCAATGCAGGAAATGTCATTGAGGGGCCCTGATTCTAAGACTACACCGTCTCTGGTGGTATTCCATCAGTAGAATGATGTAGCTTGTTGTTCTACATCAAGATGCTCACAGATATCTGCATAGGGTTACCATAGCATTGCTTAATTCACCAAGAGCAAAGAATGTACAGTTGGTTGGAACCAGTTTTTTTATTATTTGATTTGATTTGGAAATTACATTTCAGTTAATATGTTCTAAAATTGCATTTGATTTTTTTTAGCAGTTACACCACACTGATCAATCATACTAATTTTGTGAACAATTAGAACTCCAGGTTTCTTTTCACATGGATTAATTGGGGTTTCCACTCCTATTTTGAAGCATTTGATATGTCTTTCTTATGAAGAACATTTCAATTGCCTTTGTCATTTTTAGCCTGCTTCCCTAATTTATCAATATTATTTTGAATTTTCTTTCTATCTTCTACAGCAGGGGTAGTCAACCGTTTTATACCTATCGCCCACTTTTGTATATCTGTAAGTAGTAAAATTTTCTAACCACCCACTGGTTCCACAGAGGCTCTTTTGTTTGCGGTCGCACTATAACGCCATTTAGTTTCACTTACGTAACTTTTGAATTAAACTTATGTGCGGGCGATACAAATAATATATTTTCAGAAATTTAAATTGTCACAGGGAATTTTATGAAAACCTAATAAAAATGTTTTTAAATAATGCTATGAAATTTTTTTAAAAAATCAATTAAATTTTAAAAAAAGAAAGTGCTTCAGTATCGGATAAAACCCCTACCGCCCACCATGAAAGCTGGAACGCCCACTAGTGGATGGTAGGGACTAGGTTGACTACCACTGTTCTAGAGTATTAACTATCTCTCTAATTTTATATCATCTGAGATCAACTTTCTCTCTGTTTCTAACATCGAACTAAATAAAAAAAAACTTGATGAGTACCAAGTCCGGTGCCAAATTTCATTGTATCTCACTTGGTATCTCTCACTGTAGTTTGGTGAGGATTATTGAGCACTGTTTTCAAGCCAGTTCTCAGTCTACTTTAGTACTTGACATCCAACACATACTTAATCAACATGCAAATGTTGTATGGTAAGATTGGGCACATCCTTCAAACGAGATGCTTTGCTACTCAGAGAAGCTTTGCTTCTTTTTCAAGATGCATGTAATTGCTCTTTAAGCAGCAGGCATAATGACTAATTTCACTGTTGAGGACAACTGAGACCACCTTGCAAAGCAATTCCTGAAACTTTAGAAAAAACCACAGGTGCTTCAATAACTTTAACAACACGGCCCTGATTCAAAGCATTTGCATAGTATTGAGCCATGGTATTTCTAGAGATCACCCAGCAAGTGCAGGGAAACCAATTATACAACTGTAGTAGTAGAAGCCAAGAATTGCAATTTCACTATCAAGGATTCTAATGGGCATTGTTTTTCTTTCTCCAAAACAAGTGTTGTACTCAAAATTCTAAACTCTTTGTTTCTTTTTTTCACCAATTCTATGCAAAGAATGGACTGACCTCCCTTTTCTAATCAAAGATCCAGTTTATATTTCCCCCTTTTGTATGTAATAGCTATTCTTATATCATATTGTTTCTCTTTGCCACTTTTGGAAGCAACACATAGATTTTTGGTCATGTATTTTACCAATATAATTCAAGTTATATTATGTCCATAGTATTCCCTCAATCTATTAGGCCTTTTTTTAAAAAATGACACAACTTATTCTTTATAAATCCATGCTAACCTCTAAGAAATATTGCTTGGGACTGATTATTTTATCATCTTCTCTAGAATCTTCTATGCAGATTGACTGATTTATTCTTCCTTGGCATCTTTCTCTTCTATTTTTAAGAGACCTTTGTCAATCCTAATTTTCTGATATTCCAAAATTTTTCAAGAATAATAGCTAGACTTTCAGCCAGACTATCAGCAATCACATATATTATCATAGGCTCCAGTTAATCTGATCTGAATATCTGAATTCATAAGTCAATGTGTACTGCATTCCCTATCTAGCTTCTATTTATTTTATTTTATTCAAGTATTTATGCCACAACCCTATCATATTATTTCTGTGGTACTGTAGTCATAGAAGATTTCTGGAAAATTTAAAATCTTGTATTTCTTTATATCATTTGGGTTGGTCTCTCTAGTGATATTGCAAAACTGTGGAATTATGTTTGTTTAATTGCTGTTGCTTGTTATTATGAATGAGTAGAGTCATGACATTTTTTAATTGTCAAGCTTGGTGTGCATGTGTTTTGATGTTATTATATTTAGTTAAAATATGTTTATTTTACAAAATGCCTTGTACTGGATATTATGATTATTTCCAGGAGGGGAAACAATTCCATCCATAATTTTATGAGTTCTAAATAATCATTTTATCACATTAAAATAATTTGCTTATTAAACAACTTTACTCAGCATATTCCTGAAATAGAAATATTCCATTAAAACACGATTGTGCAGGTTTCAGTGTTGCAAGACTTCCCTGATTTTAGTAGAATTATGAAATCTGTCAAACAGATGAAAAATATATGATTTAGGCAGGCAATCATACACTGAGAATTAAGGTCCCTGTACAGAATACTTCTGGGCACAAATAGTGATCAATGTTAGAAGCAAGATCTCAGGCTATTTTACATAAAAAATCAGTCCTTGTTTTTAACTGGTGTTGCTATGTGGCAGTTGGGAATTGGAAACCTTTGCCAATCTATATCACAAATCACGAGGCAATCAACCCACAGATCCTGATTAACCTTTTGTATATCCCTGCTTTACAACAACCATAAAAAGGAAATGTTTTCCTAATCCTCAGAGTATTAATGTTTGCTCTAAAATCTTGTTAATCTCTACTGTTTTCCCTTTCTTTTAAAAAGCCTCATGGGTAGAACGGTGTAGTTTCAAATGATCAAATTATTTTCAGTTGTAGCAGGGAGATAAAACTAGTGCCTCTTTCATCCATTTCTTCTCGGTGTTATTATGTTTGTTATTGTTATTGTTGCTGAGGATGATGATGTCTCTGCTTCCCTCCTTCCTGATCTGTAGCAGACAGGCAAGTTCTCTGAATGTTTGTTTCATAGCACAGCATTCAGTCTCTGCAGATGATAGGGACACCATGTTTGTTTTTGCTCTTTGAAAAAGAGAGCTTGCCTTTCCTTCTGCCACCAGCTGCTGCAGGAGGAAGGTAAGCCCAAAGATAGAGGCAGTCATGGGGAAGAAAATGGGGCTAGGGCCAGGGCCTCTGATAGAGGGGAAACAGGGCAACATGTGCAACTGGCGAAGGGAGAGCGGGCGTCATGCAGGAGGAGGCCTTTGACAGATTAGGCCAGGCCTGGGCAGAAAATAGATAGAATGAAAAGCTGCAATAGCTGTAAATTCAATTTTTTTTCCTACTGGGTTCTGTGGGAGTGGTTTGGTGGGAGGGTCATGTGACTGAGTGGCCATGAGTGATGTCAAGTTGGCCATGCCCACTCAGTCACATGATTCCCCCCCACCAAGCCACACCCACAGAACCGGTAGGAAAAAAATTGAATACCACCACTGCTTTAGACCCTGTGATTTTCTTGCCTTTTGGTAGTTCATTTAGAATCCATATTTGGGGGGTTGTTGTTGTTGTTGTTTTTTACAAGGATTTCATTTCAGCTTTCCTTTATGTCTGCGCCTTTGCTATTGACAGTCCCTATGCTTCTTTCCATGAATTCGAATAAGGCATATTCTTCGCTGTAGCTGAGTAGCAGATTATTTTAGATTATCTCCTCTGCTGTAACTGAGAAGCAGAACGTGGATTATTTTCTTAGATCTTTGAAATGTTAATTCTAGATCTGGGTCTAACTACGGTATGTGTCAACAGCCAGTTCTGAATCAGACACTATTTTTTTCTTTTAGTTTTCTCAGATTCTTTTTCAGTAATCCCATCTGAGTGTCCTCTTCCTCCTCCTTAGATGCTATTGGTAAAACTAAGCGTTCATTTGTATTTAAATATTATTGCTCTCTGGGGGAATATCCTGTTTTCTTCATTAAAAACTACATGGTGGTTGTTGGTTTTTTGTTTTTTTTTTACTTTTTCAGTTTTTTAAATCCAAAACTTTGTACCTGTTTGTTTCTATTTAACACTCCAGGACTATTTCTAATTGAGTTCTGCAATTTACTTTCTTTTTTAGGCATATATGCATTAGCTTTTCATCCAAATAATTTTAGCTGTGACATATTTGAGTTTCTCCCATTCTATAACTCATGTGGATTTTATTTCTAGTTTGCATTGGTAGACAGTTTGCAGAACTGTATCTGTGTTAAGTTTTTCTTCTCTCTCTCTCTCTCTCTCTCCCCCCCCCCCAATAGTCAAATAACTCTGTATCAGCTAACCTCAATAGGCTTTGATGCTTTCTTACTGCAACTTGTTTTTTGTTTTTTGTTTGGCTCAGGAATATAACTTAATGTGAGCATTTTCATGTTTTATGCCTTCTTATTCATGTATTTTTCAAACTCGTGGTTGCAAATATCTCTCCCACTCATACCTAAATCTCTATTTTTCTGTCAGAGTTGCTTTTTTTTACATAAGTAAATTCATAGTTTGAATTTCTCAAATAGTATGGTTTTATTTGTGAAGAGATAGGTGCAAGTATATACTTTGAGTGACAGTCTATTAATGTTACCAGGTAGCTTTTACCGTTCTTCTTTTAGTGGCTTGGGAAAACAAAGGTCAGAAAAAATAAGCTCTAAGGGCTGTTTGAATTCAATCCTCAGAAAACTGTTTCATTTGAGAAAAAAGTTATACTTCAATTCTATTTTTTTTTTATTGTGGGAACAAATTTCAACCTAATTGTTAAATCCTCATCATTTATTTTTTTATTCAGAGAACATCTATATGTCCAAACCATTTTTCAGGATTTTTTAAAATTATTATTATGCATGCATCTTGTTTGCTGTAGGTTGCATGAGTTCCAGCAAATTAGCTGCATTGTTCTTTCCTTTTATTATTAGATGATTTATTTATTATTTATTTTATTTATTATTTTATTTTTATTTATTTTATTTTATTTGATTTTTATACCGCCCTTCTCCCGAAGGACTCAGGGCGGTGTACAGGCATAATAAAACCGAACATACAATATACAAATTTAAAATATGATTTAAAAAACTTATTTAAATTAGCCCAATAATTAAAATTTACCATACTAAAACCCGTTTAAAATTAATAAAATTCAACATTAAAATCCCAATTTAAGCCAGCCCCGCGCGGATAAAAAGATGAGTTTTGAGTTCGCGACGAAATGTCCGAAGGTCAGGTATTTGGCGTAAACCCGGGGGAAGCTCGTTCCAGAGTGTGGGAGCCCCACAGAAGGCCCTTCCTGGGGCCGCCAGCCGACATTGTTTGGCGGACGGCACCCTGAGAAGTCCCTCTCTATGGGAGCGCACGGGTCGGTGGGAGGCGTGCGGGTCGGTGGGAGGCATGTGGTAACAGCAGGCGGTCCCGTAAGTACCCAGGTCCTAAGCCATGGAGCGATTTAAAGGTCATAACCAACACCTTAAAGTGCACCCGAAGGCCACAGGCAGCCAGTGCAGTCTGCGCAGGAGGCGGTGTTACATGGGAGCTACGTAGCTCCTCTATAACCCGCGCAGCTGCATTCTGGACTAACTGAAGCCTCGAGTGCACTTCAAGGAGCCCCATGTAGAGAGCATTACAGTAATCCAAGCGAGAGGTAACGAGCGCATGAGTGACTGTGCATAAGGCATCCCGATCAAGGAAGGCGCAACTGCGAACCAGGCGAACCTGGTGGAAGGCCCTCCTGGAGCGGCCGTCAAATGATCTTCAAGCGACAGCCGATCATCCAGGAGGACACCCAAGTTGCGCACCCTATCCTTTGGGGCCAGTAACTGCGCCTCCAACAGCCAGCCGCGGCTGCAGCTGACTGAATCGGGTGCCGGCATCCACAGCCACTCCGTCTTGGAGGATTAAGCTTGAGCCTGTTTCTCCCCATCCAGACCCGTACAGCTTCCAAACACCGGGACAGCACTTCAACAACTTCATTGGGGTGGTCCGGGGTGGAAAAGTACAGCTGAGTGTCATCAGCGTACTGCTGGTATCTCACCCCGAAACCACTGATGATCTCACCCAACGGTTTCATGTAGATGTTGAACAGCAGGGGCGAGAGAATCGACCCCTGTGGGACCCCACAAGTGAGGCCCCTCGCGGTCGACCTCTGCCCCCCTGTCAACACCGTCTGCGTCCGGTCGGAGAGATAGGAGGAGAACCACCGATATACGGTGCCTCCCACTCCCAATCCCCCCAACCAGCGCAGCAGGATACCATGATCGATGGTATCGAATGCCGCTGAGAGGTCTACTAGGACCAGGGCAGAGGAATATCCCCTGTCCCTGGCCCTCCAGAGATCATCCACCAACGCGACCAAAGCTGTCTCCGTGCTGTATCCGGGTCGGAAGCCGGACTGGAACAGGTCTAGATAGACATCTTCATCCAGGTGTTGGGGCAGCTGTCGCGCCACGGCACTCTCTACAACCTTCGCAACAAAGCGAAGGTTGGAGACTGGACGATAATTACCCAAAATAGCTGGGTCCAAAGAGGGCTTCTTAAGGAGGGGTCTCACCACCGCCTCTTTCAAGGCGCCAGGGAAAACCCTTCCAACAAAGCGTTGATAATCCTCTGGAGCCAGCCTCGTGTCACCGCCTGAGTGGCCAGTACCAGCCAGGAAGGGCACGGGTCCAGTAAACATGTCGTGCCGTGAAGCCTCCCCAACAACCTGTCCACGTCCTCGGGAGCCACAGGGTCAAACTCATCCCAAATGTGCTCAACAAGTCGTGCCTCCTCTCCCTCGCTTGGATCATCGCAATTTCGGTCCAGACCGTCCCTCAGCTGAGCGATTTTATCGTATAGATAACCACTAAACTCCTCGGCTCGTCCCTGCAAGGGTCATCCCGCACCTCCTGATGTAGGAGAGAGCGGGTCACCCAAACAGGGCGGCCGGGCGGTTATCTGCCGACGCAATGAGGGTGGGCGTGGGCGCCTCGCTTCCCTCATTGCCACTAGGTAGGTCCTAGAATAGGTCCTAACTAGTGTCCGATCAACCGGGCGACTGGACCTCCAGGTGCTCTCTAGGCATCTTCTCCGGCGTTTCATCTCCCTCAGCCCCTCGGAGAACCAAGGGGCCGGACGAGATCTACGCCGGGTCAGAGGCCGCAAAGGCGCGACACGGTCCAGGGCCCCGGCCCGCTCCCAGGCCACGACCAGTTCCTCAGTCGTGCCGTGGGCCAGATCCGCAGGGAATGGCCCAAGCCCTGCCTGGAACCTCTCAGGGTCCATCAGGCGCCTGGGATGGAACCACCGTATAGGTTCCGTCTCCCTGCGGTGGTGAATGGCGGTTCGGAAGTCTAGGCGAAGGAGAAAATGATCCGACCATGACATTGGTTCTGTTACTAAATCATCTAATACCAGATCATTTAACCACTGTCCAGAGATATAAATCAGATCCAGCGTGCCTCCCCCTGTGTGCGTAGGGCCATCATTTACTCGAATCAGGTCCAAGGCCGTCATGGAAGCCTGGAACTCCCGAGCTGCCGTCGATGACAAGCCAACTGATGGCAAGTTGAAATCCCCCATGACTATAAGTCTGGGGGTCTCAACCGCCACAGCAGCCAGTACCTCCAACAGTTCAGGCAGGGCTGTGGTCACGCAGCAAGGAGCCAGGTACGCGATCACCAAGCCCAACTGATTCCTATAGCCCCACCGCACATAGAGGGATTCACAGCCGGCAATCTGAGGAACAGTGGCCTCCCTCAGCTCTAGATCTTCCTTAATAACAACCGCCACTCCCCCACCCCTACCTTGGACCCTCGGCCGATGAAATGCTCGGAAACCTGGAGGGCACATCCGAACAAGGGGGACCCCCCCCTCAGGGCCCAACCAGGTCTCCGTAATGCCCATGAGGTCCGCGGACCCCCCCTGAATAAGATCACAGATCAGGGGGGCCTTATTAACCACGGACCGGGCATTACATAACATCAGCCGAAGATCCAAGCTCTGAGGATCATGGCCACCCGAGGCAGGTAGGGACTGAGGGCGGAGCACGTGATCGCTCTCAAACATCGAACACGTGCTCCCACAACTCGATATGGCCCCTCCCCGCCATATCTGCCTCTCCCACTTACCGTACAGATCGAACAGCCCTCTAAACCTGGGCGTCCTCCCCTGCCTTCAGACAAGATGGCGTGATGTCGCGAACTAGCGCAGGGGCTGGATCCCTCCCTGACGGGTCTTCCCCCCCACCCGTCAAATCCCTCCCCCCCCTTAAAAAACCCTTGTTTAAAAAACGATACTCTTTTGCAATGGTGGAAAGTCCATTTTTAGCAAACATTTACCATTATGTTGCATACAATTACATAGATTACTCTAATTTGCATATGCTTCTTGGAATATTTGCATATGCTTCTTGGAATATTAAATACCCACTTTTTTAATGATTTATCAGCCCTTGTTTTTAATATTACTATTTTTACTTTTGCTAAATTAACTTCTCTTTGGTCAGACTTATGATTAATTTATACACACATCTTTGTTGTGAATATATCGATAGGATACATCCCTATCCAAAAAAAATCTGTTTTACTTTTCAAATTCAGAATTTATTCAGTTTTAAATAAGTACTTATTTACTAATATAAACACTGTTTCTTTGAACTTTATTATTTTACAATCCTTCTGCAGACCTTGATTTTTATTTTTATCTATTTGATCTCATTATCTTTCTCTATTGTATGGGTTTTAGCTCTCTGAAGTCTGGATAGTCTTTTAATACATTTCTTTCTATTATGTTAATTATAGACCTCATTTTTCATTTTTAATTCATTTATTTCACACATTTGTGTAGCTGCCCATCTAACACAAAGCAATTCACGACAACACCAGCAAGTGGAGGATTGAAATTGAGTACTAATCTATTTAAATAATTTCACCTGCTTGGTGGATCTGCCATTAACTGGCCAGTTTGATGGATTATCAGAGCATCTGGAAAAAACAAAACATTTTTTTTTGTTGGAAAAAACAAACATGTTGTTTAGGTGACATTTAGGTCTCAGAGCTGAGAAGAAGGTGCTTTGTTCCAGTCAGAATATGAAAATATTTGAAAGGAAATGATTATTACTTATGATGGCAATAGTGGTTTTCTTTATGACTGATTGGATTGCAAATTTAGTAGTAATTGTGAAAAGTGAGAAGTTTTGGTCTTCATTGGATAAGTTCTTAAGAATTTATTTGTATTACATTTGAACAAGCCTCCACATACCATTAACTAACTTCTTCACTTGAAAGTTGATTTGCTCTTAAAAGTGTCTCATCCAAATTTAAAATAATAATAATGGGATATTGTTGGTGCCTAAAATGTCGTTGCACAAAAGGTTAACAAATTCAGCCATTTTTTTCCAGTTAGTAAAAGGAAGATTGGTTCCCTGTTTTCTTTTCTAGAACAAGATTAGTAATGTATATTCTTCATAAAATACTAATTTCATGTCTTGAGCTATTCAGAATCCTACTCTCTTTCTCCATTCTGAAACAGGCCTACTTCCAGCCAGTCAAATTTAGCTACTAAAAGGTTTAAATTTGGATTTAGGATGAGACTTATGTCAGATATCAAACTGTGCAAATTTCATCTTCTGATGGGAAAGATTGAGAAATTGTGCAAGGATCTGTGCTACCAAATTCAAAGTGTTGGTTTTTCATTAGAATTCATTCCCCCTTTTAAATTAGATGGAGTGCAAGGTCTGGTCATGTAATTTGATCTCTCTATGGCATGTAATAGAATTTCTTGGTTTCTTTTTAATAAGTTTTTTTTAATGAGTGTCTTGACATGATTAAGAATGTAGCAGATATCTTCAGTTGTTCCTAATCTGTAATCTGTAATCTGTAACCTTCCAACTACCTTCCAATTTATTCACTTTCTTCAGTAACCCCAATCCTAGAAGGGCACAAGAACTGATAAAAGCTGCAGAAAATTAGGGTTGGTTTTTTCCCCCCTGTAGCAATAGGATATAGAATCACTACTCAATAGCAATGGTGGGCTTTGCTTGAACAGCTGCTCCACTCCAAGTTATCCCAAACTTTTGGTTGGTATCAATAACTAAATTCTAAATTTACAATTCTCTTTAAGAAGAATTTTCTGACCCTTTTGTAATGTTCTTTCTTCCTCCTTTTCTCTCAGATCATAGTGTAGATGTAATTTTTGACTTCATGTACTACTATTAGCATTGTCATCATCTTTTTAATATGCATTTAATATTGTTATGACTGTCATTAAACAATTAAAACAATAGTCTCTTCTTTTGCATTAATGCAACAATGAAAAAACCCTGAGATATGTACATATTAGGGCTACACACTTTTTGGAAATGTTTCTAAACAAAGGATCCAGATCTTGATCTTGCAGAGACATATATCTTTCTACTGCACTAAAATGCACATGACTTTTTTCCCACATTCCCTTATCCCAGAAAAATAGCACTGCTGCTTGAATAATTGTTTGAATGTGTTGATTCCTTAAAGCAGTAACATCTTTTTCCAGATTTTTACAGACGTTGCCGAGTTCGCATTTGTGCATAATCCCAGTCACTTCTTCCAAATAATGCTGAAGCATTTTTGAAAATCAAGTGACTTAACAACAGTAACTACAGGAACTTATAATACATGTATATTGTTAGCCTTCCCAGGCAGACCAGACAGGAAATATGACCAGATGGCCAACAATACTTTATTGTAAACCTATTTTAACAGAATCTTGCAAATCTCCTGGGGTCTCTCTTAAACCTGAGGAGTTAGGGATGGTCCCTTCTGAATCTCTTTCTCTGTCCATTTATGTAGCTGGAGGTGATGCCCTCTCTTATCTGACCATTCCCTAAGCATTATCTTACCCACCCACCCCAATCTCCCAAGGCATTTCTGATTTACCATTAAAACATATTGGTTATATGCAGGGGTGGGCTTTAAAATTTTTGGCAAGGGGTTAACTGCCTGGTTGCTGGGTGGGCGTGACCATGGCAGGGGGCCGTTTTTGCCCTCCCCAGCCTTAAGTCTCTGGGAGGGGGAAAACGGATTCCCCAGGCTCAGGAGGCCCACTGGAGGTCAGAAACGGGCCCATTTCTGTCCTTCCCAAACTTCCAGTAGGCCCATTTTTCCCCTCCCCAAGCCTCCATGTGCACCCTGCACTTACCTGCATCCAAAATGGCTACGGAGGGGTGGGGTGGGGAGCGGGGCCAGCCAGGAGTGGGATTTGGGGGTTCTCCAAACTACACAGAATCTTAGCTACAGGTTCTCCTGAACCTCTGCAAAACCCCAGCAGCCCAGCCCTGGTTATATAGCATAGCATAGCATAGCATAGCATAGCATAGCATAGCATAGCATAGCATAGCATAGCATAGCATAGCATAGCATAGCATAGCATAGAATTTTATTGGCCAAGTGTGATTGGACACACAAGGAATTTGCTTGGTGCATATGTTCTCAGTGTACATAAAAGAAAAGATACCTTCATCAAGGTATAACACTTACAACACTTAATGATAGTCATAGGCTACAAATAAGCAATCAGGAAACAATCAATATCAGTATAAATAGTAAGGATACAGGCAACAAAGTTACAGTCATAAGTGGAAGGAGATGTCAGAGTTTATCACCATAATATTTTTATGCATCACCTTTTTGTATGTTTAAAATAAAAATTATGTCTGTGTCCTCCTATAAAATAAACATTGTTCTGTAGTATTTTTAAAAATAATAACTGTTTTAATACTTCTTATTGAGTATGAATAAGACATTGTAACGTTCAGGTTTATCTTTTGCCTTATGGAGTTTGATCATCTTTTTTTTTCCTAAAGAATTTCCAACTTGTTCTTTTTATCTTTTCCAGTAAGAAGCCATGCGTGTGAACTAGATCAGCATGGAAGGCCAGGTAGATGTTCACACATCTGTTTGCTTAGCAGCAGTTATAAAAGCAGGACTTGTCGCTGCCGGATGGGCTTTGTCTTGGGAAGTGATGGCAGAACATGCAAAAGTATGTTTTCTGATATCAAACACTTTACCAGAAAGAATTTGTGTTCAGAGTAGAATTATCTATATTAAATAAAATAATATTATTTTTAATATAATTAAAATATAATTATATATATATAATTATATAATTTAATACAATTAATTATCTATATTAAATAAAATAGTAATACCAGTTGCATGAGCTAAATGTTAGCTGATGGAATGTGTTCAGCAGTATATTGTTACCACATTAAACAATCACCTTTTTGGTATGGACTGAATCTTGTAGCAGCAGGGACATGTTTCATTATTTATTCTTATTTTTTCTCCTACAGGATAGTATTACCAAATCCTCCCCCAACTGTTGCGCTCATTTTGGAGTGTTATAGAAATCATGTTGACCCAGATCCAACCACAGCATATTATTTGTATTAAAATATAATATTCAAATATTTTTTCAGAAATTTCCTTTCCTTGACATTTTGATGTTAGTTGAGTCTTATCATAAATTTGCATTAAATATCCTGATATTTGTGTGAACCTATACAAAAATGACCATAAAGCAAGTTATATAGCCAAAATTTTATTTACAATTTTTAACTGAATCCAAATTTTTTTTAAAAAATTACAAAAAAGATTAAATATTGATTACAAAGTTGCAATATGTTTAAGAAGAAAGTAATTGAATATATAAGTATTTATTTATACATATACAGATAAAAAATATAGTCATTACTTTGTGATATTTTGCTTTAGTTTTTGAGTTTAAAAATGAAAATTAAATTGTGTCTTTGTTGAACTTTACAGTATTATTACGTTAATAGCAAACAATTGATCCATTTTTATACAGCATTATACAAGTCCATTTTGCACTAACAATAGTGCATGTTAGTGCAAAAAGCAGATTTTGTTTTTAGTGTAAATAAATTCTGAAAGATTTGTGATTTAAGTTTTTAATATTTTTTTATATAGGACTAAAGAATGAATTGTTCCTGTTTTATGGGAAAGGACGTCCAGGCATCATACAAGGAATGGATCTAAATACCAAAATAGCTGATGAACATATGATCCCTATAGAAAATTTGGTCAATCCTCGAGCTTTGGATTATCATGCTGAAACCAATTACATATACTTTGCAGACACTACCAGTTTCTTGATAGGACGTCAAAAAGTTGATGGCTCTGGCCGTGAAACAATCCTGAAGGATGGTAAGTAATGCATGGAAAGATTTCAACAGAATATTGGAAACTGAAAATTTCACTCAAGCATTTTCAAGAACAGGCATCAAGTTAAGTTTGCTTATTTATTTTAAAACTCTGAAAGTTTTCAGATTTTTTCTTTCAGAACTCTGAAATATTTCAGATTTAAGATTTCATGACTGCAGGATCATTGTTGCCCAGAATGTTTTGATTATATATTACTGTGTAGCTGGGAGTTAAAATAGTCTGCATTTTTAACATATACAACCAATGGAGATAATTTCAGGATATTCTTAGCAGAAGTGATATTTTGGTACTAACCAAAGGAAAGTCAATCAATTATTTAAACATCTTCACCACTTTCAGAAGAAGTTTAAAGCCTACATGATACCATCAACATTCCTTCATTCTTTCCCAGCTGTGAAAGAAAAGCCAGAGGCCAGCAATTCTAAGGGTAGGGATGTCAGTTATACCAACAACCAGCATCTGCTCAGGTTCAGTGCATAAAGCACAATCAAAGAAGATTTTGGAACCTGACAAGGACAGAAGGAAGCAGAAATGCTGTGGGTTTAAGGGGAAAATAGCACTTTCAAACAGTTAACTGTGCCACTCTAGTTTAAGATAAAGAATTTAACTTAGCCTTGCTATGTCAGGTTTCTGCCATATTCAAGCCAATTTACCCCATCCATACTTTAATTTGGACATTCATAGCTTAGCCCGAGAAGAGGAAGTGTAGTACTAATGTTTTTTCTCAATATTTCTGTTTTATTACCCCTTTCATTGCATTTATCATAAAATAATTTTTCAATTGTGCTGAAGAAATCTTACAAAACTATCAAAAAAGCAAGGAAAATCAATATTTAATGGAAATCGGAATAGATTTAATATCCCTACCATGTGTCCCCCAAAATAAGACAGTCTTATACTTTTTTTTCCCCTCCAAAAGAGGCACCAGGTCTTTATTTACCTTATGACCACCGCAGCCAGGCCACCCACACCCTGACATCTGTTCCTCTGCTGCCTGACTTCTTCTGCAGCTGCTTGCGGCAGGAGGCTGTGTGGTGTGTCGCACCAGTGCTGCCACTTGCAGCAGGATGCAAAGTGCTGTGTCATGATGGTGCTGCCACTCATGGCAGGAGGCTGTGTGGTGTGTCGCACCAGTGCTGCCACTTGCAGCAGGATGCAAAGTGCTGTGTCGTGATGGTGCCGCCGCTCATGGCAGGAGGCCTGTGGTGTGGTGTGCCATTGTGTGTGAGAGCAGTGGCCTTGGCGCAGCATGCACGTGGCATCCTGCCACAAGTGGTGACATTGGCGTGGGGTGCCATGAGGCCTCCTGCCGCAAGCAGCAGCAGCAGCATGACGCACCACGCAGCATCCTGCCACAAGTAGCAGCACTGGCGCAATGTGCCACATGGCGTCCAGCTGCAAGTGGCCACAGAACAAATTGGGCAACAGATGTCGGGGCATTAATCCTTGGGGATAAACACCCAGACAGAAACTGAGCAACATGGTATATGCAGTACAATGCAGTGAGCCATGTGCAGATCTGTACACTGGGGAAACGAAACAACCACTTTATAAATGCATAGCACAGCATAGGAGAACAAACACATCAGGACTAGATTCAGCAGTCCCTCTGCATTTAAAAGACACAGGCCAATCTTTTGAAGAGAAGAACTTCTATATTTTGGACAGAGAGGATCGCTGGTTTGAAAGAGGGGTTAAAGAGGCCATCTGTGTCAAAATTGAACAGCCCTCTCTCAACAGAGGGGGAGGGATACAACATCCTCTATCTCCAATCTATATCAGTTCCAAGAAAGCTCTACCCCAATTTACACCATTCAGGTGATCCTGATGACACAGATAAACATCCAGGTGGCCTTAACAATTTGTTAAAAGGATGCAAATGACCATCTGTCTGCAAGGAGTATAAATCCTTCCATTCCTCACCATCCAGTCAGAGCTGAAGAAGCTTCTTGGATAAGAAGTGAAATATCTTCAGAGAAAAAATGAAATCCAATTGCCTCTTGAAAAAAATAGCTTTGGGACAACCATCACCTGAATGACTGAGAATCTCCATAGACATCATGCTCTCTGGGATAAGATCTGCTCCCAACTTCCAATCATTTCATAAGACTTCGCTTTGCAAACTGGCCTGGGGACCCGATGGGGGAGTTCTACACTGGAGGTGGCTGCTAGATTGATAGCCCTATTCTCTGGTCCCCACTTTCCCATCTTTTTTTTTAACTAGGTGTGTGTGTGTGTGTGTGTGTGTGTTTTCTTTGTTTTCTTTTTCCTTGGTTGTTTTATTGTTCTATTTTACTTTTGCTTTGTTTAAACTTCCTTTTATTTCTTAGTTTTTTTTATTGCAAACTAAATTGCAAATCACTCTAAACTCTTTATGATCTAGTAATTGGCTGTGATAATCATTTGGGAATACTTTATCAAATACCTAGGGACAGAAATAGCTGTTGCATTTTTGTGTGTGTATGTGGTTTTCACCCTTCCCTTGTAATATATAGAAATAAAATTTTGGGGAATTTTGCACTCCCAGTTCATATTCAACAACTTTGTCAAGAGAGATTTTCTTCTTTATTCCTTAACATTAATTGTAATTTCATATGGAGAATAAGAATTCTTCCTCTTTCTGTAGTACTTCTTAAATCATTTATATTCTCTTACGAAGTAGATCTAGATGTTTCCTTAGTTTTTAACTGTAATGTTACAATGCATCTCTTCTTTCCTTCTTTAAAACCTATAAGAGTGTGTCCTTGGTTATGATGGAATACTAGAAAAGCAATTATGTGCAATGAGTGAGGAATATGAAGTTTCAATATGTAATTTTGTTTTTGCACAATGTTGCACAGTTTATATTACAATTTTCTTTCAAAGTTCAAAAGCAAAACAACAAATTAATCATCCATGTTGGGAAGTGGGCTGGTTTTCTGCTAAATACATTGCAGTACCTAACATGTTTAATTACTCTTGAAAATGTCATCTTTGATGCTACTCAATAAAAAAAATATAGAAACAAATGAAAATAGAAGATTTTAATTGGAAATGCATGATGAACTGTTATTCTAAAAAGCTGTTATTCTAACGATCTAGCTGTGCTCCCTGTCTTGCTTAGTTTTTTTAATATAGATATGCATGCACATACAATATATACATATATATACACATGCACATATACACATATATGTAATAGTTATTTTAGATACGCTAAACATAGGTTTATTCCCCAACAGATATGATCAATGTAATTCTTTGCAGTAACATGATATTATCCATCAAATACTGTTAATTTACTTACCATAATAAGCTTTCATTCATTTATAATGCATATGTTTTGGCACTGTTATTGTTTTATTGCCGGGATATTTTGTATCAAGATAAAAGAAACTAGTCAGAGATAATTAATGATTCTCCATTGCCTTTAGATAGGCTATGCCAGCAAAGTATTTGAACCATTCTTCATGCTACCTTAAACTCTTGAAAGAAAAGGCTGGATATAAATCAAATAAATAAATGTTGAAAAAACACGTCATTGCAAGCCGTACATAGCATTGCAATCCACACCATTCCAGAAAATTATCAAGAGTACAACTTGGTTCCATTATAAGGAATTATTCTAGATTCAGCATTGCTGTCATTAACCACTTTCACTTTTGTACATTTCTTGCTTCAAAGGCTTGCCTCTTGATTCATACTGCGGACAATAAGTTCAAAGTTATTTGTACCTTATAAGTGGTCACTTTAAATATTCAGTATCATGAATATTATGATTATAGTCAGATTAAGATTATGGTTACTATTTGCTTAGGCTTTTATAAAGTATGTATTAGCTTTATCTTGTTATTGTTGACCATTTTGTGAAATCTGACAGCAATTATAATGACAACTAACTATGATTATTTATGATTATATAAATAACTTGAATTATAGTGAGAATACTAGTGAAGTACTTAATATTATATACACTCACGTGCACACACATGCACACTAAATTATATATATATTGCTTGTTTACACAGACCTCGATAATGTAGAAGGCATTGCAATAGACTGGATTGGAAATAATTTGTTTTGGACAAATGATGGTTACAGGAAAACAATTAATGTTGCCAGGCTAGAGAAAGCTTCTCAGAGTCGTAAAACTCTACTGGAAGGTGGCATGTCTCACCCACGAGGAATTGTGGTGGATCCGGTTAATGGGTATGAAAACTTTCTATCTTAAATAACAGTTTATCTATTTGAAAATGCACTAGGAAGATTCACAAGTTATTTGCAAAAGGTCGGCTGAGGTCATTATCATTTGTCATTTGTTTATATAGTCACCAGATTTGAATCAATATTGTGTGTGTCTGTGTGTCTGTCTATCTCTGTGTCTAATGAAATGTAATAGACAAGATTAAATTTGTAGCTATAACTGGACAACCTCAGATCTATTGTGACATCATTTCAGAGATATTCCATACCCAAACAGAAAAATGGAATGACCATGGGCATACAAAAAAGCAGTGTCAGCAGGAATGACTTCTGACTTCCTGCCTGCTTCCCTGTTGACTTTCTTTGTAGGAAGTCAGAAAGCATTGAAATTATGATCATGTGACTTTTTTTTATTTATTTGCATTTATATCCCGCCCTTCTCCGAAGACTCAGGGCGGCTTACACTATGTTAGCAATAGTCTTCATCCTATTTGTATATTTATATACAAAGTCAACTTATTGCCCCCAACAATCTGGGTCCTCATTTTACCTACCTTATAAAGGATGGAAGGCTGAGTCAACCTTGGGCCTGGTGGGACTAGAACCTGCAGTAATTGCAAGCAGCTGCTGTTAATAACAGACTGCATTAGCAGTCTGAGCCACAGAGGCCCCTTTAGACTCCGCTAACTGCGCTAACCATGGCAGCATGTCAGGACTGAAGCAACTTTGTCAAATATCAATCCCATAAGAGTCTTGGGTTTAGATTTTGGATGGATTTTGTTAGTTAACTCATTTGAGATATGTTAAAATTGTTGCCTTGTGAAGGATCATTTCACCCAATTGAAGGTTACAAACAATAAAATAGACACAAGAATTTTGGTAGTATATCATATGTGTATGTAAATATAGGTGTATGTAAGCCTTGCATCTGAATAGAAAATAGAATAGAATAGAATAGAATAGAATAGAAAAGAAAAGAAAAGAAAAGAATAGAATTTTTATTGGCCAAGTGTGATTGGACACACAAGGAATTTGTCTTGGTGCATATGCTCTCAGTGTACATAAAAGCATAAGCATAGGACTGGGGAGATTTTATATAATGCTTATCCATTATGGGTTATTTAGAGATTATTATTGAGCTTTCAGTTCACCAGGGGCATGTAATCAAGGTAACTCAGAAGAGTATCAGTTGTGTGAACCAAAATAATACATTAAAAATTGTATTTATGCCAATGTTCATTGAGATGCATGACTTTTTTGAATTGGATCTTACTTCTCTGAACAGATTTAACCCTAAAAAGAAGGTCATTAACAGAATGAAGTGAGAGAACTTTTTTCTTCAATGCCCTTTAAATTCTTTGTCCCGCTCAAGGGGACTTTATACATTCAGAAACTGTTTCACATGGGATGTTCCTCCTCAGCAACAGAAAGACAGCAAAGGTCAGCAGGGCATGGCAACACCTGCAGAGCACAGGGTAGCAAGGCAGCTGAGACTTTGTGCTGTGGTGCTGGGTGGCTAGCCACAGCATAGGGTTTAAGACAGCACTCTTCAGTCCTCTCCTATAGCTCTAACTTTGGAGACAAGGCAGATTTACCAATTTTTAGCACTGCTGTAACTTCAAACAGTTGCTGAATGAGTGGCTGTAATTCAAGGACTACTTGTAACCCCCTTTAAAAGCCTAAATCAAATCATAGTATACATTTTAAAATCAACTCCACTCTCACCCTTCTTTAAAAGTTACTTCCACGTCCCATTTCCCTAATAACTTTATTTTCTTGGAGCACTCAAAGCAATTAACTGAAAATAATATTAACATATTAATAACTATCATATTACAAATGATTGAATACAAAGAAACAAACAGCTGTGCATTCTGACTACTCCTCTCCCTACCTTGATAGGACAAGAATTTTTGGAGTAGAAAATACTACAACAGTCGGTAGTAAATTTTTTCAAGATACAGCTAGAAAAAGAAAATCTGCCTTAGGGAAATCAAGTAAACCAATTAGTATAACTACATACAAATAACTATTTTTCTTATTGCAAAATAGTGTGATTATAGTTTTAAAAACCAAGAAATGATAATTTTTTATGGGCAGCTATGGTATTCTGCTAATTAAAATACTATTTGCTCTGCTTTGGCTGGAATAAAAATCAGCTTGGCAGGACATTGACTCAGAATAATAACCTCAAGATTAAAATATCAGAGATCATAATAAATGCATTTTATAACACTAGCTTTCCCTCTGCTTTCACAAGTTTCAGTGTCTAGTTTAACATTTGTACAATATAGCCAAAATCAAGATATTGGAAGTTTGACAAAATCAAATTGAAATTAAATATATCACTTTCCATAACATTCAATTATTAACCTATACATATATACACACAAAGACAATTCCCCCACCCACTCCAGTATTTGTTTGGAAAAGCTGAGTGAAACGAGCAAGCACTATTAAGCACTGTGACGGATGCAAGAAAGCAGGGGCCAAGATCGAAATCAAAAACACTGCGAGTTTTTTCCATGCTACCTCTAAAGAAGAATCTGATCTAATAATAGTCAAGGCAAATGGGCTCCAGATAAGAGTCAATGGGCTTCAAGAGGGGCTGGACTTAGGTCTTTTTCAGGAGTGTAGGGATCCCAAACGGATGATGTATTTGACCCCACCTTCGAGCTCTGCCTGGTCATCTCCTAAACATCCAAGACTATTGAAACTGATTACACAGTTTTGGGTTTTACTGAAGAAAAATCCAGGGGGCTTCTTATGGATCAATAGTACATGACCAGTCTTTTAGTACCCTCCTGTTGCATGGTCTGTGCAACATCCACCCATCTTCTGCTCCATCTTTTGAATTGGACCAGCAAACTGCAATACACTTCTCAGTATCTCTTTCCTTTACTTTTCCTTGGCAGTTTTCTCCATCACAAGCTGCTATCAATGGCTTTGCATTTTTTTCTACTAACTCACACTCAAAAAAACACCTTTACATCAGTGGTGAAATCCAAATATTTTTACTACCAGTTCTGTGGGTGTGGCTTGGTGGGCGTGGTGTGGTTTTGTGGGCGTGGCAGGGGAAGGATACTGCAAAATCCCCATTCCATCCCCTGGTGGTATTTGCCAGTTCTCCAAACTACTCAAATTTTCCACTACTGGTTCTCCAAACTACTCAAAATTTCCGCTACCAGTTTTCCAGAACTTGTAAGAACCTGCTGGATTTTACCCCGCTTTACATGCAACATGCCTGAATTCTGACAGTATCCCAACCAAACATGTTCTCTTCCAGGCAGGAGCTCTCCGGGACTCCAATTCAAAATTTACTTTCAAAGTTTTGGGAAAAAATCCAGATGAAATTTGTTTGACTATTATTTTTTTAGGGTTCTTAAATTAGTGCTTATTCATGGAGATTGTCTGGAAAAATCCCTGCAATTTTCATGGCAATATTTTCAAAAGTGATTTGCCATAAGAAAGTGTGATTGATCCAAAGTCACCCAGATGTGCAAGGCAGGACTGGAACTCATGGTATCCTGGTTTCTAGACCTTTGCCTTATTTATTTATTTGTATCTCACTGTTATTATAAATCAAGGCAACTAACACATCTAGCACATCTGCCTTCTCCTATTTTCCCCACAAGAACAACCTTCTGAGATGAGAAAGAGTGACTGGCCCATAGACATCCAGTTGGCTTTCATGCTAAAGGCAGAATTAGAATTCATTTTCTATCCTGGCACCTTAATGATTAGGAATCCTAATTCATTTGCTATTTCTGCTATTCACCACTTTTTCCTTTTTTATTAAATCCCCCATTTATTTTTTTATTTAAAATACTTACATTACTTGTATGAGCTCCATCTAAAATTCTGCTAGGCTTATAACTCTAATATAAAAATAATATGTCAAAATAAAAAACAACATGAAAATAGAAGCAGAAATACCTGGTGCCACAACCAAACTCCTCCAATGCAACCAATAACACTGTCTTCAAACTCTGACTTCATCCTATTCCAACACTTGGGAGAAATGCTAAATTATGTTTGGCATTTGTCTCACGTCCTACTCTGAAATATAATTGCAATAATGTAAAAGTTACAGGTAATGGTGATTAAAATAAAATTTTAAAAAGAAAAAAAGAGAGATTCATATACCATAAATTTAAAACTAGCTTAGTTTTTAAGTTATTACTGAATCTAGGCATTTAAAAACATATTGGTCCACTGTTTTACACCATCATTGTTGTATTTCTGTTAGATATTATCAAAACAAGTCTAGCAAACTAGAAGCCCTTTTTATATGACTAGATGGCTACAAATATACTCCTCATTTTGTAGGACCGTGTGTATTACTTCACAATAGGAAATATAACTGCTAAATTGTAATTCCATACTACAAATGAATATTATTGGAATTTTGCCTATATTTTAATTAATTTCTTATGCTAAATCATTACCACATAATTTGAGCCTGGTTTTGGATGTGACAGATATAAACTGCAAAACACTTAGAACAATGTTTTAAGTAATATCCTTTTAACAAGTCAAATAAATGTTTTCAAGGTCTATTGATTCATTGTACTTTTGGAGAGAGTAAGGAGTATATTGATTAGGTTATTTACTTCAGTTCGAGACAGCTGACATAAAGATTTCATTAAAGGCAATCTCAAATGAGCCTTGACTGTATCTGAAGCTATAATTTGTACAGCTCAGTACCATACATAATAAATAAAGGATTATCTGCCAGGCAGTATTTCCAATAGGTAGAGCCATGGTACCTTTTAAATATATTTTACTATTGCATTATTATTCAACATACTTACAAAATGATGTTACAAGAATTTAAAAGTGCATGTCCGACCTAATTTAATTTTTGGAGTCCTTGATGGTCTCTGAGCTTAGTTGTTTGCTTGCAGATATTTCATTATCTGACTAGGTAATATCATCTATTAGTAAGTGTGGGGTTTATACACAGTAGCATGCCAGTGTTGATGGGGATATGGTATTTAATTTTAATTTTCTGATAGGTCTGATTCATATTCCCAGGGTTTTAGAAATGATGCCAGGATTTCAAGCACTGTATATTAGAAAGATATTAAAATTGATGATTTGTGTGTGTATGTATGTGAGTATCAATTTAGTGAAAGGTGAAGTTTCACAATTACCCAGATTTGTAGACTAGATTTCATGTTTTTATCAAGTGCTTCCCAAGGACCTGAGATAGGCAGATGTGATTGTTTGATGGTGTAAAAGAGTCATCACAGGATGTAAGCTGTTCCAAGTAAAGCTGTCTTTTGCAATTGACTGATGATAATTTTGTCAACGTTGATGCTGTTCAAGTGCTGCTCCAGGTGTTTTGGGATTTGGGATAATAATATTATGTGTGGGTAATCTACAGTTAAATTCACAATCTAAGAGTGGAAGAAACTTAATAATTCAAGTCCCGGTAAGGACCTAAAAATTATTAAAGTAGAGTTGAAGAATATTGGCTGTTCCAAGCAGAGTGAGCTTTTTGTAAAATTAGGGTATTCAGGTCTGATAAATTCAATATTTCCAGATACTGAGGAAGTCATTTAGATATTGCTCTGAGGGCTCCAAAAATTACTATTATATTATTGCTATTATTGTTGTTTTATTCTCAGAAGAGAGGAAACAGAAATCTTAAACAAAAAATCTGAAAGAATTCCAAATTGTTTATGATTAAAATTCTACAACTAAAATTAAATGATTCAATTAACATTTTTTATTTGTCATTTCACAGTTGGATGTATTGGACAGATTGGGAAGAAGATGAAATAGATGATAGTATGGGAAGAATTGAGAAAGCATGGATGGATGGTAACAACCGTCAAATATTTGTGACACTAAAGATGTTGTGGCCAAATGGATTAACTCTGGATTATCAAAATAATATATTGTACTGGTGTGATGCCTATTATGATCATATTGAAAGAATATATCTCAATGGAAGTGACCGCAAGGTAAAAGAAAATATAATACTTCCCTCCCCCCCCAGATTCCCCGTTTAGTGAATTATCTTGCCACTTTGTTTATTTCCCTTTCTATTTAAGGCTGCCTATTGATTATCTCGCGGTGGCTCAGGGGCTAGGACATTGAGCTTGTCGATCTAAAGGTTGGCAGCTCAGCGGTTCAAATCCCTAATGCTGCCGTGTAATGGGGTGAGCTCCCGTTACTTGTCCCAGCTTCTGCCAACCTAGCAGTTTTGAAAGCATGTAAAAATGCAAGTAGAAAAAATAGGGACCACCTTTGGTGGGAAGGTAACAGCGTTCTGTGCGCCTTTGGCATTGAGTCATGCCGGCCACATGACCACGGAGACGTCTTCAGACAGCGCTGGCTCTTCGGCTTTGAAATGGAGATGAGCACCGCCCCCTAGAGTTGGCAATGACTAGCACATATGTGCGAGGGGAACCTTTAACTTTACCTTTATTGATTATCTTGTGCAAATACCCAGTCTAAGGACTATTGGGTTATTTTGAGGAAGGAAGGAAAGGAGGAACTATTTATTTATTTCAGAAGGTAAAAAGATTTTTGTAATCCTTATTCTACTGTACATGAGATCACAAAAATTCATGTTAAGTCTAATATGACCCCTTACTAATTATCTTAATATATTTGGCCATAATAGTATATGATACCATATATCAGCATTTTTAGACATTTCATAAAAAAATGTCTCACCTAAATATAAACAATCATTCAGTAGAGTGTAAGAAAGATGGTCCCGAAAAAGATAGGCAAACGCCATTATTAAGGTGATGATGAAGAAAAACACCTTAGAAGGAGACAAAAAGGAGACAATGTGTGGAAGAAATTTAAATAAACACCTTCCTAATTCACTTAGGTATAAGAAGGGGAAGAGATACAGCACAATCAACCTTGCAAGATTCTGCTATTATAGCCATTCTCAATAAAAGTAGTTTCAGTTTTTAAATCAGATGCTGATTTCTGGTCTGATTTATTCAGTAGGGTTGACATGTATGCACACACAAATTTACATGCACTATAAAACAATTTATGCATGAAATGTTCATTTTTTTTACTATCCATATGATTAGATAGAAAAAATGGTATGTAAGAGATCACTTGGCTTTCTGTATTTCAAATATGTTTTACACTTTTTGTTATTTTCATATGATAAGTAGAGGTACAATTTTTACTTCTTATTGGACCAAGTCTCTATCTGCGTGGCCAAATCATGTTATACAGGAGAAAACCTAGACTCCGGTGTTACAGTTTTATTCAGCCAAGAATTTAACAATTCCTATAAAATTGATGGTGCTATTTTTATACAGCTAATAGTCTGTGCTGAAATATATTTTATGATGTTTATTTTGTATTTAGTTTATTTTTAATTATGTACATTGCATAATTATACTGTATTCTGTATAATTGCCAATGCTCAGTGATTTTATCTGTCCAATTTGTGTTCACTGAATTTAGATACAGATAGATCTGTTATAATAATCATTTCAATAACTTGTGAAAAAACTGATTTTACAACATTACACCCAAAACACAACTTGGGCATCAGTTATCAGTGCCTTCCTTCTACAATTAGCGATCCAAATCATTACCAAATCATTAGAGGGTTTTTTTGGGTTACCAATAACAGATAATTAGTTAATCATGTACCCCAAGGTCTAGTCAAGGCATCAATTACTATTTTTATTTTGTAGGATTAATGCTATGCCATAGATCTCTCTCTCTCTCTCTCTCTCTCTCTCTCTCCACACACACACACACAAACACACACACACACACACACACACACACACACCTCTGAAAATAGGACTGCCAGTAATTGAACATCCTTACTCAAAATAATGGAAGACAATGGCAGTTTTGATCCAAAAACCCCAGTTTTTGGAAGGCCGATATAAGGAAATTGTCTAAAAAGAGAATATATGAGTTTTCTACATGCAGTATTGCAGTTTCTTTTTGTTTCATTTTATACAAGAAAAAAAACCTACATCTTTTCCCATTCCTCAATTAATCTCTGAACACCATTTATACCCTTGGATTAAATTAAGCAATGTTTTGTGTCTATATGGTCAAGTAGTCCATTGAATTTGTACAAATGGTTTTTCAGTACATTTTTCTAAGGTATAACAATGTTAGTCAGTACCTATTAATCTTAGTAATCTATGTATAATCTATGTAATCTATGTATGCATAGTATGTTGGTGTGGATTTTTATTAGAAAAACGTAATTAGAAAGAATAGTGAAATCATAATAATTAATAAGATATTTGAGAGAAATGTATCAGCCTTAGAGTCCCAAAAGTGCTTTTTAGGAGGCAATTGGAGCATTATTTTTTCTTTGGGGGTGTTTCACTTCTCATCCAAGAAGGTTCTTCAGCTCTGACAGAATAGTCAGGGGAAAGCTAAAGAAGCTTCTTGGATGAGAAGTGAAACATCCTCAAAGAAAAAAACAAGAAAATCCAATGGCCTTCTTAAAAAATCACCTTTGGGACAACCATGACCTGGATTACTGAGAAGTAGTATTCCTGTTGAAGACTAGTTCAGCTTCAATCACAACAATACAAGAGCAAACAATAGATTTAAACTTAATGTTAACCACTTCAATCTTGATTGCAGAAAATATGACTTCTGTAATAGAGTTATTAATGCTTGGAACACACTACCTGACTCTGTGGTCTCTTCTCAAAATCCCCAAAGCTTTAACCAAAAATTGTCTACTATTGACCTCACCCCATTCCTAAGAGGTCTGTAAGGGACATGCATAAAAGTACAAACGTGCCTACCATTCCTGTCCTATTGTTTCCTTTCATTATCTCCAATTAATATAGTTATTACATACTTATGCTTATATATATATGCTTATATATTATATAGTTATTTTCATGCTTATGCTTATATATACTGTTGTGACAAAATAAATAAATAAAATAAATATCTACAGACTATCAACCTTAGAGATAGATCTGTTTCTAGTAGGATGAAATGGAGGAATATTTTTTCTTCCTCCCCAATCTTTAAAAAGTTGACAAATAAAATTAGGAAATAGGTTTATTATCTAAAGATATTTAAATTGGTGCTTTAGATATTGGAGTAGATTTGTTTTCTGTAAAGAAAACTTTAAATATATTTGCACACACATAAAATCAAACATTCACATTTTTCTTAATTTCGGATTAAATGTTAAGGCATGTAGTGATATATTGAATGCCACAACTATTTAATGTCAATAATTGCAGGTGGTCTACAGTGGAAAAGAATTGAATCATCCATTTGGACTATCACATCATAGAAATTATATTTTCTGGACAGATTATATGAATGGTTCTATTTTCCAACTGGATTTGATATCTAGAAATGTGACTCTTCTGAAAAGTGAGAGATCCCCTCTCTTTGGGTTGCAGATTTATGATCCCCAGAAGCAACAAGGTATTGAAAATAACATTTTCTGCATTCACACCATGCAGCACTTAAATAATTGTAGTTCTAGAAAGAGAAAATGTTCAACATTGCGTCAGACTTTCCCGTCAATCTGCTGTAAACATGCTAATCCATTAGATGTGAAATTAATTCTAAGTACTAAGTCAATGCAGATGTGTAAGGTATATTTAGTGAAAGATAATTACCACTTGTCATCACTGAAATAAACATGGGTTAGTTTTGAAAAAGATTTTGCAGATCCGTTGATGCAGTGATGCATACAAATCATCTCTTAAAATCATGAAATATCTTCCACATCTTCTGCTGCTGCTAAACTGCTTTGGAAGTTACCTCTACATGTGTGAACTTTTGAGTTAATCCTCAACATCATGCATTACATAATTTTCAATGGAAATTCCATAAAATTAATTTTACAGAATTTGGCCATTAATAATGATTGTTTTATCATTACATACTTTATTCATTAAACATGAAACACAGACAACTGAACATTGAAAAATACATCACAAGTACAATTGACTGGTGCTAATGGTTGATACCGGTTGCTGCCAGGGTCCTAGATATTAACCAAGTATCAACCAAATATTACATTGTTTTCAATGGAAATTCCATAAAACTAATTTTACATAATTCGGCCATTAATTATGATTGCTTTATTATTATTATTTATCTTTATTCATTAAACATGAAACTCAGTCAACTGAACATTCAAAAAGACATCACAAATACCATTTACTGGTGCTGATGGTTGATATAGGTTGCTGCCAGCGTCCTAGGTATCAACCAAGTACCTTCTTAAGATATATGATGTTCAAAATAGCGCAGTTTTTTGCAGTTCTGCTGATGTTGTTGTTGTTGTTGTTATTATTATTATTATTATTATTATTATTATTATTATTATTATTTAAGATATCAACTCTTTGCTGAAGATCATCACACTACTTGTTTTATTTCCCAGAAGTCAAGATATAAATCAAACAATAAATAAATCTCAATATTTTTCTCAATAAAGAGTAAGAAAATGTTTGAGTTTTCTAAACAATCTTCTGTAGCTAACAGAAAATTTACAAATGGAAAGTTACAAAAACAAATGATGGCAAATCTAAAATTGGCCTGATGTTATATCCATGAGGTATAGAACTGGATCATCGGTCCTTAGTGCTCTCTGAGCTTAGTTGTTTTCTTGCAGAAGTTTCATTACCCAAACTAGTAATGATGTTACCTAGTTTGGATAATAAAATGTTTTCATAAAAACAATCAAGCTCAGGGAACACCAAAGACCCCACAGTTTAACTTTGAACTACAAATATTCTCCTTTATTAGAATTGAGTCAGACTGGAATGGGAATTATGAATTGAATATAATCTGCTAGAGCATTAGTAGTGGGATTTATTCAGCGGGATGCCCTTTCCCAAAAAGTATGCCACTTTCTTTAATATCTTGCTGTCAAGAGATTGGAATATTGGAGTGTTGTTAGTTTGGATAACTTTCACATACTTAAAAAAAAAGTACTTTGCTATAGTTAGTCTTCAAATTTACCTGTTGCTTTTTAGATCTGATTGTTATTTGATTATATATTTATTGATTATATAATTACAGATGGCACTTTAGCTACAGCCAACCATTTAAAAAACACAGCATTGGCTTTATGTTTTTGTATTTTCTTTGATTTGCTTCGTTTGTTAATACATTATTCATCAATATATAAAATATTGATAGAAAGATATATATTGAGAATGAGTCAAAGGCTTAAAATACTGAATAGTTTGTTCTATTCTATCTAAAGAGTTTTTGTTGTTGTTGGTTGCAAAGTCATGTCTGACCCATTACAACCCCATGGACAACGTTCCTCCAGGCCTTCTTATCCTCTACCATCCTCTGGAGTCCATTTAAACTCACGCCTATTGCTTCAGTGACTCCATCCAGCCACCTCATTCTCTGTCATCCCCTTCTTCTTTTGCCCTCAAAGAATTTTTAAGACCTCACAATTCAGATTTTTTTTTTTAGTGCACCCATAGTAACATGTATAACGTCCACGCAATCTCAAACATATCTAAAAGCATCATTAAGATAATTAATGGGAACCGTTCTGTGTTCTTGTTAATTTAAAAAAAAAACTTCTTCCATTTATACTTTAATCAATTATCTCCATATGTACACATCCATCAAGATCTGTAGTAGATGCTTCAAAAATCTGAGTATTGATTTGGATTTAAAAATGTATATAACATGGTCTTCCCTAAACAATTGCACAAGAAATGCAATCTGAATTAAGTAGCAGAAGTAGTAATAAACAGCCTGAATGTCCTTGTTTTGTCACCTGGGGTTAAAAGGAAATTAATTAGCATGACTTCATCTTGAGCAACAGGTTACATATGTGCTATTTTAAGTACCTTCCTTATTAAAGTACATGCTTCCCTCCCCATTTTAAATTTTATTGTTATTGGTTCTTGAACATTTATTTTTTAAAAACATAAATTACTCTAAATAGGCAATAATATACCTCTCATTTAACTTTCTGCCAGGACATCAATTAGGGAATTGGAGGGTGGAGCTTTTGTTGTCTATCTGGAATAATGAGGTGCTGTTATTCCCTCCAGATTATGCTGTATATTAAAGTTTTACGTTGATTTTTAAAAACTTTTTTATACCTTAAAAAAATCCCCAAATATTGGACTTGGGCAGCTTAGAAATGTAAAATATACCGTGTTTTCCCAAAAATAAGATCCTGTCTTATATTTTTTTGAACCCTGAAATAAGTGCTTGGCCTTATTGCCATGCGCTAAAAAGCCCGATTGGGCTTATTACCAGGGGATGTCTTATTTTGGGGAAAACAGGGTAGATAAATCTATATCTCAAATGTCATTATTTCTGGTTACGTTCCTATATTGAGGGGTCCACCAAGAGGAGCAAAGAAGCAATTTTAAATATATTAGGCCATTTCAAAAAGAAGCTTTTCAGTGTATACCTAAAATTGTGTCTTAGTAGCAGGGGTGTGAAACTCAAGTCGTCATGGCAGCATCACGTGACGTATCAGGACTTTTTTTCTCCTTTACTAAACCGGGCATGGGTGCTGGCAGCATGTTACGCTTCTGGCATGCAGGCCAGGAGTTTGACAGCCCTGCTTAGTAAGAAGCAATGTGGCAGCAGTAGTAAGCATTGCATTTCTATGATCTGCAATATAATGATTCCAAGTTTTAGAAATCAAGATGCATTAAATCAACATACAAAATTTATGAATGATATTTGGTGTTAAGGAGTAGAGGTTATGTACTACTCTTCCTGTTGATATTAGGTCATTTCCTAGAGAAAAAAACTGAAATTATGATATAATAAATCAACCTCTGTTTTCATAAGAGTCTACTGCAATACATGTTTTTTCCCATACTGAGAATTTTATATGAAACACTACCCTCTCCCTTACAAAAAATGTTTCAATTGCATACAATTATTAACACTATAAATATACAGTATAATCCCACATCTATTGTACACAAAGCTTTTCTAAATAATAGAACATCGGTAGTCTGAATAATATGAATAATTGAACAAAGGTCTGAGCAGACCCTAAGAACTGGAGAATTCATTGACTATCAGCAATTCTTTTAAAAGTAGACTGGAATTTATTTGGTTGTGGTCATGAAGAATTTTTACACAATGCCTTTGGTCCCCAATTGGTAGGATGATTGACTTCATTTATTTTCTTCCTTTCCTGCAATCCCCAGGAAGGTTATTGTTTTGTATGTGAATGTGTGTGAGAAGGAAGTTCTACAGACAAGCATAGCATTAGATTGGTCTAAGATTAGAGTCTAAGAGTCAAAACAAAACAACCCAAACCCAACAATATTATTGGCTTTGTAAATAATGAATGTGATACAGGTCCCTCGTTCAATGAACATAGAATTTATTTTTAGATAGAACATGGGAAATATTATTGGGATGGCAGAAAGATAGATACAAAGGTAAGGCAAAATTAACAATATAAGCAAGTATACATACTTATGTCTCACACTGATCACGTTTGAGAGAATGGTAGTGATACCTAGAT
Source organism: Ahaetulla prasina (assembly GCF_028640845.1). Taxonomy (NCBI): domain Eukaryota; kingdom Metazoa; phylum Chordata; class Lepidosauria; order Squamata; family Colubridae; genus Ahaetulla; species Ahaetulla prasina. Next base: position 236,109,650 of record NC_080539.1, read on the forward strand.
GAATATGAAAATGCAATCAGTGTTGCCTAAAAACTATTATGAAGCTTCTCATAGTCATATTGATTCTAAGGCAAAGTAATAAAGTTGAATCAATATGGATATACCTAGCAGCTGTGCTTCACACTAATAGTCAATGGTGAATAGAACAATCTAAATTAAGCCTTATTGACACAATGCTGAATAGCTAAATAGTTAAGCTAAATAGTATTATGGAGCTTGTAAATATATAAGGTCCCTCTAACATTTGGTTTGTGGAATTAATTGGGCAAGTTCCAAAACAATGAGAAAAGCTTTCAGTCAGGTTTGGCTATTCTGTCAAACTAATGCTAGACATGCTTCTGAAGTTTCACTGATACTCTTGAAATGTTCCTGCTCAGGGGACAAAAAAGAAAAACATTATTGGATTTGGTCTGAATGTTGTGAGTTGGATGAATGAAAGATTGTTCTTCAAATTCCTTAGATGTTCTAAGAACAGAACAGAAACGACAATTTTAATCTCCAAAATAGATTCAGGTAGAATTTAGTGAAAACACTAGCAACATCGAGTACATAAATTTTTTAAAAAGCCATAGATGTTGATGGCATTTCTGTGTATAGTTCTGCACTATAACTCTCAACAAAGGCAGGCAATAATACATTGCATTTTCCATGTTTCACTACATATTTAAGAAGTCAATTCTTCCCCATTCATTTTTTAAATATTCCATCATACTTAAAGTGATAAAAAAGTGAACCAAGAATGCAAATGAATCAGCAATGTATGCCATTTTCCTTGATATGTTTGCTTATTTATTTATTTATGCAGTCTATATGATGGTATGTTTGCATCAATTCATCTTTGGAAATGTCTCAGCAGCTGCAGGCAGGAGTGGGGATGTATTGAAAGCCTGAGAATTTGATCTTATTGCATAATTATCCTGTTAGTGATTCCTCTGAAATCTCTACGAAGTGTAAACCAACCCCCTTCATCCATCCTGTCGGTCCTAATAACAAAATTTAGTTAGATTTGTTTGTCTGTTTTTAAAAAAATACCTTTGTAAAAAATGTGATATCTCTTTCTGATCATGGACAAAAGGAGGAAGGTTGAGGTGCAAATAAAATAGAGCAGGGGTAGTCAACTTTTTATACCTACCACCCACTTTTGTATCTCTGTTAGTAGTAAAATTTTCGAACCGCCCACCGGTTCCACAGTAATGTGCTGTGTATCGTCGTCTGCGCATGCCTCTCGTGCATCGTGGATTGGGTTGGGCGGGGTCACCAGCTATCAGCTCTGTTTGTTATAGCTGGGTGGTGTGAGGGGAAATGCGCAAGCTGTTCTGGGATGAGGCTCTTTTGTTTGTGGTCGCACTATAGCACCATTTAGTTTCACTTACATAATGTGAACTAAACTTATGTGCGGGCGATACAAATAGTATATTTTCAGAAATTTAAATTGTCACGGGGAATTTTATGCAAACCTAATGAAAATGTTTTTAAATAATGCTATGATTTTTTTAAAAAAAAGCCAACTAAATTAAAAAAAAGGAAAGTGCTTCAGTATTGGACAAAACTCCTACCGCCCACCATGAAAGCTGGAATGCCCACTAGTGGGCGGTAGGGACCAGGTTGACTATCACTGAAATAGAGTGTTTCCCTGTAGATTACAAATGTAAAAGATAAGACTGTAGGAAAGTGCATTGATCCAAACAGTATGCCTGTAGAGAATGTTCTCATCTTTTTGTACCCACCTTTTCATCAAGTTGCTTGGGATATTTTTATTTAAGGTTGCTTTTTCTTTTTTTAATTCCAGGTGACAACGCATGTCGTATTAATAATGGAGGCTGCAGTACCCTGTGTTTAGTGATACCTGGAGGCAGAATGTGCGCTTGTGCTGATAATCATCATTTGGAGGAAAACAGTACAACCTGCATGTGTATGATCTTCATGAGAAAATTTTGTATTTCTCCTGTAGGAAAGATAGTCAGAGTAATAACTGTACAATATAAAAAAGGCAGGATTCACAAACATCAAGCAGACAAAAAGGCCAGCGTTTTACATTAAACAGCTTTCATTCTCTTGGGAATTCATATGATGTAAAGGAAATCCTTCTGAGAAATGTAATAGAAATTCAGAATGACAATTGCTTAATTACTTATAGATGAGAAATTCACATGTGTATAAAACTTTTGTTTTAATAAAGAATAGTTTAAAAAAGAATAGTGGAAGGCTGAAAAAGCTTTCTTACTCTGCTTATAGCATCCCCCACAATCCTTCTGCTCACCTTCAGCATTCTTCCACTCGTAATGAGAAGGTAAAAAGGATTGAAGTAGAGATGCACCTGGGGCACCAGCCAGCATTGTGCAAAGATACCCTGGACTCTGCCTCTATCTTCCCATTAAGTAATAGCAATTAATCTAGGAGACTCCCCAAGTTGTGGACCTCATGCTTTAAGGCAAACGCAGAAAGGCACAACAGAACCAATGAAACTGGGATGGGTGAGCCCCACCTTACTACCGTAGATACATACTCTAATATGAAATGAAGAAATAAATTACCTCAATGGTAATTTGCTAGATAATTTGAAAAAGGTGAAAAGCAGTACTGTTTTCATTTCCTTTTCTCTTTCCCTTTCCCTTTCCCTTTCCTCTCCTCTCCTCTCCTTTTCTTTCTTTTGAAAAGCTAAAGTTGCCAGTGTGTTTTCCAGAGCTGGACTTACTTAAACAGGATTAATTATGAAAGGATCAGGCTAGAAAATGGAATATAGTGAGTTCTTACTCCTACCTCAAAATCAAAGTCACTTTGGGCAAGTTTATCTCCAGCCCTAGGAAGGAAGCAATAACAAGCCAAACTGTAGGAATCTGTCCAGGCAGCTGCCTAGAGTGAAAAATGACTTGAGGGAATCCTTTTTCCTTTTCCCCCTTCCTTATTTTTATACAATAGCATGGCCTTATTGAGACTGTTTCTCTCTTGGTTTGTAAGTATGTTATGAAGAAAAGAAGATAATAATGTCTAAATGTTGACACATTCATTATTTCATTGATGCTTGCTAATTCCTCTTTGTGGTGTAAATTTTTCAGTCATCATTAGCTGGACTCAGTGAGCTTTTTAGATATGATTTTTAAAAGTTTCTTAAGGATTTTCTTCCTACATATTTTTAAATAGATAGTTGAAGTGTTGTTTTTTTTCCTCCCTTCACTTTGGATGCAATCTTTTGGGCATCCAATCTCATTGACTTTATCCCAAATTAAGGGATTACAGCAAGTTTTTCAAGCCTGTAGGCCAGATGCATCACTTGCAGGCCAAACCCTCCAGCTCTGCAATGGGAAAAAACATCACGATAAGTCACATGATGGCAATGTGATGCCATGAGTTTGACACCCGTGGATTATAGGGTCATAAAAAGGGGGTTTATTTTGGATACAATCTTAAATTTCATGCAATTTGTGCATATGTAAAATAAATAATAAACATACCTATAATTTATCCTTTTTGATTTTATGTTCAGCTGATCTATACAGTTAAACACAAATTGACCTAATTATGTCTCCAATACTAACAAATCATTATTTTATACATAATGTGAAGTTACCGCTGCCAGTGGTTTAGCTGGTGTTGGTCTTCATATATATCACATTTATTCCAAGAACCTGGGATATCATAACGTACTGGCATAAATACTTCCAAAAATACCTGTACAAAATAATGATAAACCATGTTTATATTATTGTCCACAAAACTACAGCGATGTGCCTGTCTGTATTTACCAGAAGATCTCAACTTGAGAGCATCTTTACTTTTATCGTATGTGTTAATTATTGGATGAATCAGTATATATCGAAGACCACCAAATTTTGTGATATATGTAAAATGACATAAATGGTAACATAATTAAAGGAAAAAGTATTCCCTTTAATATTTTATTTATTTATTTATTTATTTATTTTATTTAATTTTTATACCGCCCTTCTCCCGAAGGACTCAGGGCGGTGTACAGGCAAAAGTAAAAACAACACAATATACAGATTAAAATACCATTTAAAAACTTATTAAATTAGCCTGAGATTAAAATTTTCCATACTAAAAACCCCATTTAAAATTAATAAAATTTCCCCTTAAAACTAATTTAAGCCAGCCCCGCGCGGATAAAAAGATGTGTTTTTAGTTCGCGACGAAATGTCCGGAGGTCAGGTATTTGACGTAAACCCGGGGGAAGCTCATTCCAGAGTGTGGGTGCCCCCACAGAAGGCCCTTCCTGGGGCCGCCAGCCGGCATTGTTTGGCGGACGGCACCCTGAGAAGTCCCTCTCTATGGGAGCGTACGGGTCGGTGGGAGGCATGTGGTAGCAGCAGGCGGTCCCGTAAGTACCCAGGTCCTAAGCCATGGAGCGCTTTAAAGGTCATAACCAACACCTTAAAGTGCACTCGGAAAGCCACAGGCAGCCAGTGCAGCCTGCGCAGGATCGGTGTTACATGGGAGCTACGTGTAGCTCCTCTATAACCCGCGCAGCTGCATTCTGGACTAACTGAAGCCTCCGGCGCACTTCAAGGGAGCCCCATGTAGAGAGCATTACAGTAATCCAGCGAGAGGTAACGAGCGATGAGTGACCGTGCATAAGGCATCCCGATCAAGGAAGGCGCAACTGCGGACCAGGCGAACCTGGTGGAAGGCCCCCTGGAGACGGCCGTCAAATGATCTTCAAGCGACAGCCAATCGTCAGGAGGACACCTAAGTTGCGCACCCTATCCTTTGGGGCCAATAACTGCGCCACCAACAGCCAGCCGCGGCTGCAGCTGACTGAATCGGGTGCCGGCATCCACAGCCACTCCGTCTTGGAGGATTAAGCTTGAGCCTGTTTCTCCCCATCCAGACCCGTCGGCTTCCAAACACCGGGACAGCACTTCAACAACTTCATTGGGGTGGTCCGGGGTGGAAAAGTACAGCTGGGTGTCATCAGCGTACTGCTGGTATCTCACCCCGAAACCACTGATGATCTCACCCAACGGTTTCATGTAGATGTTGAACAGAAGGGGTGAGAGAATCGACCCCTGAGGGACCCCACAAGTGAGGCCCCTCGCGGTCGACCTCTGCCCCCCTGTCAACACCGTCTGCGGCCGGTCAGAGAGATAGGAGGAGAACCACCGATATACGGTGCCTCCCACTCCCAATCCCCCCAACCGGCGCAGCAAGATACCATGGTCGATGGTATCGAACGCCGCTGAGAGGTCTAATAGGACCAGGGCAGAGGAATAACCCCTGTACCGAGCCCTCCAATATTTTAATATTGCGCATACAGATTTGTTTGCTAACATGAAACAAATTTAAAGATATGTTGCACCATAAGCTACTATGAAACCATACTAAATTGAAGATGAAATAAAAGATACACGATTTAGTCAAAATAAACATTTTTAGTTTGAGGAACATATACTGTATCTTGTTCTTCAGTGTACAAGTAATTATAGTATTAATATTCCCAACTTCTTGAATAGCAAATTGATTGATCCAATTTATATGGCTGCCATCTGCCTTAAAAAAAAGAAAAACCACCTGGTGACCATCACCGCCAACACCAAAAGTGAATGTTTCATTAAAACCAAACAAAAACCAAACAAACTGAGGTCTAATACAATGTCCACAATCACCAATCGCTTACATTCATACTGGAGCTCCCACTGGTGTGGGCATATAATATCACTAATATCCTGGTCTCAGTGCCAAGGGGAAGAGCATAAATTGACAGATCTGACAATATTTTTGAGAGTCCCAAAGCATGTCCTGAAGTATGTCTATGGAGATTCTCAGGTCATGGTTGTCCCAAAGGTGCTTTTTCAAGAGGCAACTGGATTTTCTGGTTTTTTTTAAGACATTTCACTTCTCATCCAATAAGCTTCTTCAACTCTGACTGGATGGTGGGGAATGGAAGGATTTATATTCCTTGCAGACAGCTGGTCATTTGCATTCTTTTAGCGAGTTGTTAAGGCCACCTGGAAGTTTACCTATGTCATGTACTAAAGTAATTCTGTGTAACCCTTTAAGAAAATAGCAGTAGATTGACAAAAGCTTAACCTGATAGGAAAATTTTACCAAATACAGGTAGTCCTCAACTTATGACCACAACTGAGCCCAAAATGTATGTTGCTATATGAAAAATTTGTTGAGTTTTGCCCCATTTTATGACTTTTCTTGCTACATTTGTCAAGTGAATCACTGCAGTTGTTAAATTAGTAATCCGGTTGTTAAGTGAATCTGACTTCCCCATAGACTTTGCTTGTCAGAAGGTTGCAAAAGGTGATCACATGACCTGGGACACTGCAACCATCAAAAATGTGATTTAAGCACCCAGATGTAAATCACGTGACCATCAGGATACTGCAATGGTCTTAGGTGTGAAAAATGGTCATAGGTCACTTTTTAAAGTGCCATTATAACTTTGACTGGTCACTAAGCGAACTGTTGTAAGTTGAGTTCTACCGGTAAATAAACAAATAATTAAAAGCAAAATAAAAAAAATAGCACTGAAAACAATTAAATAAGTCAATTATATGTGCTTCTAAGGATCACCAAATAGAATTATTTTGAATTTGGAATATTTAATAAGAATTGAAACATTTAAAAATCTTCATTGCAAATAATAATAATAATAATAGGCTTCTGTTAACAATAATGTGTCCTATTTGTATCTTTGTCCCTTTAGTTAATTCTGAAGAAGTATTGCCTAAGCTATGCAAAGTGGGTGAATTTCAGTGCAGGAACAAGCGCTGCATCCAAGATGGCTGGCGATGTGATGGTGATGATGATTGCCTGGATGGCTCTGATGAACATTCAGACATTTGTTGTATGTATCTGTGAATAATATGAGCTATAGTGTCTATTTGTTTCAGCTGTTGTTATGAGAGTTTAGACATAATGTGTTCAAAAAATGTGTTCAAAGTAAACAACTAAAGGGAATGAAAATAAAATAAACATGAAAATAAATCATGTAATTATTGGGCTACATAGACATGCATTAGCTTTACATTCTACTGGAAGAGCACTGCTTCAGAATATGAATAATGCCAATGATTTAAAAATCTAATCTGTTTGCTTTGATCAAATGCCCTCTGACCTTGTTTTGTTGCTGGGCCAGATGCAAATGCTGCTTGCAAATGAAGATAATCAATTTAAATATATTGAGGATAGAATTACTTGCACAAAATTGCTAAATATTTCAATGCTTCTTGGTAATATTTTAAGGAGTCTGAAAAATAGACATAGGTTTGGAAAAGGATATTTTTTTACAGCTTTATAACATGAATACCATCCATGCCTAAGTTTCTTTAGCCAGTACATATAGATCCTCTATGGTCAAGTGTTGTCCAGCTCTTCCAGTTCTTGAGCTGCCATTGGATGTCTGCTACTATGATGGTGACTGGTTCCTACTCTGGGAGATGTCTATGGTCTGCTCTCAGGTCTTGCAGCCATTTTGCATTGATGTTATGTTCCTTCTCTTTCTTCCATATGTTTTTCCAGCATATTCAGTGTCTGCTACTGATAGCTCTGCTGCTACTATATTATTGCACTACAATTGGGAGTACACCTTGATGGTTCTTTGGAGAACACGGCTTTTATCTTCTTAGCATCTGCTTCTCTGGTGTATTTCGTTAGCCTGATAGCTAATGCTGAGCCTTTTTAAGCCATCTATAGGACTTCATTTATAGTAGGGATTGTTGTGAGGGCTTTATTGGCATCTTCTCGCATATTATCTGATGGTAGTTCTCTACTGAGCAGGTACTGTATGTGTGTGTGTGTACACACACACACACACATACATACAGTACCTGCTCAGTAGGTTATATATATATACGTGTGTGTGTGTGTGTGTGTGTGTGTGTGTATAGAGAAGGAGGAGGAAGAAGTTTTGATTTCAAGAAAGCAGAATGAAAGCAGTAGTGAAGAATTGGGTTAGCATGGCCAGAGGAAAAGATGCTTAAATATAAATCATCCATAGATGATTTATAAGTCATCCATAAAGGATCAATACCATCAAACACAAGGTTAAGCATAATTAAGCCTTTGGTGGACTTAAAATTTTGTATCTTCTCCATATTAACTTAAAGCTTTTGTCCTTTATTTTATTTGTTTCTGGTCTCCTTATAGTAAGGGATATTTTTTTATCCCTAGTTTCATAGTTTGCTCTAAGATTAAAACAAAGAAAAGAAAATGCTAAATATTTATTGTCTCTTTTTTCAGTGTATACAAATTATAAGACATATTTACAGTGGATTGTAATGGTTGTTACTGAATATAAAAGGTATTATTATGTCTTCCAGTTAATCATAGTTGTCCTGACAATCAATTTAAATGCCATAATAACCGATGCATCCCTAAGAGATGGCTTTGTGATGGAGCAAATGATTGTGGTAACCATGAAGATGAATCAAATGAGACTTGTGCAGGTAAAAAGAAACAATAAAACAAATCAAGCATATTTCCTGGTGATTATGTTTGATCTTAAGCCTCTGTTGAGTATGAATTTTGGTTTGAAGTAAATCAAGCTATCACTATTACCATCAATTTTAAATTAAACGAGCTTGTTTCTAACATGGGTGCTGTTTTACTTAATCTTGTTAATTGGCTCTACTTTACTAAATAATTTTACCTGTCCATATGGACTAACTCATTATTGGTCTAGTAGAAGCATATGCTTTTCTCCTCTCTGCACTCACTTCTGGAGTTTGACATTTAGCAGGTATGTTGTGAGATACTGTTATGAGTCAGGCCATAGATTAATTGCCATGTAAACTTTTGGTAATGAAAAGATCTAATAATTAACCATATTCTCTCTGTATAACACTTTTCAATCTCGGCAGCTCTGCAGAATAACATGCACAGGCAAGAGATTTCCAGGCTAGAGATGGTAGTTATGGAAACACTCAGTAATTGGTTGGCCTCATGGGAAGGATGGAAAAAAAAATCTATGGATTTAACAAAATGTCATTTTAAGAGAAAGCCAGTTTGGTTAAGGTATGAGGCTAGAAACTGGGAGAATGTGAGTTCTAGTCCTTTCTTAGGTACCAAGCTAACTAGGTGACATTGGACCAGTTACTCTCAGCCTTTGGAAGAGGCAATAGTAAAACCATTTTTGAAAAACCTTGTCAAGAAAACTGCAGGGACTAGTCCATGTAGTTTCCACGAGTCAAAACTGATTTAAAGGCATTGTTATTATTATTTCAAAAGAGGGAAAATGGAATGGAAAGCTGAATGTTTCATTTGGCTTCATTTCTGTTACAGTAAAGATTCTTATCTAGCTGAACTGTGACCATGACACATCTGCCAAGTCTTACCTAAAAGCTAAATTGAACTGTATAAAACCAGGAGATTTTGCTGAGCCTCGCTCAGAGAAACCTGAGAGTACTTCCTAATCAGTGCCAATTAGATGGCACTGCTCATTGTGTTCTTATGAGGGGATGCCGTGGCACAGTGGCTTAATGACACTAGAATTGCTGGCCAGAACTAGTCTGCACTCCAGTGGTTTGAGCCCAGGTTTGTGAGACGAGGTGAGCTTCTGTCTACCCAGCAGTTTGAAAGCATGCAATATTGGAAGTAGATAAATGGGTACCACTTCAGTGGAGAAAGCCTAGCTGCATTCATGACTGCAGGGAGGGGAAGCCAGCACTGGATCTGGCCGGACATGAGGCAATGCAATACAATGTGAAATGAATTGCAGGAGCCTAGAAGAGCCAGCAACCTGAATGCCACTAGTCAGCTGGTGTAAGCTAATTCACCCACTGTAGTGCACCTAGGATTGGCATGCAAGGGCTGAACAGAATGAACTAGCAATTTAGGACTGCACTGTGTCTAGCATTTGTAAATTTCCCTAACATTGTATGACATATGATAGATGGATAGATAGGTAGATGGATAGATGGATAGATGGATAGATGATAGATGATAGATAAAGTAAGTAAGTAAATAAGTAAGTAAGTAAGTAAGTAAATAAGTAAATGAAGAACTCCGATGGTGTCTTTTCAACAATTTTATTGTATTTGCTCTCAGGCAGTTACTCTCACTATTTCCTGAATTCCTTTCTTACCACCATTTAGCATCTTCATTGCTGATGAGAGGATTTTTATTTTTTGTTAAAAAATAAGGATTCCCAAGCTTATTAAGACTAGATAATTAAGATATACTCTTAAACTTCCTCTTACTTTTTTATTCAAGAAATAAAAGAAACAGGCTTGTTAATTATGATTTTTAGTTCCTTCTAATTATCATATAATTATAAATTGTAAAGTTGGATCTTGGAAAGTATCTCGTCCAACCCACTACTCTAATGCTATCCACCAGATAGCCATGTACCCTTTCTTTAAATATTTTCAGTGAAGTAGATTCTTTTGTCTTCTGAGGCAGATTCTTCCCTTGTTGAATAATTCTAACTGTTATAAAAAGCTTCATGATTTACCACCAAAAACAAAATCCCTTGTTTCTTGTCATGCATTCTGGAACAACTCTGAACAATTCTGTTCTGGCAGTTCCTATTTTTGAAGACAATCATCATATTTCTCTGCAGTCTTCTTTTTTTCTGTAGGCTACACATTTGAAACTGTTTAGTTTATAAGCTTTTCCTTCTTTATCTTCTTGGTTGCTCGCCACTATACCAGCTTCCAGTTTATCAATATCCTTCCTAAATTATGATATCGAGAAGTGCATGCAATTTACTAGGCACTGCTTGAGCAACAGCAACAGAGAGGAGCATTAAATGTCTTGGTTTTAACAATATCTTTCTGTTGATTCAGTGCAAAACTGCATTTGCTTTTTTTGGAGTTACACTCATTGTTGTCTCATAATTCAACTTGTGCTCCACTGTTGTCCAGTGTACTTCCTTTCATCCTATATTCATGTCTATGATTTTTCTTACCCAAGTGAAGGGTTTTATATTCCCCCCCCCTTAAAATATATATTTCATGGTTTTTGCACATTGTTCCAGTTTGATATTCAGTGTTAACCTGTAAGGCAGACATTCTCAACAGAGACCTGACAATTATGTAAAGGGTTCCTCAAGGGTATAAAGATTAAAAAAAGCTATTCTAATGTAGTTAATATCCCACCAATTTTGTATCATCTGAAAGTCTCTCCTTTTTCTGTAGGAAAAATGTCTAGCTGATGTTTCTATATCCTTCTTTATTTCTAATTCACTTTTATTTAGAATAGAATAGAATAGAATAGAATAGAATAGAATAGAATAGAATAGAATAGAATAGAATAGAATAGAATTCTTTATTGGCCAAGTGTGATTGGACACACAAGGAATTTGTCTTTGGTGCATATGCTCTCAGTAAAGAAAAATAAAATACATTTATCAAGAATCATAAGATACAACACTTAGTGATAGTCATAGGTTACTAATAAGCAATCATATCGTACTAGGAAACAAATAAAACAATATAAATTGTAAAGATACAAGTAACATGGTTATAGCCATAAGTGGGAAGAGATAGGTACTAGGAAGAATGAGAAAAATACAGTCTTGGTAAATAATTTGACAGTGTTGTGGGAATTAGTTGTTTGGCAGAGTGATGGCATTTGCGAAGTAACTGTCCTTGTGTCTAGTTGTTCTGGTGTGCAGTGCTCTATAACTATATTATTTTGAAGGTAGAAGTTGAAACAATTTATGTCCAGGATGTGAGGGGTCTGTATATATTTTCACAGCCCTCTTTTTGACTTGTGCAGTATACAACTCCTCAATTAAAGGCAGATTGGTAGCAATTGTTTTTTCTGCAGTTCTAATTATCCGTTGATATTTGTGTCTGTCTTGTTTGGTTTCAGAGCCAAACCAGACAGTTATAGAGGTGCAGATGACAGACTCAATAATTCCTCTATAGAACTGAATCAGCAGCTCCTTGGGCAGTTTGAACTTTCTTTCTTTTTTAAAAAAATATTTTTTATTAAACTTTTAACTTTTAAAAACAAAATAAAGAAAAATACAACAAAAAACAAAAACACATTAAAAACACATAACAGACATAACATTACATCATATATTATTTTATAGCTTGCCGTATTGACATAAATATATATTCTCTGTTTTTATTCAATCGATCCTCTACATGCTATATTTACATTGGTATCTATTTACCAATCCGTCTTTATCCGGTTAACACAATTCAGTGCTTTACACTTCCTAATTTTAACTTAATAACCTAATTAAGTTAATTAACATTCCAATTTATTATTTTGATTTCTTTTTTCTAATCAAACATATAATTTATTCCACACTTTGTGGTATTCCGACTCTTCCCTTTCCTTAATTTCTAGTGTCATCGTGTCCATTTCTGCACACTTTAAGATTTTTCGGATTATTATTTTCATTACTGGAACATTATTTTGTTTCCATCCATATGCGACAGCGATCCTTGCGGTCGTTAATATATGAAAGTATTAGGTATTGCAAAGATTTATCTATTTTTGGGTTAATTATTCCTAATAAATAAAGTTCCGGTTTAAATTCTATTTTTCGTTGGGTAATTCCCTTTAGCCAATTTTTATTTTTTTTGCAAAATTTTTTTTATCTTGGGGCACATCCACCACATATAGTAGTATGTGCCTAGCTTGTACCCACATCTCCAACAATTTGGTGGTAAATTAGGGAACATTTTGGCCAAGGCAGTTTGAACTTTCTGAGTTGGCGCAGAAAGAACATTCTTTGTTGTGCTTTTTTGATGATATTTTTGATGTTGGCTGTCCATTTTAAATCTTGAGATATGATAGAACCTAGAAACTTGAAGGTCTCTACTGTTGATACTGTGTTGTCTAGTATTGTAAGAGGTGATAGTAGAGGAGGGTTTCTCCTAAAATCTACCACAATTTCTACAGTTTTGAGTATATTTCTTTAGTATATTTATAATGTGTGTGTGTGTGTTTGTGTGTGTGTGTGTGTGTGTGTGTGTCAGGGGTGAAATTCGACCACCTTGGCCCACCTCAGCCAAGGTGGTAGGGATGATTTGAATCAGTTTGCCGAACCAAACCGATTTAAATCTCCCTGCCTGCAAGCCTTCGCACGTAGGCTTGGTGGCTTTAGCAGCAAAGCGAGCAACCGGCCGCACTCGCCCCCTTGACGCCACAGCAAAAGCTGCTCGAGTCACTGACACTTCCCTGGTGCTGCCGCCATACTGCTCAGCTCCCAGGCACTGAACCTCTGTGCATATGCAGAAGATTCTGTGCATATGCAGAAGAGGTGCACGGGAACATAGCGCGTACATGTGAACTACACTCCCATGCACTGACTCTCTGTGCATGCAAAGAAGAGGCGCACAGGAGCATAGTGTGCACGCGCGCTCACATCTCCAAACCAGTAGTGAAGGTAAGTGCTTTTTACCCCTGGTGTGTGTATGACATGTTTCCTGGGAAGGGTTTGTTTTTTTTTAAATATGGTTTCCCTCAACACTGTCAAACTATTTACTAAATCTGCACTACTATTAATCTTCTCATCGTTCCCATCACCGATCTCTTTCCACTTACAACTGTATGACTGTAACTTTGTTGCTGGCAATCCTTATGATTTATATTGATATATTGACCATCATTTGTGTTGTAAATGTTGTACCTTGATGAATGTATCTTTTCTTTTATGTACACTGAGAGCATATGCACCAAGACAAATTCCTTGTGTGTCCAATCACACTTGGCCAATAAAAAATTCTATTCTATTCTATTCTATTTCTCATTGCCTCCTTTCTAGGTCTGAGAGAACACCAAATTGGCTCTCTATATAGAAACATTGAGAAAGAGAAAAAAAGGAAGAGGAAGAGATTAGATTGAAGTGACATTTTAATGTTGACATTTTAATAAATCTTCTAAAAAATTACAATTGTCTTATTCAGTATATGAATTTTATAATTATGGCATTTAAAAAGCTTCTAGCATATAAAATTGCAACAAAATGTACAGTGCATGGAAATATATATATATATATATATATATATGAAAAATGAATGACTCAAGGAGATTTTATTTGATCTCCAATCTGTAATTTTAATATCAATTTATCATTCAAGCAAGAGTATGTCAACTAGATCAGTTTTCCTGTGGGAATGGACGCTGCATTCCACGTTCATGGTTGTGTGATCAAGAGGATGATTGTGGTGATCAGTCAGATGAAGCAGCAACTTGTGGTAAGTTGAATCACAGACTTTATAAATAGAGTATTTGATTCATATAAGAAATTAATTTGTAACATGACAGGCCATGTATTGCCTAGCTCTTTTGTTGTCTTACATATTAAACTCCTCTAGGAATGAATATCATGCTCCCAGTATTTAGGCAACAAATGATTAGATAACTAGGTTACATAAATTCTTTCATAAAATAAATACTACCATTTTCCTGTCTATAATTCAATATTATTCATTTATTTGTTTCTTGGACAGAGCAAGTACTTGACAAACTATATAAATCAAACACTTGAGATATAAAAGGATTTCATTCAAAACAGAATAAAATATAATCTTATATTACAGAGAAAAAACAATTTCAGAAAACTTTCTATTTTTCCCTTTCAGTACAAACAGATGAACAACAACAACAACCAAAAGAATAATGTGTCTTTTATCTTCCTTTCATTAATTAGTTTAGCAAAAAAATACATAAAATAAATGGGGAGAGGAAATTATTAGAAATAATTCATTTTAGCAAATGATAGTGGTGCTTGGGAATTAGGGAAGAAGGGATAAAGTGTCCTAAAATGAATGTAGAAGCACAGGAACATTTCAGAAACACAATGAAAACTTGTCTTCTATTGTTAGAAAGAATTTCATTTGACAAGAATAAAGAGTCACAGTTGCAGACAGGAAGAGAAGGATGAAGAAAAGAAAAAAAAATAGAAATTTAATCTTTAAAAGATTAGAAATCTATTACTGCCAATAAACGTTATCAAAAGTTTGTAAAATAAAGATAAATAAAATAATAATACTAAATAAAATGGCTAGTGATATATAGAATAAGCCAAATCTGAAAATTTCTGCTGCTGCCAAATCCTAGAAAGAGTTTATGTCTGTAAAGCTAAGGAATTATGATGTTATGTTATGATTTCTGTACTATATAAACTTGTACTGCATGTGGATCTTGTCGGAAATCAATATGTTTCTATAAATTTTTGTGAATATAACTGCCTTTGGCATGAAAACTAGTCTATTCTGGCTTCTGCAATGTGACCATTTTATAGTAACTAACCACAGATGGGGTTTGTTAATCTTCTCTCCTTAGCAAGCTCAGCTGCACCGACTTCACTAGAAAAGAAAAATTGATACGAGCTTAAATATGTGTAGAATACAACCCATCTTCCTTAACTCTATGGCCTCAAAATATCTAAGGTGTTTCATAAATCATATATGTGTGGTCACTCTACTGCAATGAAACCACATACTAATTCAACTATTATGATTGTTCTTTTGATATGCAAGTCTACACCCTTTTTAGTTCTTCCTTTGTCCCACCTCAGCTGGCACAGTACTGACAGCAAAGGCATGACTATTGATCTAGCTCTTATGGTAGAAAAGCTAGTGTGGTTTCTCTCTTGGAATCTATAAGATTAGCAGAAATTCTTAACTCTGCTTCTTAGTTTTGTTATGGGAAAATGATTGACTATTATTAATGACAGTCTAAATTAAGTTCTCTTTGTATATGTCTTCTATCCTCAAAAAAAAAATATCTAAGCTTAATAAGGTGGTATAAAGTTACTGAGTTGAATATATCTTAATATATAGTGTTAACATGCCATAGAAATGAAAAAGAAAGCTACTGTGGCTGTAAAATCTATCTATACCTCTAAATTAGGGAGAGAAAAACAACAGGATTAAAAGGATGAAAATCACTGTTAAATGGCCTTTTATCCTTTTTAAGTTGATATTGTGGCTTTTATCAGCTCCATTGCATCAAATCTTGTGAAAAGTGGCAATTAAGCCACATGCTCTTTATACATTTTGAAAATCATGTAATTGTTCTGATGCACCATCTTTTTGAGGCTCTTTCTGTTAAAAGCTAAGCATTCTCTCCAGTGGTGGGATTCAAAAAATTTTATTACCGGTTTTGTGGGCGTGCTTGGTGAGCATGGCATGGCTTGGTGGGTGTGGCTTGGTGAGCATGGCAGGGGAAGGATACTGTAAAATCTCCATTTCCACCCCACTCCATGGGAAGGTTACTGCAAAATCCCCATTTCCTCCCAATCGACTGGGACTTGGGAGGCAGAGAATAGATTGGGGAGGGGCCCGTCAGA
The DNA here is from genome assembly GCF_028640845.1 of Ahaetulla prasina. Classification (NCBI taxonomy): domain Eukaryota; kingdom Metazoa; phylum Chordata; class Lepidosauria; order Squamata; family Colubridae; genus Ahaetulla; species Ahaetulla prasina. The sequence goes on from NC_080539.1 coordinate 236,125,878, forward strand.
GGTGATATTTACCGGTTCTCCGAACTACTCAAAATTTCCGTTACCGGTTCTTCAGAACTCATCAGAACCTGCTGAATACCACCTCTGATTCTCTCTTTCTCTCTCTCTCTGTCATATATGTATATATATGAGAAACTCAGAAACTCATAAATACATGTAGTTTTATTACACTTGTCTGGCACCCGACTCTTAATGACTCTGGGTGGCTCACAGCAAACACAGAAATTACAATAAATAAAACATTAAACAATGGCAAGCCACTCTCCCTTGCTAAAGGCCTGGGTGAAGAGCTGTCTTCTAAACAAGGGCAGAGCCATCCAGATCTCGGAGGGAACTTTATTTTATAAGTCAGGCCCAGCTACAGACAAAGCACATTTCAGGGGTCCCTATAGATAATATTGTTTAATCAAAGGAACCTGGAGCAGCCCAACCTTGAAGGAACAAATTGGACAGACAGATGCTATGGGAGATAGGAGAAACTCAAGTAAAGTGAGCCTCATATGGATTTATAGGTAACAACCAGCACCTTGAATTGCAGCCAGAAGCAAAGTGGCAGCCAGTGCAGCTTGCAAAGCTGATATGCCATTAATGCTCATGCTGCCGCCTTCTCTGTTTCTTCACATTCTGGAGGCAGTGGTGAGATTCAAGTAATTTAACAACCGGTTCTCTGCTCTAATGATTTCTTCCAACAACCAATTTGCCAAACTGCTCAGAAAGTTAACAACCGGTTCTCCCGAAGTGGTGCGAACTGGCTGAATCCCACCACTGTCTGGAGGTCTTAGGGAACCATCACCACATATATTATGCATTATCCAATTAGCCCTGTTTTATTAATAGAACAGATAAATCTAAATTCTATCAATGCATAAGTGATACTATGCTTTTGACATTTTTAAAAATGAAACATGTCAGAAGTGATAATATTGCTTTTTGTGGTCTGCTGTTGGACAATATTAATCCTTTCCCCTCTTAAGATTTTTTTTTAAATTTTCTAGTTGTCTTATTTTTCTCCCCTCTCTGTTACACACAATACAGGCCAGCTTTCTTTCCCTGGTTGCCAAGGTATTTCCTTTGGGGTTTATCAATGTGTATAGTCCCCAGAATATTTTAAATATGCTTTAAAGGGAAATATTTGTAGCTCAGAACTGAAATGAGGGGTCTTTATAACACTAGCACTGATGATGTTGTCTAGTTCAGGTAATGAAACCTCTGCAAGGAAACAACCAAGTTCAGAGAGCACCAAAGACACTTTAATTAAAAAGCAAATAATAAAGCAGACCAGAATGTTCCAAAGCAAACTATCAAGCTCAGGCTTGACAATTTTCACCAAGAATGCTTCTGGCTTCCACATATTCCAAATATTATATATATTTTTTTACAAAAAAAAAAAAAAGAGGGGGGAAGAGGAAGGGGGGAGGCAGGAAGGGAGAGAGAGTTGGGGGGGGGCAGGCAAGGAAGAAGAGGGAAGACAGGATGGCTGCCTGGGAGTTCTGCAGCCCTAGGCCTCATGGAGGAGAGGCTGGATAAATGTAGTCAAAACAGAGGTCAAAGTCAAGAGACAAACTAGAAGATAAGCCTGAAGAGAAAATGGCAACCAGAAAGGGCAGCATCTGAAAAAACTAGGAGAGAGAGAGGAAAAAGGTTTATATTTCCTTCCCTCAGACCTGGCAGGAGGAAAAAGTTTTGTGAGTGTTTACCTCAGAGGGAGCAAGTAGAAAAGGCACACAAAATATTGTAAAACTGGACTTTAAATAATATAGTATAGATAAAGAGCTTACAGAAGATTGCTAAATTATTTGTTTAATTAAGATTAATTTCTTAATTATTATTATTATTTTTTTTGTTTACATTTATACCCCGCCCTTCTCCGAAGACTCAGGGCGGCTTACAATGTATAGGGCAATAGTCTCATTCTATTTGTATATATTTACAAAGTCAACTTATTGCCCCCCCAACAATCTGGGTCCTCATTTTACCTACCTTATAAAGGATGGAAGGCTGAGTCAACCTTGGGCCGGGCTCGAACCTGCAGTAATTGCAGGCTTTGTGTTCTTAATAACAGGCCTTACCAGGCAGAGCTAAACCGGCCCTTAGTGAATATATATATATATATATATATATATATATATATATATATATATATATATATATATATATATATATATATATATATATATATATATATATAGTTTTTTGTAAGCTTTCCTTTTGTAAAATAAAAGTCGTCCCCCCCCGATTTCAAAATTGACTTTTTGTCAAATGCATTTTAATTCTAAAAGTATATATTTGAATATCTGCGGTAACTAAATCAACATTTGTGACATTTCCAAACAATAAATGTTGATTACATAAATACTTCATATATTAAATCAGTCTACCATAAATGTATTTGAAAATTAATAGTTTTTTTGTAGAACATGACCTTTAAGCAGTTTTAATAACTGACACTGGATATTGTTTATGGCTTTGTTTTTCTTCAATTATAGCTAAATTAATGCAGAAAATCCAAGCATATTCTGTTTTCTATTGTCTGTTTTCCTGAAAAATACCATATTTTTCATATTAATCTTATTTTGAGCCAAATATACATTATAGTGTGCTCTTAGGCTAAGCACCATTTTTTGGTTTACTGGGTATATCTGGAATGTTGACAGCATATCACCATTAGCCATTTACCAAAAAGTCACTAGGGTGATAGGAAACCATTTATAAAGCAGAGAGGTTATTTTAGGGTGTGTCAAATTTTTGGTAAGTAACTAAATAAATAGCATTACTTTTTAACATTTTGTTTGTTTCATTTACCATACCTCACTCTAACCCTCACTTCCCAGAGACTTTAGATTCCTCATCTTTGTCTAGGGAATGCACAGCTACTCACCCTTTTATTTTCTAAGAATATTTGTAGGTCTTATATGAGGCCTTATATGGGAATAAAAGATACGATGGAAGCTAGCAGTTTCATATATATGGATTTATTTTTATTAAGTCAAAAAAGTGATAAAAATTCAGAGTGGAAGGTAATTTTGGCATATACCAAAGGAAGTGTCAGCTGGCCCCTTGAGACTTCAGGACATTTTGATGCATATCTATATTTGACTCTTCCTAATTATAATGATTCCATTGCAGTTGGTTTTTTTAAATCAATACTTCTCAGTGTATAAACTGGTATAGGGAAATAAGCCTGATTCTTACATAATTTAAAAACTGTTTGTAACCAGTTAGCATGGTGCAGAAATCCAAATCCCAAAGATGAGTCTGGATTTGAACTGTACATGAGCACCCAAGTAGCAGTAGTTAGGGTTATATTAAGTATGTAATTTCCCAGGATTTTGAACTAGTTGAATTCACACAGCTTCTTTAAACATTTCTGTCAAGTGTTACAAGGATACTCTGCTACTCTAAATCAGTTAAATCTGAACTCTGCACTACCATACTGCTAGATAGGTCAGTATTCTCAGGGCAAAACACCACCACAGTAAAGCCCCCCACCCCACCCCAGTGACTTTGTAAACACTTCTTGCTTCTACTTTCATTCTGAACTTAACATAAAAGCATCATGATCCAACAATGACTTCTTTATTATGATGCTATTTTTGTTCTTACTTTCCTTCTTAATACTATATTTAATTTGTTTTTAATGGATACGATCACAGATGTTTAGCATAAACATCAAACTATTATTGTGGTGATAGCTATAAAACATTCCTTGAGAATCACACCATTGCCCCACAATGGCACAAAATCACTACAGACTGTGAAGCAGTTACAATTCCTGTGATGTTTTTATGTTTTAGGTTTCTGTATATCTTTAGTATACTAAGAAAGGCAATTCCTACCAGAAATATCTGAAATTTCTTTTTCGGGGACAGTTTAGGAATTTGTGTAATCAGAAACATTTGTGCTTAATGCTTCAGCAAAATACTGTACTCATTTTCTTTTAATATACAGGTAGTCCTTGATTTATGACTAGTCACTTAACAACCATTTGCATTTACAATGGCCATGGAAGGGGTGTTTTACAACCCATAAAGACAACACCCCCAGGCATTGTAAATAGTCAGATATTCCATGGTTTCTGTCCAGTTGTTGCATTCTGTAGTTATGTGATGGTAATTTGCATTGTTTTTTACCAGCTTCCAGCAAAAAATGACAATTCAGATAAATAGATTTGCAATTACAACACTATATTTGCTCAACAATTGCCCCATTTATTTAACAACCATTGCAAAAAAAAAAGTTTTAAAATCACTTCAATCATGTGAGTGCCTAGACTTATGACCCTAATGACTTACAAGCAGATTTCTGATTACAGTTACAGTGGTAAACTAAGGAGTCTCTTATGTTATATTCATATACATATTATGTTATATTCATACAAATACCATTTTTCTGTTTCAGATAACATATCTAGTTGGCACAGCTAGCAATGTAATCGTTGTTTTTGAAAAATTGTAAAATAATAGATGCCTTTATATTATAGTAAATATGATATTAAACCTCCTCTCCTCTCCTCTCCTCTTTTCTCTTTAGAGTTCCCAACCTGTGACCCACTGATTCATTTTATATGTAATAATGGAAGATGTATTAATAGCAAGTGGCATTGTGATACAGGTAAGAATCAACTTTAGTTCAACTCTAGTCACAAATAATGTTTCTGTCTAAATTTCAGGAATCTTGTTCAGCTTCCCTTTATCATAGCCAACCCTGAACTGGCTAAGGCTGAAAGTTTCATGTGATAATGGTGGGAATTAGCTTTTATGTTACCTGTTATCTGTTAAGTTTCATGTAATAGGTTCCATGTTAGTATCCAATCCACTATTTATACACTAGGAGTGACAAAAATTGGTTTCATTAAATCTTATAAAAGTGATCCAATGTTTTGAAGATTAATATGTACTAAAGAATTTACCAATTAAGTATAATGTATAGGATTATTATTGATTTCTGACCTTTCACTTCTGCTTGAAGATGGAAAATGACAGAATATTATTTAAGCCATTATGTCTCCTGTTAATTAAATATTTGTGATATTGTGTATGCGATTTGCATACACACACACACACAAGCCTGATTTACTTATTTTTTATATAATTTATTTCTCTATGCTTCTATACGTAGTCAAAAAAGAAATGGATGGTGGAGCTTGATTGACCTGTTCTGGTTAGGGCCTCACCCCTTTATTATTATCCCATAGCTTAAAATATGTTGAATGAATGCCCTAAACCACAAAGTAAAATAAAACAGTATTTATTTTACTTAACAAAATAGGAATGGCACATAATATATAAATGGGTACATAAAAACAGTAACTGAAATGCCTATTGTTGCATCATGCATACATGGGTTTGCATCACTGAAGAAAAAAATATTGTAGGACACTCCCACATTCAATGTTTTGGCAGGACCATGACTCCTGTGTGCAAACATGCTAGGACCATAATTCTTCTCTCACCACAGTAGCAGCAATCCGGTAAAGTATATTGCACCTTTGTTACCTCAGATATTGCTAAACATGTAATGCTTAAAATATTATAAGAATCAGCACATGTCTAGGATCTTGGATGTGTTTCCTAGACTTTTCATCACTGTTGTTTTGGTTATTTCTATACAAATATTTTGTCACAATTTTATTTATTTATTTAATTTAGGGAATTTATATTGCTGCCTATTCACACATGGTGACTCGAGGCAGCTTACAGAATATAAAACCCAATATAATCACCCCCACCCCGATGGCAGCACCTCACACGAGCCATTTAATGGGCTCCATCCTGCTCTGGGTTCCCCAGGCCCACTGCAGAACCTGCAAACTTTTTTTCCCTTCAAGGTATTCAGGCTACCTTAATTATATTCTGTAAGCATAAAACTCACCTCATGTTTGAAACTGTACGTGGGATCCCAAACTTTTATTTTGCACCCATTCTTTTGTCTAAAGCTAGTCACAGAACATAATAGAAAAAGAATGAAAGCTAGTGATACTGATAGAGTCACTAGCTTTCACATATCTTTTCTTCCAATCCCCATTAAGCTAATCTGTTTTTCTCTGAGATGCTGTGTAAATACTACAATAGTTCTGGTACTTGCACTTTTTTCAGGACAGCATGCACAATAGGAGACTTCCTCAATAATCAGCTTTCAAATGTTTTACAAAGATGATCTGCAAAGTTGCAAATTGAATGAACATTTAGTAACCACCTAAAGAACTACAATAACAGACAAGTAGTCCTTTGTTACTTTCTAAGCTGAGCTCATTGACCCTTTGGAAATAAAGACTAAATTTAAAAGAAAATAAGGCAAACATATTGGCCTGTTCATAAATGAACTCCCACCTACATCCTGAATATTAGACAAATTCAGGAAGCACAGATGAAGAACTTCTATATAATGTCCTTTATATCTTGTGTAACACTATCCTATTTTAGATTCTGTTTTGCTGCACAGGTATTGAATTCTCAAATTATTATAATTATAGTAATATATAATATTAATATACGGGTAGTCCTCAACTTACAACAATTCATTTAGAGATCATTCAAAATTAACAATGGTGCTGAAAAAAGTGACATGACCATTTTTTCACACTTATGACTATTGCAGCATTCCCATGGTTCACATGATCAAAATTCAGATGCCTGGCAACTGGCATGTATTTATGACAGTTGCAGTGTCCCAGTCAGATGATCACCTTTTGTGATATTCTGATAAGCAAAATTAATGTGGAAACAAATTTTACTTAACAATAGTGTTACTACCTTAACAAATGGAGTGATTCACTTAGAGGTGAAGTGCACTTACCTTTGCTACCGGTTCGGAAATGTGAGCATGCGTGCCTCTTCAGTGCATGCGCAGAGCCTTCTGTGCATGTGCAGAGGGTCAGAACTGGGACGTAATGATGTCCCAGCAGGTGGGTGGAACCTCTTACCACCGGCCCTCCCATTTCGCATGAGCTGGATAGATCTGGTCGGATTTCACCGGTGGATTCACTTAATAACAAAGGTCATAAAAAGTAGCAAAATTCATGAAAACAGTGTTGCTTAGCAATGGAAATTTTAGGCTCAATTCAAGATGCTGGTTTTAATTTTTAAAGCTCTTTCTGGCATGGGACCAGCTTATCAGAGGGAATGCCTCTCCCCACCTACATCAGCCTATCTGGCAAAGAAAGCAAGTTACAGATACCATCTGCCACACAGTTATGTTTAGTGGTCCCAGGAGGTGGGACAATTTACCACGGTACCTGCTCTATGGAACATTCTCTCTTCCTATCCCAAAGTCAGCTCTATTCTGGCTATTATTTTAAGAACTTGTTATGTTATCAGGCCTGGAAGTCCCAGGAAAGTGGAAATATTCTGAGGTGACTCCATTGTAGTTTATGTTTTGACCTTTCTGTGTGGTTTGTATATTTTAATATTTAATAATATTTCCCTTTTAAATAATGATTGGATTTTTATATACCCTGTGCTTTTATTTCATTGTTGTATACCACCCAAAGTCACTTTTAGTGAGATATCTGGCTTTATAAGTGTGCTAAATAAATAAATATTAATTACTTTAAGTCATTGTAGTCTGCCATTAGTCCAAGTATAACTTCTGTTTTTAAGGTTATTCTAGTTGCTTTGGGCAGAAGCCAATTTGGCTTATAATCTAAGTAATATATAGAGGTTAGCAAAGTATTTTTCTCATTTGTTTCTTTTTCATAATTAATGTTTAATGTTTTTTAATTAATTGTTTTTGGTAAATCAGAGATTATTTTTACAATTACATTTAAAATCTATATACTCTCTGTACATTCCCCATCATACAAATCTTGCTGAAGTAGCTCTATTCTAACTCTATACATTAACTCTATTCTTGGCTTTACAAAAACTGAAGGAAATAAAAAGCTGAATCTACTGTTTTCTGCTTAGTTATTGAATACAAGAATAAATTGGGCATGAATAAAATACTCACACATTTTTACAGATAATGACTGTGGTGATGGGACTGATGAACTGGACTGTCTTCATTCATGTTTTGACAACCAGTTCAGGTGCTCTACTGGCCGGTGCATTCCAGGTCACTGGGCTTGTGATGGCGACAATGACTGTGGAGATTTCAGTGATGAAACTAAATCAAATTGCACCAAAGGTCAGTGTTTTATATTCCCCCCCAAACGAAATAATAATCAACATCATGATTTTAGCTGAGTAAGATGGTTTATTCCTACTGAATTACGGCAGTTGTATAAAATATGTATATAGCAATAAATTGTGTAGGTAGGTATATCTTTGTGTGTGTGGATGTCTGTGTGTCTAGGTCTGGGTCTCTGTGTGCGCATGTGTCATACATACATAAAACATATCAGGGAATATCTTTTAAGATATTACTTTTCACCATAGCAAAAAAAATCATTTGTTGTTTAGTTGTAATATAAAGTGAGTGAGTGAACAATACACTAAAGGCAGGCTGCTTTTTGGTAGTGATGCAGGGAATGTAGATAAACATTCGAGCCAGCCCTGATTTTATTATGACTTAGCTTTAGTTCACTAAAAGAATATAGCAGTGCAAAGTTTCAAAGATGTTTGTAATTTGAGCATTTATTATTAAATAAGAAGCAGAGGAAAAGAATATTGTTTTAAAAATTCTGCTACAATATTTTAAATATTGCTCATAAAGAGCAAAAACAATATGCTGCAGTCTAAGGAGCAAGGTGAAAAATTCAGTTCTTATGAGTATACTAAAATAGTTCCTTTAAGTCTGCTTGGATAGAATGTGCATATTCGAGGATAGTCTAGATCTAGGTAGTAGAATGAGTTATTAGTCTATAAAAAACAACTTACTACATATTTTATATAGCAGTCACTGTATTGATGATGATTCCAACTAATTTGCTACGGGGTCTTTATTTGCTATAATTTTTTCAAGGAAAATCTGAATTATGAAAATAGAGTGAGACATTGGATTTTTTAATCATACTTTTTTTGGCCAAACAAGTTATCAGATATATTTCAACAATGGTCTCAGCATTCTGAAATCTGATAAATGAACATTTTTTCCTGCTTAATACTTTTATTGAAAAATAATATGTTTATGATTCATAGGAATAAGTACAACCTCTGAAAAAACACAGAACTCTCTTCCTCTTCTTGTAGTCAGTAGTATTTGATGCATAGCTACTTTTGTTAATTTTTTGAATGGCATTGCTTACATTGAAAGGAACCTCAAAATGTTTTCAGTAACTTGTAATACTTACATATATACAAAATATTAATAAGAGAGAGAAGGCATACATTGCAGTTTCCAAAATTCATCACCACCAATGCCCATAGGAGGCATCTGTGTTACAGAGCAACATTATTATTATTATTTATTTGTCACAACAATATATGTAGGTATCATACAAAAAGATTATATAGTATATAAACATATGAGTAAATATAAGGAGATATAAGCATATATATATATATATAGGAAGAAGAAAAGAAAAACAATAGGACAGGAACGGTAGGCACGTTTGTGCGCTTATGCACGCCCCTTATGGTCCTCTTAGGAATGGGGTGAGGTCAATAGTAGAAAGTTTTTGGTTAAAGCTTTTAGGATTATGAGAAGAGACCACAGAGTCAGGTAAAGTATTCCAAGCACTGATGATTCTGTTACAGAAGTCATATTTTCTGCAATCTAGATTAAAGCGGTTGACATTAAGTTTAAATCTATTAGTTGCTCTAGTATTATTGCAATTAAAGCTGAAGTAGTCTTTGACAGGAAGGACATTACAATAGATGATTCTGTGAGTTAAACTTAGGTCTTGTCGAAGGCGACGGAGTTCCAAGTTTTCTAAGCCTAGGATTTCAAGTCTGGTGGGATAAGGTATTTTATTGTTTTCAGAGGAATGGAGAACTCTTCTTGTAAAATATTTCTGGACACGTTCAATTGTATTGATGTCAGAGATGTGGTGAGGGTTCCAAACAGGCGAGCTGTATTCTAGAATTGGTCTAGCAAATGTTTTATATGCTCTGGTTAGTAGTGTGGTGTTTTTCGAAAAGAAGCTACACAAGATTAGGTTTACAACTCTTAGAGCTTTTTTTGCTATGTAGTTGAAGTGGGCTTTGGCACTTAGATCATTTGACATGAAAACCCCAAGGTCTTTAACGGGATGGGGGTCGTCTGTAAGGTAATGTCCATGTTTCCCTGTTTCTCTTTCTCTCTCCCTCTTCCTTTCTCTCTCCCTTTCTCTTGGACAAAGAGAGAAAGAGAGGGAAAGAGAGAGAGGGAAAAGGGAGAGGGTCTAATCAGGATGGGTACACATTGTTTTCTTCGGCATGGGCTGGAATGCATTGCTGTTCTCCCTTTAAATATTTTTTGGGATATGCTCTGAGAGATATGGGATATCTGAGAGATGAGCGGGTGTGCAATGGCTGCAGATAATGCGCAGAAGTGTCCGGGCAGGTGGGTGGAGCCACCGCTGCTACCGGTCCGTCCAATCTGGGGCAAACCGGTAGCAACCCACCACTGGGATAGATAAATCTGCATATTGTTTATTCAGAGTCACATGCCAAGAAAATGGGAGAGGATTAATGCAAAAGTTGGCCCTATTCCAAGCTGTTTACTAACAGCCGCCACCCACTTGGGGTGAATTGGAGGATTCTTTGTTCTAACTGGATTCAGTTCTTTTTTAAACCTGCAGGTTCTTCTACAGTACTACACCAATTTATTTTTGTTTTGTTTGTTTTCTGACAGCTATTCTTTGCTATGCTCACACAAAGAGAAATATTTCCAAACCCATTCTGTAATTTCCAATAATGAATTGCTTTAGAAAAAATAAAAATACAATTTTGTGCTTTCTGTCTTGGAAGTACTGTAAGTCCTATTATTTTCAGTGCCATTTACACTCTAGTACGCATTAATAGATTTCAGTAATTATTTTGCTTTTTCAGTTCAGAAATGTGAACAGTCACTGCACAATACAATATAATCCTAATTCAGTAGTTTCAGTTTCACTGAGGATAATATGTATCTGCAACAATTTCCAATAACTGAAAGTTTTCAAAAATGAAAATACTTTAATTTAAATGAAACCATTTTTTTCTATTATTGTAGTGTAGAGCCAGAGATATTTTTCTCATTGTGTTTTCTGTAGGAGAAAACTCCAGAAAGGCTTAAAATATAACACATTTTTTGCATTGTAGCTTTTGTTCATAGTGATATTTTTAATATCAATTCAATGTCTCTTTAGATATTATTAAAAACAACATAAATTGTTTGTTAATAGGTATTTATCCACAGACTATATTTTTACATAATGTTAAATTGCCATACATATCTTATTTGGAACTCAGTTTTACAACTCTGAAAAATGTTTCAATAAATACTTTCATACAACTCAACATGGTCTAAAATATTAGATACCTAGGAGATAATTATTTACCTCCCTTTTTTTCATTTTAAACGGAAATGTACCATATGCGTAAAAGAGACAAATGAGTAATATTTGGAGCTTTGGACTACATCAGGTTTGGATGTATGATCCTCCAAATGTTATTGAATGCAATTAGTTATTACTTAAGTTCTACTTTTATTGGTGACAGATAATATATGTGATCTCCTATGTTCTTGTCTGGAAATATTTCAAAGAACTGGTGTACTCATTGGTTCTTTGATCTTTGCAACAATTGTTGGTTCTGCTTTTGTGGGCACGATTTCAGTTTGCAATGAAAATAAAGGTATGTTTACAATGGATTTTTACATTTGTAACGGTCAAATTCTAAATCCATTTCAGAATTTTTAAAATCTTCTACAAACTGAGAATGGAAATTGAATTGTAACACATTTATAATTTGGCATTTGACCAAGATATATCAATATATCTGTTGTCTTGTCTTGTTGCTCTTATAAGGAAAGTTATTTTATTATTTTTTTCTTTCTTTTCCATAGGCTGAAGTTCTGTCTTTGATTATCTGTGATTTTGTCATTGGGAAAAAACCCTCTCATTCTTCTACACTTATTGCATGGAAATGTTCTCATTCTGTGAATTCTCTTTGGCCAAAGAACAATTTATAATATGATAGTTCAGATGGTTAAAATGGATATCACCACTGTAGCTTTTCAATAGTTCCAAATATATTTCTCCAGTGAAATTCACACTGGTGCAAAACTATGAACAATATATAAAATAAACTTATCCATTATAAGTATATATTTTTCTCCAGCATAATCCTGATGTAGCCCCAGGTATGCATTGGTTCTGCTCATATACGAGTAGACATATATGTACTTAATGGGAAAAGTCACTTACTGGAAAGCTGCTTAAAATGAAAGTGACCAATTTTAATAATCTATTTTGTAGAAAGATAATAACCACATTTCCTTATATTCCATATATTAATGGGCAAATGAATCCATATTGTAAAAATATGGTTCTGCGATAGAACAGTATGATTCTTCTTTTCTCTATACAAAATGTGGCTCTTTACAAGAAGACTATGATATGGTACACCACTTCCTTGACTGTATCCAAGTAGCAATGGAAAAATATTGAAAAGGATACGAATTATCAAAAAAGATTGTTAACTGATTTTGTATTATCATTTTTTTAATGATAGAGATCACTTCTCTTGGGAGATGCAATGGGAAAGAATTTCAATGCTACCCAGATGGAAACTGCATTCCTGAATTTTGGCGCTGTGATGGAGAAAAGGACTGTGAAGATGGCAGTGATGAAAAGAGTTGTAATGGAACTATAAGACCATGTGACGCCAAAACAAAGTTTTCCTGCAAAGCTACAGGTATTAAGGGTAACAGTTTATGCAGAGTTAAAACTATGATTTTATTGTTAGCATTGTAGCACTATTTTCCTCATTTGGCTTTGAAACAGCCTTGTTTTAGTTTAAATAGTGTGGGTTTTTGCTTCTTATGGAAAGAATTAAGTTATAGCCCAAAGTTTATAATTTAGAATTGTTATAGAAAAATATAGAAAAGATTGTTTAGAATCTTCCTAGTTTACCATCATTACCATCATTCTTTGCCTAACCATAGGAGAACTATTTCTTTAGCTTGGTCATGTGTGTTAGTTTCATCAGATTTTTCAGTCTCTGCCCCATTTCCTGAAAGTTGTATCAATTGTACATGTCCTTCTTTACTGCATTTTTTTATTTGGTCCATGCCTTAATTATACTAATACCATGTTTTCCTGAAAATAAGTCCTACCCCAAAATAAGCTCTAGTTAAGGTTGTCATCAGCTGGGGGGGGGGAAATGGCCAGCACCAGAGGCGGCGAGGGCATGGGAATTGATGGTGTCTGGCAGCAGCTGCAGCCTGCACAAAGCAAGTTGATTACTTGTCAACTTGATTACCTGTCCAATCAGCAGGCAAAGGCAGATGCGGAGCAAGGCATGTGATCCAGATGTGTCACATGGGCCACGGGAAAGCCGAGAATTAATAGGCCAGAGCAGGTGGCTGGCTGTGGGAGACTCAGTTTTGCACAGTGGCACCAGCAGCAGATGGAGGCAGAGAGGAAAAAGCAGGCAATCCTTATGAGCTGTGCAAGCTGCAGGCAAGCCGAGAGACACTAAGACGTGTCTCCCATGGCTGGCTGCCCACTCCATCCCATTGTCTTTCAACTTACCTGCAGCCCATGTGACATGTTGGGATTGCCTGCCTTTCCCCCACGCCTCTGCCTTCATTTGCTTGAAGACAAGCCTCCGGCGGCCGCCTACCCACTCCACCCCACCAACTCTTGGCTTTCCCATGGCCCGTGCAGCACATCTAGATTGTGTGCCTGCCCCCACCTCTCCCTCCGCCTGCTGTTTGGACAGGTAATCAACTCACCTGCTCTATGCAGGCTGTGCAGTCCCAGAGTGAGCTGACCCAGGGGCCAGCTGGCTGCAGCTGCTGCTGGACAATGTCAGCCCCTGTCCACTTGCCACCTTTTGTGTGCTTGCCAGGGGGTGTGGCACCCAACAGGACTGATCATCCTGATATGTTTCGGAGCCCTCAAAAATATTAAGACCAGGTTTTATTTTTGGGGAAACATGATATTAACTAAATGCCATGGAACTTTTTTTTTAAAAAAAAAAAGACTTTATGGAACTCTTTTTACCTGTTTAGCAAATGGGTAATTTCTAAAGAGTTGCAAAATTCTGCTTAATTGCCATTGCAAAGGAATATAAATGCTATCAGATCTTTAATTTTATATATTAAGCTTAACATTCTATAACAATGTATCTTATGTGATTACTGTCATAAAGAAACCCATTAATTAAAATAACCTGTAGAAGTAGATTATGTTATACTGAGACATTAGGAACCATGTTTGGACTGTGTTGGGAAATGTAAATAGCAAAATAAACTTCTAAATCAATTGTTCACTATAAAGTGAAAATAATATTTATTTAATTGGTTTTATTTTCATTATGTTTGGGACATTCTGAACCCCAACTTAGTAATTGAAGTGCTATCATGATTCATCTTCAATATATCCTGTTAGAAAAATAAATGTAATAAATGCATATCATTTAATGAATTGAAAATTGATTATATCAGCACATATACATGCATATTTATTGTTCAATTTTTATAGCTGTAAATAAAACTTAATACAATATTCCTGTAATAAATTGATGTGAATGTTGATCATGATGATTCTCCACATGTAGCTACCAAATACAATAAAATATTGAATGGTATAGCTAGTACAC